>NW_022103942.1:8049790-8082549 GCF_000313985.2 Echinops telfairi
ATACTCAACCTATAAATATATGCACATAGATCTATTTCCCCATCCTCATATATAAATATATTTGCATATGTACATGTCTTTATCTAGACCTCTACAAATGCCCTTTGGAACCAGGCTTACCAGATTAATACATACCTTTAAAAAGCAAGAAGTACATAGAAGTAGTAAGTTAGTCTGACTACCACCAGTTCTATATCCTTGGTATACCTTTTTTCTGCTTCTTCTCGTACCTTGTAGTTTCAACTTTAAGTCCAAGGGCTACAGATGAGTTTGAGGTAAAGCCCAGCTCACTTACTGGGTTTTCACATCAAGTCCTTCTGATGTGGTCTATGAATGACATGTGCCTTGACAACACAGGGTCTAAAGTCCCAGTAGTCTATGTTAAATCTGGGTCACCAGGGCCTGTATACAAATGAGGTCTAATGTGTCCAATTAGGAACATAGTACCAATTATATTCTCACCTTGTGTTCCATGTAATTGTTGGTAAGTGCTTTTCCCCGTTGGAAGGTTGGTCCTCCAATTCTTCTACCAACAAAAATGCATTTGTCTTCCCAGACATGAGTGCTCCCCTCTCCCCATTTTGACTTGAATTTCTCATCAACATCCCTTATCGCTTTGGTAGGAGTGCCCGTTGGTTTGAGTTGACTTAAGCACAAGTTTTGTGGCAGCAACAAATTGGTCATCTCCTCCCCATAAGGTCCTTTTTGTCAATGAATGCAAGGTCATTCCTCTTGATTGTGTAACTCCTGGCATAGAAAATCAGAGTATTTTTATCATATAACTGCAAAATTGCATCATTACCTAACTGTCTAACCATTGAGAATCACGACCCAGTCAGTTGACACATAACATTCAATTCGCAGCCAGCATTGCTCTGGTCTTGCCCCTCAGCATCCATTACTGCCATGCACATTACTAATGTGCGAGATAGATAACAGGTTTTAAAATTATTCTCTTAAATGCAAAATGCTGGGTAATCAGATAGCTGATAAGTGAGAAGTAGGTGTGTCATAATACAAATATGGCTATTTTTACTAGAATAGGTTACCCATTATTTATTTATTTAACACTTTTATTGACATATAATACACAACAATAGTTTAATCATATTAAAAGAGTTAGAATTGTTCAGTTATCACTACAATTAATTTTAGGACTTTTATTCTTTCTTGTACTCATTGTTAGTTCCTCACCTCACTTGCTATGCCTTTAGGACATTATTAATCCAGATACTATCACTATAGATTTACCTATCCTGGATTTCATATACAGAAGAACGTACAAAACAAAAGCAAGAAAGTCTGAGCAATGACAAAATAATACCTAGAAAAACCTCAATCAAAAAGAAAGCAGAAATGAATGAAAACTGGAACAAATATAAAATATGTCAAAAGCAGTGGTGAGATTCAGCCGGTTCACATCGGTTCAGCAGAAGAGAAACCTACTATTTTGTTGCGTTCAGCAAACTGGTTGTTATAATGGCACTTGTTATCAGGGTTCTTTCTAAAGTGGGCAACTGAGCAACTGCCCAATGTGGAAATCACAAATTTACATTTCTCACGCTTTTGTAATGTTCATCTGCACAACACTATATTAGTCTATAGCAATGTTCACCCAATCATGGGTATGAAAAATTAGACGGAACTATGCTTGTAATATTTATTTTAAAAACTCGTTATGCTTTTGATGAAATACTATGTTTTTATTCCATTGTGTTTGTTACTTAGTAAACAAATGTATAACATAAAGAGAAAAGAGTTCCGAAGAACCAGAGGGTGACACGCTGTCATTTGTTTTAGCTTTGTGTTATGCTCCAAATTCCCAAAAGACATTATGAGTGAATTATACAATTCCTGAAAGTGTTCAAAGAGCTAAAATGTTAGAACAATTGCTGTAAATATTGCAAAAGCGGAAAGGGATTTTACAAAGATGAACATAATAGGTTCAGAGAAGTTGCCTAAATGCTTGTAATATACAAACACAATGACTATTGTCTATTTGGCCTATCTCTAAAAGAATGGGTCCTACTCCTTCAGTGAAAAGGTGCTTATGGATAAATCCCATAGCCAATGATGCTTGCTAAAAAAAGTGATGATATTGCAAGTGATGATGCCTATCCAGGAGCAATATAGAAATATCTTAAATAGCAGTTTTATTGTTTTGTCAGGTATTATTTAATATTTTAAATTAATATTTAAAAATGCCTATAACATAATCTAGTTTTGTGTACCTCTTTTATTGTTTTTATTTAAGTATTAAGTGTATGAAATAAAATAGCTTTGGGTATATAACTTTATATTTAAAATGGTCCTCAGGGCAGCATACTGGTTGTTAAATCATTTGAATCCCACCACTGGTCAAAAGGGAGATCAAATGATGAGGTGTCACATTTTAACCTAACTATATCTGCACTAATCTGCCCTACAGTACACTCCTTCTGAGGCTATTTACATCCCTGCCCCATAGTCATTTTATTCTCCTACAGAAGACAGTTCTTAAAAGTCTCTTCATCATTTTTATAAGTTCTCTACCGATCAACATATTGTATTATAAAGAGTCAATTTATCATTAGTGGCAGCATATCAATAAAACCTTCTCTTCCTGGGCAAAAGGCATTTTTATAAAAGAGCAAAGTTGGAATAAATTGCAATTACATTTCTTTTATGCTGAAATGAAAGGTCATTTTCCCAAGTCTTTACTCACACTGAACTATTAACCATATCCTAATAAGCTATATTCAACCATTTTAATACACAATCTTTATTGGTTTCTCTCTATTCTCCATTTCATTTTCTGATCTGCATTTCTGTTTATGCCAGCGTCCTTTAGTAATGCCATGACTTGCTCAGCAAAATCCTACCACTCCTGGCAACTGACCAAGCTTATACAATGTTCTTCTACAAAAAGCTTCCTCATTGCACACTGCTATGTGAGCTATTTTGGTAGGGATTTTGTAATGCTGCTTTGTAATTAAATGAATGAAAATTACAGATCCAATTTCAAATTAGCTTGTTCAAAATCATTATCTATCATTATGACCCCAAAAGTAGTAGATCCTATGTCATTGGAATAATATAATAGTGGCAAAGGCATAACTTTGATTCAAATTCTTAATATCTTATTCATATTTGAATACATTATAATTATATCTAATGAAACATAGGAATGTATATAAAGTAAAAATAAATTATCAAAATTAATTTTTAAACTATGGTGATATCTATAAGCTTCCATTAAATTTACTAAATGTTAAACCTGAAACATTTGGAGTGAACTTATATGTTTTGTGTGAAAAATATTTCTGTAATTTGAAAATGCATAATGGTGAATGTGGAGTTTTCAAATTGTGAAAAGTCAAATGTGGACATGGTTTATTATTTCTAATAAAAATACTGGAAAACAATATTTTATGGATAAAATTGTAAATAAGGATACTTTTCTTAAAACAGATACTATGAAGTGAATAGAAGCCCATAACAAATGCTGTCTGATAACGTCCTTGAAATAATATAGTACCCTCTTTTTGTATAGTGCTTGCTAAGCTTAAATTAAAAGTAACTGAGTTACAAACCCCACGTTAGACAATCTTCCTAAATGGTAATTCTGAAAATCTGTACAGATATATAATAAGTATTATATTGTATATGATTTTCACTACCCCAAAGAGCAGAACCTGCATTACCACTGGGTCATAAATCCAGAAAGCTATCTTGGCAATCAGTATACACACCTAGACACACATGTATGCACACACATACACATGCCCACAAACCAATAGAACTCCTTGACAACTGAAAATAATTCACGAGTGATCAGTTATTGGTGTCAGAAGAAATAAGGAAGTTATAGTAACCCCCCCCACACCCCCGACAACTGGAATTTGATCCCAGGAGAATGAAAAAGAAGCAAATGTGTTAACTATAATGATAGTAAAATTAATTGCTTATAGAAATAGCTCAGCTTCTCTGTCACCTGGTCCTGCTAATTACGTAGTTGCTCCCTTTCTATTGACAAGTAAGTAGTATGTGTACGTGCATTTTATATCTAGGGAAATTGTGTGGCTCTGTGGACTAAGATATATTCACTTCTGTTTTTGGTACAATTTTATTGAGACTACATAATATTAATCATGGACATAATATAAAAATTATTTCATAAAGATGTATTCCAAACAGGAAGAATTTCTATTATTAGTCAATAATACAAATAGAGTAGGGAGCCCCTTTAAAATCTAAATTCAGAACTCAAGGGAATCTAATCCTTTTACAAAAAGAAAAAAGCTTTCTTGGTACAACACAGTAAATAAAATTAACCAATTAATGAATCAAATAAATGCCTTTTCATCAAAGAATCAGTATTCCAGCTCACTGCCATTGAGTCAATGCTGACTCATAGTGACCCTAAAGGACAGGGTAGAACTGTCCTTGTGAGTTTCCAAGACTGTAGATCCCTGTCTTTTTCCTACAGAGCAGTCGATGGTTCAGAACAACTGACATTGCTGTTAAGCAGCCCACCTCATAACCACCAAACCACCAGGGCTGCCTACAAACCACAATTCATAAATTATTTACTTGGATCATGTCACTACGAGTCAACATTTACTCTATGGCAGTGAGTTTGGTTTTATTTTATATATGTTAGTTACTAAGTGAGTCAATGCCTTCAACATATTTAAAATACAGTTGAGGAGATAAAAGAAATAAAGGTAGTAAGAGTTATGGGGATGGATGCTGGATGAACTTTTGTATAATGAAGAGATATTACTTGATATGGTTCTTCTAGCCATCATCTATGTTTGTTTGTTTTTTAATCATTTTATTGGAGCACGTACAACTCTTACCATAATCCATACATCCATCCATTGTGTCAAGCACATTTGTACATATGTTGCCATCATCATTCTCAAAACATTTGCTTAATACTTGAGCCCTTGGTATCAGCTCCTCATTTCCCCCTCCCTCCCTGCTACCCCCTCCCCCATGAACACTTGATAATTTATAAATTATTATTATTTTGTCATGTCTTACACCATCCAGCGCCTCCCTTCACCCACTTTTTTGTTGTCCATCCCCCAGGGTGGAGGTTATATGTAGATCCTTGTAATCTGTTCCCACTTTCTCCCTCACCTTCCCTCTACCCTCCTGGTATCACCATTCTCAACACTGGTCCTAAGGGGGTCATCTGTCCTGGATTCCCTGTGATTCCAGTTCCTATCTGTACCAGTGTACATCCTCTGGTCCAGCCGGATTTGTTAGGTAGAATTGGGATCATGATAGTGGGGGGGAGGAAGCATTCAAGAACTAGAGGAAAATTGTATGTTTCATCATTGCTACACTGCACCCTGACTGGGTCTTCTCCTCCCCGAAGCCCTTCTGCAAGGGGATGTCCAGTTTCTCACAAATGGGCCCTGGGTCCCCACTCCACACTCCCCCTCATTCACAATGCTATGAAATTTTTTTTTTTTGCTTTGATGTCTGATACCTGATCTCTTGGACGCCTTGTGATCTCACAGGCTGGTGTGCTTCTTCCATGTGGGCTTTGTTGTTTCTCAGTTCGATGGCCCCTTATTTATCTTCCAGCCTATGGGACCCTAGATTCTATATCTTTTGACAGCCTGGTACCATCAGCTTTCTTCACCACTTTTGCTTATGCACCTCATTTATCCTCAGCGATACATTCAGGACAGACTGGTGTGCTTCTTCCATGTGGGTTTTGTTTTTTCTCAGCTAGATGGCTGCTTGTTTATCTTCAGGTTTTTAAGACTTCAGATACTATATCTTTTGGGAACAGGGCACCATCAACTTTCTTTACCACATTTGCTTGTGCACCCATTGTCTTCAGTGATCGTTCCAGGAAGGTGAGCATCTCAGACTGCCGAATTGTTAGAACAAACTGTTCTTGTGTTGAGGGAGCACTTTAACAGGGACCCACTGTCCATCTGTTTCCTTAATACTAAATTTATAAATATATGTATATAGATCTATTTCCCCCTCATCATATATAAAATATATTCACATCTCTATATGCCTGTATTTAGATATCTATAACTACCCTTTGCCTCCTAGTTCTTTCCTCTATTTCTTTGTACTTTCCTATTGTCCACTATCATGTTCAGCCTTCATTTGGGTTTTAGGAATTCCTCTCAGTTACATTGCCCTTGATCCAGTCCTGCCAGACCTCTCACACCACACTTGCCACTGATTTTGGATCACTTGTTGTTTCCTTGTCCCTGGGTTTGTTAACACCCACTTCCTTTCCCCTGCCTCCCTTTTCCCATGTCCCCCCTGGAACTGTCATCCCATTGTTCTCTCTTCTGACTTGTTTATCCCACCTATCCCTTCCAGGTAGACAAATTATGTACCATCACAAGACTGAGTACAACAAAGTAACAATAGAAAGTAAAACAATAGCTACAACAACAACAACAACAACAACAACACACACACACAAAACTCAATAAATAGTTCAGGGTCTATTTGTTGTCCTTCATGAATGCTTTCCAGTCGAATCTGATGGGGTGCCATGCCCTGGCCCCACATCTATCCCTGGGGACTTCATTGCACTGCTATCTCCGCTGCTCTGCTGCATGCCCCCAGAGGCTGGCTTCGGCGTAGTGAGCTCAGGGCGGGCACAAGTCCTGCCGTGTGTCTCTAGTGTTGTTCCCACTGGTGCTATGGGTCAATGAGGAATGCTGTGTCCCGTGGTGAGGCTGGCCCTGTGGTCGTCTCTGTGCATTGCTGCTCTGAGCAGAAACATTGTCCTCAGGGCTTGGTGAGCCAGGATGTGCTTCACTCTTTTTTTTCCCCATTTCCCCCCTTGGCTCCTGTGTGCTCTGATCAGAGAAGTCCCTCTTCTTGAGCTGTAGATTCAGTGCTGTCCTCTGAAGTGAATTCTTCTGGGGTGGGGGAGGGATAGCCATCATCTTTGTAACTCCCACCAACTGACTAAGTGGGGTCATATAAATGAAGGTTAGAGGAATGGTCAATTTTGTCATTCTACTGGGTATAAAAGTGAGGTATCTCAGAAGCAGGAAAAGAGGAATATCAGGATAATCAAGAAAGAAGCGCCATTCGTCAAGAATATATGAGCTCCTTGCCTGAAATGATGGAGGCAGCAGAGGCTGTAGCACTGAGCTCATGAAACTCCGAAGCGGGCATCCCAGTCCACAGAACTAGTAAAGTTGGATGCCTTTGGGCAGAAGGCTTGCTTGGAAAGTGGGGCATCCTTTGGGTGTTTGCCAGTGCTAAAGGAGATTTGCAACACTTGCTGGAGCAAGGTAGAGGCTAAGGGATCCTGTGGCTAAGAGGATGAACCCCAGAGAGATATGCCTTATGGCATAGCTGAGAAGAGGCACTGCAGAAAAAAGACTGTTTCCTTAATAGTTTCTGATTTTGGCTTGATGTAACCTGTCAAATTCCCTAATAAGCTCCCTTAAATGTGAGTATTGTCTGTGAGTTGTGTGGCCACTGCAACAGATTATCAAGCCCAGCAGAGACATAATAGTACTGTGGAAGAGACGGTTGGTTTTAGAATAGGGTAAGGAAGTTGGAGGGTGGAGGAATGTCTGACCTCTGCCTCACAGGAATCATTCTTGGGCAGACGTGGAGTTGGATTTTCCTTCTCTGTGTACCAGAAGAGGTAACTGATGGCCACCGTGCCATTTCCTCACCCTGAAACAATGGCTTTGAAAATCCTTAAATCTTAAACCAAAAATATCCCTTTAAGTCCTCTTAAGGCCAAACAAGATTTTAGCTTAACAAGTAAAGAATATCTGCCTTGAGCGCTAGACTTTTAAAAAAATCTATCTGTATAGGGACAAATTGAAGACAGCAGCTTGAATGACCAGGAAACTTGAAGGGCAGTAAGTTTATGTTAATTGGGGAGGAGTCATTCATAAAAGGAGGGTATGCACAAATGACTGCACAACTTGAAGAATGTGATCAGTAGCACTTAATTTTTCATGTAAAAATGTTAAAGTGTGTTTCACTACATATATTCTTAACAAAAGCAGAAAAAAATAAAACAAATCATCAAAAACCAGAGTTCTTATGGGGTGATAAAAGATCGTGAAATGATTTTCCATGAGAAGTTGGATGGGAAATGAATTGAAAATAGAAAAATGATGGTATATATAATATTAAGGGACTAGAGAACTTGAAAGATCACAACTAAATAAAGTAGAAGTAGTAGTTTGAAGGAACTGGAAAAAAATGAGACTGTGGTTGGAGTAAGATGTATCAATTTAAGATTTCAAAAGTATAACAGTTCTGAAAAATGATAAGCTCTAAGATGTGGCCATGGAAATTACTGGCTGAAGGTCAGCATTAAATTATCCTTAGTTTCCTATGTATTAATCTACTTTTATGATAAATGCTATTGATGTGCAGAATTCTATTATGACTCCCAATGGTTGTCACACTTGTGTAATCACTTCTCTTTGAGTATAAATGGAACCTGTGAATATCTGAAACATCACTCACATGATTATATCACAGTGTATAGCAAAAGAGATCTTGCAGATGCAATTAATCACTTGATTTTTTAAAGTATGAAACAAGGTAGAATTTTATATTTAATACATCAAGCAGATTGTTAATTCCTTGAGAACAGTCGATAAAGTTACAAGTTTATTGAATTGAACACTTTTTGCTTAGGCTTTGTCAGTAAGACTTGCTTTCTCATTGCAAGTATTGGAAGTTTGGCACTTATGAGTTCGCCTATGTTATTTAATTCATAGGTTATAAAGCATGGACATTAGGTTATGATAACTAACCTAAGTATATTTTTTATCATTTTCCTACCTCTGGTTATCTCATGATTATGGAAGGCAAAGATTTGTTGATATCTTAGATCTCTTATTGTGCAAAACTCCAGCTTAACCGAACTCCAAATCCACTACCATCAAGTTGATGCCGACTCATAGCAACCCTATGGGATAGAGTAGAACTATTCTTGTGGGTTTCCAAAAGTGTACCGCTTTAAGGGACTAGAAAGCCTCCTCTTTCTCCTGAGGATCAGCTGGTGGATTTGAACGACTAACCCTGCAGTTAGTAGTCCAACATGTAAACACTATGCTACCAGAACTCCTCTTTTCTTCGTAATAATCTTCCTTATAATGGAGAGAAGTGGTTACAAGTAGCCAGTAAGCAACAGCATATGATTTACACTTATCTGGTTTTAAATTTCTTTCTTTTGGCATCAAAATAGTTCTTATATTACAGGTCAGGAGCTTATATTACAGTTAGGTAAATATATATATATATTTATTTTATTTATTTTTGCCTTCTTTTCCCCCCCAATCATTTTATTAGGGGCTCATACAACTCTTATCACAACGCACAATCCACATCAATTGTGTAAAGCACATTTGTACATTCATTGTCCTCATCATTCTCTAAACATTTGCTCTCCACATAAGCCCCTGGCATCAGATCCTCATTTTCCCCCTCCCTCCCCGCTTCCCCCTCCCTCATGAACCCCAGATAATTTATAAATTGTTGTTTTGTCATATCTTGCACTGTCTTGACCCAAGCTTTTTCATTGCCTTAGAGCATAGGTTGCCAAACATATTTGGTCTACTGCCCCCTTTTCAGAAATAAACAAACACACGCAAAAATAACATGACTCTGTGCTCCACTGGCAACTAAAAACTTTTGCACTAACACCCATAATCCAAGATAAAATGTAGGTATCTGCTTTCGCAGCCCTACTGGAGTATTCCAGTGTCCCCTGGGGACAGTATTGCTCAATATGGGAAACATTGCCTTAGAGAAACCTTAATGCTAAGGGGACCATTTGTACATTTTGTTTGGTTAAGTGTGGTCTCAATTCCAAGAGTGGAAGTGACTCTATACATAAGTGCCCAGAACCTCGAGAACTGATGGAGAACCAAACTTAGAGACATCAGTTTATTTTCATCTAGGGTTTAAGGACTGGAATACAGCAGTGCTTCTTCCAATGAGAGATTAGCCGGACAGGAAAGTTTTTAATGAAAGGAGATTAATCTGGTGCTCTCTTTTATAGGTGGGCTAGGGGTGAGCTATTAAGAAACCCTTTAAAGCCGTTAACACCATGATGCTAACATACCAGAAAATTTGGAAACTCAGATAAGGGGGAGGGAGTTGATAGCATTCACTATACCTCCGGTATACTGAGGTGCCCTTTTTTATCTCTCCAGGAAGGATATCATTCAAGGAAGAAGGACACACAAGGACTGCTTAGCTGCAGTGGCCATTTTTGGAGTCTTAACTCTTGTCCCTACATTGTGTCTGTCAACAGGACATATTCTATAGAGTAACAACAAAATGTGATGTAGCTCTTGAAATGTTTCCTTTTGAGACCACCAGCCGGCAGATCCACCTGTGGTTTAGGGCATGGGCTCAAACTGTGGTTCTCTCCCTTACCAGGATGTGACCTTAAATTGATCCTATACTCTTTCTGAGCTACAATTGCCTCCAATAAAATCAGAATATCGTGGGAGTTTAAAAAGGTAATGCACATAAGCTGCTACCTAACACATATTTGATATTTGTCAACTATTGTTATTATAATATTCTTTATAACAACATGATCATTGTTCAGGGAAACCAAGTAAAATGGATGCAGTGCTTTAGATCCGTTGACTTTTACACAGAGAAATTATGTTGACTGAGCTCGAGCTAATCACATGAGCCCTTAAAAGAGTGGGAGCTTTTCTCACAGAGGTATTTGAAGCATGAAAAGAATTTGATGGAAGGGGCAGGGAGGATAGCATGAGGGGCTCCACAAACCTACTTCCCAATGAAATGAGTGAAAATTATTCTTTTTTAAAAGCCTAAAATGAAAAACTACCATTTAAAACTTCTAAAAAATGTTCCTCAGGGTATAGAGCAAGTGAAAGAAAAATTTCTTCAAGAAAATCTGCTAAAATTTGATCATAGTCATGACAGTCTGTGACAGTTGAGTGCATATTCAACTCTGAACTAGTTAGTAAAGATAAGCCTCTTTCTTATACACATATGTGTCTCTATGAATTTGTTTCTCTAGTCTACCCAGCCTAACACACCCAAATTCTTATAGCAGTGACATAAGTTCTTCTAAAATCAGAAGAGTAGGGCACACTTTCTACTTCATCCTATGAAGCTAGTATTACCCTGATGCAAATACTAGACAGATTCTCACAAAAAAACTATAGTAGACTCATCTCTCTTATGAATATAAATGCAAAAAATCTCAACAAAATGCTAGAGAACGAAATTCAACTTCACATTAAAAGAACTATACACTATGATCTAGTGATTTTTTTCCCTATGGATTCAGGTGTAGTTCATCATTAGAAAATCAGTGTAATAGACCACATTAAAAGAACAAAAGAACCAAACAGAATCCAACACCTTTTCATGATAAAAACACACAACAAACTCAGAATAAAAAGAAAACCCCTCAATATGACAAAGGTCATACATGTAAACCACATAGCTGATATAATAATCAATGAAAAAACACTTTAAAAAAAACACTTAAAGATTTCCCATTAAGATCAGGAACAACACAAGGGTGCAAATTTTCACTGTTGCTATTTAGTATCATTTTAGAAGTCTTAGTCAAAGCAATTAGACAAGAAAAAAAAAAGGTATCTATCTAAATGGGATAGAAAAAAGTAAAATTATTCATATCCACGCATGATATGTTTCTATATAGAGAAAATCTCAAAGAATTTAAAAGAAAGTAGTTAGAACTAAAAAATGAATTACAAAGGACAGCATTGAATCTGCAGCTCCGGGAGAGGGACATATCTGATCAGAGCACACGGGATCAGATGAAGGGGGAGGAGGAGAGAGTGGAGCACATCATGGCCCACGAGGCCTTTAGGACGATGTTCCTGATTAGAGCATCCAGTCCACAGAGAGGACCACATAGCCTGCCCCACTATGAGACATGACATCCCTCACTGACCCACAGTCCTACAGGGGACAACACTGGAGACACAGTGAGGACCACATGGCCAGCCCCACTATGAGACATGACGTCCCTCACTGACCCATAGCCCTATAGGGGACAAAACCTGAGACACAGTGTGGGAATTGCACCCGAACTGATCCTACCACACCGAGGAAAAACACTAAGGGGGTGCAACAGAACAGCAAGAGAACAGAGCGGTGAGGTCCCCAGGGAATGCTGAAGGTGGACTTTGGGGCTAGGGTGTGGTGCCCTAACAGACTGGACTGAAAAACACTCCTAAAGGCCAACAAATGATCCTTGAACTAACTACAAACTTTTCTTTCTTGTTGTGTTTTGTTTTGTTCTTTGTCAGTGGTTTGTTGCTGGTGTTGTTTTATTGTATATTGTTGCTTAGTTTTGTTCTGTCTTGTTTTTGTGCATGTTATTATCTCGGCAGGTCTGTCTAAATAAGATAGGCTGGATGAACAATCTGGAGGAGAAAACAACGGAACTGATGGTTCCGGGGGGGACATGGGAGAGGGGGAGGTGGGAGGGAAAGATAGTGGTGTTAACAAACCCAGGGACAAGGGAACAACAAGTGATCCAAATTGGTGGTTAGGAGGGTGTAGGAGGCCTGGTAGGGTGTGATCAAGGGTAATGTAACCAAGAGGAATTACTGAAACCCAAATGAAGACTGAGCATGATAGTAGGACAAGAGGAAAGTCAAAGGAAATAGAGGAAAGAGCTAGGAGGCAAAGGGCATTTATAGAGGTTTAAATAAAGGCATATACATATGCAAATATATTTATATATGAGGATGGGGAAATAGATCTATGTGCATATATTTATAGGTTTAGTATTAAAGTAGCAGAAGGACACTGGGCTTCCACTCAAGTACTCCCTCAATGCAAGAATACTTCGCATTCTATGATGCTCACCTTCCCAACACAGCCACTGAAGACAAAACCTGGTGAATAAGTAAATGTGGTGAAGAAAGCTGATGGTGCCTGGCTATCCAAAGTTATAGCGTCTGGGGTCTTAAAGATTTGAAGGTAAACAAGCGGCCATCTAGCTCAGAAGCAACAAAGTCCACATGGAAGAAGCACGCCAGCCTGCATGATCACGATGTGCTGAAGGGATCAGTTATCCGGCATCAAAGAACAAAAAAATCATATCATTGTGTGCTCACCTCTCTAAGCAAAGGTGGCGAAGAAAGCTGATGGTGCCTGGTTATCAAAAGATACAACATCTGGGGTCTTAAAGGCTTGAAGGTAAACAAGCGGCCATCTAACTCAGAAGCAACAAAGCCCACATGGAAGAAGCACACCAGCCTGTGCTATCATGAGGTGTCAAAAGGATCAGGTATCAGGCATCATCAGAATAAAAAATCTTATCATATTGATGAGGTGGGGCAGTGTGGAGTAGAGATCCAAAGCCCATTTGTGGGCCACTGGACATCCTCTTACAGAGGGGTCTCAGGGAGGAGACGAGCCAGTCAGGGTGCGATGTAGCAACGATGAAAAATACAACTTTCCTCTGGTTCCTAAATGCTTCCTCCTCCCCCACTATCATGATCCCAATTCTACATTACGAATCTGGCTAGATCACAGGATGTACACTGATACAGATAGGAACTGGAAACACAGGGAATCCAGGGCGGATGATCCCTTCAGGACCAGTGGTGTGAGTGGCGACACTGGGAGGGTAAAGGGAGAGTGGGTTGGAATGGGGGAACCGATTATAAGGATCTACATGTGACCTCCTCCCTGGGGGACGGACAACAGAAAAGTGGGTGAAGGGAGACGTCAGACAGGGCAAGACATGACAAAATAATAATTTATAAACTATCAAGGGCTCATGAGGGTGAGGAGGGAGGGGAAAAAATGAGGAGCTGATTCCAAGGGCTTAGGTGGAGAGCAAATGTTCTGAGAATGTACAAATGTGCTTTACACAATTGATATATTTGTGGATTGTGAGCCCCTAATAAAATGATTAAATAAATGAATTAAAATGTGACAAAATACAGGTTCAACAAAGAAATCAGTTGAGTTTTTTTATTTCATTAATGATCAACCTAATAAGGAAATGAAGAAAAATTACACTTTTGATAGCATATAATAAAATACCTAAGAATAAATTTAATGAGGGAGGTGAAAGACGTGTATCCTGAAAATTATATAACAGTGTGAAAAGAAATGAAAGAAGACCTAAATAAAAGGAAATACATCCCATATTCATGGATTCCAAAACAAACAAAAGACCTCAGTACTCTCGTCAATTCTAAGTCACAACATTTATAAATATGATTGTATTCATGGATTAGAAAATTAAATATTGTTATTATTTCAATAATGCCCAAAGTAATATATAGATTGAATACAATTCCTCTCAAAATTCCAACAGCTTTATTTGAAGAAGGGAAAATAAAATCCTCTTGAATGTGCAGCGTTTTAAAAGATCTTGAATCTTGAAAAAGGACATTATACACATATAATGATTCAGACACCGTAATTTCAAAACATACTAAAAATCTACAGTAATCATCATAGTCTGGTTCTTGTATAAAGATAAACTTTATCATTATTTTAAAAAATGGTACAGCTATTAGTGAAAACATTTTTGTGGCTCCTCAAAAAGTTAAAATTAGAATTATCATATGACTCAGCAATCCTATTCTAGGTAGATAAACAAAAGATTTGAAAGCAGGGAGTTAAATAAATAGTGTGGTAGATTGAGTTTTATGGAGAAGCAAAAACAGTACCAATTATGTAAGTATGTATATAGAAAGAAATTTATATCAAGAAATGGTTTTTACCCCCAGGGGGGTGAATTATAATGTTTTCTGTAATAAAATGATGATACCTCTAAAGTGAACCAGAGACATATATAAATCATAGATATATGAATTAATTTGGGGCTCCCAGTTAGTTCTTCCTTCAATCTAAGAAAAATTAGTTCCTATGGCATTGACCTCCTTAATACTGTGTCATAAAGGGATCACTTAAGATATGGGTGCTAAATCAAAGTGTGGTGAAAAAATTAGATGGTACTATCAGAAACAATAGCATCTAGAGTCTTACAGGCTGTCTTAAAACAAGCAGCTGTCTGAGGCATTAACAAAGTCCACATGGAAGAAACACACTAACCTGAGTGATCCAGGGATCATAAGGAGTAAAATCAAAATCGAAAGGAGGTATGGTGTGGTAGTTACATAATCTGTTGTCAATTTGAGAGAGACTTAAGAGTGAATGGGTGGAGTTTAGCTAGTCAATCAGGTCACAGCTTGATGAATTCATTTGGAGGCACTAAGGGGATAAGTAACTCGCTAGGGGTGGGGCACAGGCAGATTCCCTGGGAGACATTCCAGCTGAGAAGACACATGGAATTATGCTAGTGCCCTGAGCTGGAGGAGCTACGTGGAGACCCCTGCCAATGCTGAGATGCTTACAACACCACTGAATCCACAAGACTTCTCACCCATTGGCTTGTGATCTTCCTGCTTTCAGGGTCATTGCATGAGTCTGAAGAGGACTTTATAGATTGGTATTGGACATATGGGTTAATATCAGACTTATGGGCTTGATCTGGAAGGGTTTTCTCAATGTTCAATTGTCCTTGTATATAAACCTCTTTCTTATACACATATGAATGTCTCTCTGGATTTGTTTCTCTAGTCAACCCAAACTAACACATATGGTATCAGAGCTTAAATTGTGAATACCTGGCTTTCAGAAGGCTATGAATGACAGTGGAAGCAGAAAATCCATTTTCAGGGTCCACACATATCTGGAGAATCCCTTCTAAGCATAGTCCAGGTTTGTGAAGAGGTATCACATCACATTGGTATCAGACAGAGAGCATTGTAAAGTTAATTATGGCAGATGTAGATAGGTTAAAATGTAATACTTTATCATTTGATTTCCCTTTTGACACATTTTAAACTTGTTTCAGTTTTTAATATTTTTTGACTTTTTAAATTAAAAGATCATTTTATCGGGAGCTCTTAAAACTCTGATTAAAATCCATACATCAATTGTATCAGGCATATTTGTACATATGTTGCCATCATTCTTTCCTAGACATTTACTTTCAGTTTTTAATATTTTATGCTTTCTTGTCTATTGAGGTTTTTATCTCTTTGTTTTGTCATTGTTATTGAGGTTGCTGTTGTTTGCTTCCTGTTTGTGTTTTGTATGATTTTCTGTATATGAAATCCAGGATAGGTAATTCAATAGAAATTGTAACTGGATTAATAATAACTTTGTGGTATGGTGTCAGAGAAGGATGGTGTGGCGGGGTTGGGGGTGGGGGTGAGGGAAAGAGCTAACAATAACGTGTATGAGAATAAAATTTTCTGAAATTCGTTGTGATGATGGTTGCATGACTTCTTAATATGTTTTAACAATTAAGTTCTATGAGATGTGAAGTATATGCTAATGAAAGCATTTTTTAAAAATGAAGAAAGAAATGGCTCACACAGTTACAGAAGTAAGTAATTCCAGTCTGATTCAAGTCCTTGGGTCAGTTGTTAGTGAAAGCTTCTCCTAACTCATGCAGCTGTAGGGACTGAAGAACCAGAAAGCAAGAAGACCACAGACTGCTGGATGCAAAGATGAATACATTCAAGGTCAGCAGTTTGCTGATGGCTCCTGGGATTGCCAGGCAATATGGCAGGAAGTAGACAAACCAGATACAAGATCCAGATCTGGCAGAAGTGACATTCTTTCCCACAGTCTGCTTTCAAGGGAGCAGGTCATATTTTGGAGGATCTGATCAAGTGAGCTGCACTCCACCACAACTACTTGCTGCTCACAGAGTTAGATCTACAATGTTGATTATCTTCTGTTAGATCACATCAAGAAGGATTATCGCCAAATTGTTGAGCACCATGACCCAGGCAAGTTGATACCTATGAATCCTGCACCATTATTCACAATACATAAAAGGTGGAAACAACACAAGCATCTATTAACAGATGAAAGTATAAACAAAAGGTAGCATACACATATGATGGATATTATTAATCCTTTAAGCGGAATGAAGTTTTAGTACAGGCTAATGGATGAACCTTGAAAACATTATGCTGAATGAAATATCAGATACAAAAGACAAATATTATACAACCATCTAAAGTAAGTAAATAACTAAAGACAATAGTTTATTAATGACTATCAGGAACAGGTGGGAGGAGGAAAAAGGGAATTATCACTTGAGCCTCACCGAGTTTCTATTAAGGTCAATGACAAAAATTGGTAATGGTTAGTGGTTATGATTGTACAACATGGTGAATGTAATTAATACCCATAATTGTACATGTAAAAATTGTTGAAATGGCAAGCATTTTGTTATATATATTTTACTATAGTTTAAAGAAAGAGAGAGTGGAAAAAATCCAGGAGGTTGATATATATATATTTTTAATCATTTTATTGGGGGGCTCTTACAAATCTTATAACATCCATCTTTCAATTGTATTAAGTACACTCATACATAATATGTTGCCATCCACATTTCCAAAAGGTTTATTTTTTGATGGTGAGATTGATCTCTATTTTTGGGTTCCCTAAATTCACTGTAAGGACCATACGACACCTACTTAAGTCATCCTCATCTAAGATAATGGGAACAATTCTGTCTCTGAGTAGCCCAAAGTTTGTTTTGCAAATTAAGTATAAAGTTTGCTTTGCTACCAAATCCTCTCTGATTTTGTACTTGAGATTAAATAACAAAGTCTCTGTCACTGATCTATGTTATGCCTTCAGTTTTCTGGGTATTGGGTTCAATTTTCAACTTCCAGTAACTTGTTTCTCAGTTTGTGTGAACATTAGAATAATTTGGAATGTTTAGGAAATGATTACTGTCTTGCCCATTTGGCTTTGGTTGCAGCCTAGGCATTGGTAATTGTTTAAAATTCTCTAAATCATTCCAATATTCACCACAAGTTAGATACTCCTGTTTTTCTTTCATTAAGTGGAGTACTCCTATTTGAGCCTGTACCTATTAAAGCAGCTATCCACCAAAGAGTCACGTTCCTCTCCTTACTTCTATCAGCAGACATATAAGTAGAAATAGAACTTTTCCAAGTTACTTTTAAGGCTGTTAGTGTGTCATTTCCAACATTTCCCACCCTGTATGAAGGAAGGATTAGGATAAGGATGATCCAGTCCTCAAAATGTAGAAATGGATTTAGTCCTCACCTTCCCACTTCCCTATGCCTTGTGAGCTTTAGTCCAAATTGGGTCCCCAGATGAACTATCTTGAGCCTCCATTTATTAACATCAGGTATTGATAACACTCAAAAGATCCGCAAACCAAGACTTTCTGCAAGGTGATTTCACATCTCACAAATAGGCTCACAATATCAAATTGTTTTGTATGGAGCTGAAAATGAGGCAGAAGTGAAGCTAGAGATTTTCATAGCAAGTTTTAAGGTTTACACCAAAGCCTGCAGTAAAGACTTTAATATTCCAAGCACTGATACTGAGATAGTTAAGGTTTATTGTGCCAACCTGGCCAATAAACACATGTGGGATTAATTGAAGGGCAGAGAGATAAATGGCTCGGTGAGCCTTGTCTTTCTAGTTCTCGGGTCTCTTGCTTTCTGATGGTCAGACCAGGGTGCCACTGCCTTAGCCAGTTCCCTGCTTGAGCTTGCAAGGTTCATTCTTGTGAGACATCCCCAAGGAGAAGCCACATGGACCTACCCCGATGCAGCCCTGGGTGCTGGAGCAACTGTGTGGAGACCCCTGCCAGCGCTGAGATGCTTGCAAGTTCACTGATTCAGCTTTCCTCCTGCATTTGACATCATTGCTTGTGTTTTGTGAGATTGAGGAAGACTTTGTAGATTGGTGTTGAACATATGGGCTAATGTTGGACTTATGTGCTTGGACAGCACTGTGTTGGGATGCTTTCTTAATGTACATTTACCCTTTATATAAAACTTTCTCTTATACATATGAGTTTCTGTGGATTTGTGTCCCTAGTTTACCCAGACTAACACAGACACTTTTGAGACTAGAAAAATAGTCCTTAAATGCTGGTTTCAATCAATAAATTTGTTGACTATTTAATCTGTGTTTTTGGGAAAATAAAGAGAAAGGCGAAAAGGTGGCTCCAGCATCAGTGGAAGTAACCAATGTCTGGTACTGACTCTTATAGGCTGCAGCCATCAATATAAATCCGTCAAGTGGATTAAATGGAACTCAAATTTCCTATCCATAGCAAAAACTATGGAGTCACCACAAGGCTATTTCTAGGAGCTTATGCTTTGGAAATTATCAAGGATTGACCAAAATATCATCATAAATGTAATCTTAATACAATGTTTACTAAGTATGAGGGGATATTAAAGGTTTAACAATAAGGGAATATGTAAGGTATATGCAGTCATATACATGAGTATGTTACTCTCATATACATGAAAATATGAGCGTAAGTGTGAAAGTAAACAAGTGGCCATCTAGCCCAGAAGCAACAAAGCCCACATGGAAGCAGCACACCAACATGTGTGATCATGCAGGGCCAAGGGGACCAGGCTTCAAGCACCAAAGTCGGGGGTGAGGGGTGGGCTGAGGGGGGTGAGGAATCATATAATCATGAATGAGGGTAGCACGTGATGGGTACTCAATGCCCATCTGTAGACAACTGGACATCCCTTGCAGAGGGGTAGTGGGGAGGAGATGAGTCACTCAGGGCTCAGTGTAGCAATAATGAAACTCAAAACCTTCCTCTAGTTCTTAAACTCTTCCTCACCCCGACTATCATGATCCCAATTCTACCTTGAAAACCTGGTTAGACCAGAGGATGCACAGCGGTACAGATGGGAACTGGAAACACAGGGAATCCATGACAGATGAACTCCTCAGGGCCAGTGGTGAGAGTGCTGATACTGGGAGGGAAGAGTGTTAGAAAGGGGGAACCAATCACAAGGATCTACATATAACCTTCTCCCTGGGGGATGGGCAACAGAAAAGTGGGTGAAGGGAGATGCCAGGCAGTGTAAGATAAGATAAAATAATAACTTATGAATTATCAAAGTTTCACGAGGGAGGGGGGAGCGGGAAGGGGGGGAGGGGAAAAGGAAAATGAGGAGCTGATTCCAGGAACCCAAGCAGAAAGCGAGTTTGAGAATGATGAGGACAACAAATGTATAAGTGCGGTTTACACAAGTGAGATAGTTTATTGGTCAGCCTGGCTGATAAACGCAGGTGGGATTGACTGAAGGGCAAAGAGATAAATGGCTTGGTGAGCCTTGCCTTTCTTGTCTCTCACTCTGTGATCATCGGACCAGTGTGTGACTGCCTTGCTTGTTCTGTGCCTCAATTTAAAGGCTACACTGCCTGTGGGACACCTAACCTGTGGACTGTGTCGCTGTAAGTTGAGGTCCCTTTAAGACTTCTCTGGAGCTGGGGACTGGAGGTTGGTGACCTGCCTTGTGATTGGCTGCTGTGCTGACATAGTCTAGCTCTCTCTACAAATAGAGGAAGATCTGGCATCAGACAGAGACTTGAAGGACTGCTAGTCTCTCAACTTTCTCTCAAGGACGTGAGTTGCACTAAGCCATTTATAGTGCTTTCTAATTTAAAAGTTTATTTCTTGTATTATATATTTATCTATATATGATTTTACAGTTCATTTCTCGTTATATATCTAATTATCTTTATAAATAAATATATTACATTATCAGAAATTTGGTTTTATCTCTCTAGAGAACCCTGTCTAACACAACAAGTGATGTATGTGTGGATTTGATAAAAGTTGTATGAGCCCCAATAAAATGATTTTTAAAAAATTATCAAGGGTTCATGAGGGAGGGAGGAGTAGGAAGGGAGGGAAAAAAAAAGAGAAGCTGATACCAGGGGCTCAAGTGGAAAGCAAATGTTTAGAGAATGATGAGGGCAACAAATGTACATATGTGCTTGACACAATGGATGGATGGATGGATTGTGATAAGAGTTGTATGAGCCCCCAATAAAATGATTTAAATTTAAAAAAATGAGTGTAAATGAAAAAGTGTTGGTACAAAATCACCGAAACTTGGACTGAAGGACAGTATAAAGATATAAGGTTTTGTTTCTCAACATATCCTACATTTATGACACTTCTGGAGGAGGTTCTTCCATTGCTTTAGTGGATTATAAAGGAGGAGATACTATGAAACAAAATGCATATGAATTCCTGCAGTTAAAACTGTAAGCTTTCATCCAATTCACACATACGCAAATATGCCCTGAAGTTTTGGCATCTTAGAAATGCACAAACACAAAAATCATTCCTTTTACATGCTCTTTCAGCTTGGGGAAAAAAGAATCTATCCACACGATGTTTCTTATATATTTTAGAGATTGGTTCCTCGTTATGTCATTATCAAAATATTCCCCTAATCCGTGAGTTCTCTTTTTACTTTTTTTGCTACACATTAGAGAGTGTTGAATTTTTAAGAGTTTCATGTTTCAAATTTCCCCCCTTCTGTGTGTTTCTAGCTATGTTTGATAGTGAATTTATAGCATGTATCAGGAACTTTAAGTTTGTCCCTATTTTTCTATTGATGAGTTTTATAGTTCTAGGTTTTGCATTTTGATCTTTGTTTCATTGTGAGTTTATCTTTGTATAAAGTGTGAGATATGTTTCATTCTTCTGAAAATGGATATCCAGTTTTGCCAGTTCTATTGTTTAAAGATAATTTTTCTTTTCTATTTAATATCTTTAGCCCTTTATCAAAGATCATTACTGTCTGTAGGTGGCTGAATTTATTTTGGGGTTCTCAATTATGCTCCATTTTTCTAGGTGTCTATTATTGTACCAGTAATAGGCTGTTTTTGACTAGCATGGCTTTGTAGTGACTTGATATTGGGAAGTGAGATGTTTTTTATTTTGTTCTTCTTTAGTAATGCTTTGCCTAGCCATGGTCTCGTTCCTTTCCATATAAAAGTTGGTGATTAGTTTTTACACCTGTTCAAAGAATTACTTTGTAATATGAATTAAGATTGCATTATATCTATAGAACACTTAGGGGTAATGTTGACACCATCACATGGAATTAAGTATTTCTATCCTTGAGCATAGTATATTCTTCCACTTAAGTAGGTTTCTTTTTTTAAAAATGTAATTTAATTTTTTTAAGTAGGTTTCTTTTGGCGTCTTGTACCAGTTTTTGGTAGTTTTCTTTGTAGATGTCTATTGTTTCTCTGGTTGCTTTTATTTCTGAATAACTCATTTTTGGAGTAGCTACTATAAATGATATTATTTTCCTGACTTCCTTTTCAGAGCTCTCTTTGTTAGTGTCAAGGAATCCAACTAATTAATATATGTATGTTGGACTTATAACCTACTACTTTGCTGATTTTTTCACGTAGTTCCAATCATGTTCCTGCTGAATCTTTGGAATTTTCTACGTATAAGATCATGTCAATTGCAACTAGAGAATGTTTTAATTTCTCTTTGCTAATTTGGATGCCTTTAATTCCCCTTTCTTGTCTTGTAGTTCTAGCTGGAAACCAAGCTAATAGCAGTAAAAAAAAAAAGAACAGGACTGGCAATATTGATTTTTGATAAACTCGTTTTTAAAGCAAAATCCAGCATAAGAGCAGAGAAGTGCACTGTTTAAAGATAAAACAGTCAATAAACCAGAGGACATAACCATAAAATACATTTAAGTATCCAATTAAAGAGTCTCACAATATATAAATCAAAATCCAACTAACAGAATCAAAGAAAGACATAGACACTACAGTAAAAATAAAATAAAAAAAATTCTACAATAATAATAAGAGACTATAACACCATTTTCAATGATCCACTAGAAATAAATTCAACAAAGACACAGTTTAAGAACCAAACATCAGAATCACCCAAGTTGAGCTTATAGAATATGCATGACACACAATCCAAGAACAGCACAGTATATATTATTTTTCATTGCACATGGAGCATTCTCCAGAATAGACCCTATGTTAGGCCACAACGCAAGCCTCAATATGTTTTAAAACACTGAGATACTATAAAATATCTTCTCAAATCACAATGCCATAAAATTAGATTTCAATTTTCATAAGTCATAATAAACCAACTTGATTGTCCATTCTGTGTCTTTTGAAAAAAAATTTAACAAGATAATCCCTTTGGAGTTCCCCCCAAAGTTACAATAATCATTGAGATGACCTCTCTGCCTTAAATTTAACTGACACAATAGATCTCTTCGAAAGGCACTCTTTTGATTGGATCTTTTTTAAGGTACTCTAATGAGACTAAAACAAGTGTTAATTAGATAACTTGTCTGCTGTCATCCACATTTCACAGAGACATGTTTAAACAAATTTTATTTGGAATAAACCTATAAATGTAAGAACTGGAACCCTAGTAGCATTACTTTTTATTACCTTTATATATGCTGCACTAGACAGGGTTCTCTAGAGAAACAAAACCAGGACACTTATGATTTTATATATATATATGGATAAATATATATAGCACGGAGAAATATAACAGCTAATTAGTCTACACAGCAGGACAGAGGACTCAGTTCACCTCACTTCTGTGAAGTAGTTAATATACTGGAAGCCCTTCTACTTATAAGGGCTGCTGGGTCCAAGGTCAAGGAAGCAAACAGTTAATTCTTCCATAGAGTGATGCGGGCAATCTGCCTTAGGCAGCAAACAGCAGGGTGAGTCACCAATAGTCAGCCAGAGGAGAGGATCCGACAGCGATGCATACATCAACAGTGTGGCGAAGCAGGTCTCGAAGTAACCTCAAACTCTAGTGACATGGTCCATGGGTTAGTGTCCCACAGGTAGTGTAGCTTGCGAGTTGAGGCAGAAAACTAGAGAGAAAGAGAGACAGGCAGGCCTCACTGAGCCATTTACCTCTTTGTCCTCCAATCAAACTTCGACCTTATTAATCCCACATGTTCCTATTGGTCTGGTTGGTACAATAAACCTATCACATATGCAAAATAAAAATAGTGCATTAGAATATTAACAAAGAAAGTTAAGTTTGTAAAAAAATTCCCTACCTTCATTAACCTGTATTTTTCCCTATAATTTTACTTATCATGATATCATACTATATGCAGGGACTTCAAAAGGTTTGTTTAAAAATGTTTAAAATTTGTACTTATACTGTGAACTTTTTAAAGTCTCCTCATACATTTGCTTATGTTTTGTTATTTGTCATTCTCTAACTCCATTTGAACATATGGTTTATGAAGACAGAGTTTTGTTTAAAGTTATATTGCTCATTTTTAACACAAAGTCTGATATACTGTGGGTGCTTAATAAATATTTATTCAATGAATGCGTAAATAATTGTAATAAGTATTAGATATCAGCACAAATTTTGTCTTTAAGGGAATAATATCCTGCAGCAGGTAATGCCTGAATCTATACTGAAGTATGGGCAAGAGGAGGACTTTTAGAGATAGCCTGTTATAAATAGAACAATTGCCCAGAACTCTAAAAGGACCATATTACAAACTTTAAGTACTCTTCATGACTTCAGTGATTATAGTCTCAGTTCATTATTTATTTCAACCTCAGGCTGGTCTGCCTATGGTTATTGGAATGAATTGCCTAGCTCGTCTGGGAGGTGTGTGGGAGGGGCAACCCCACAACTAGGTTTTATTTTTATTTTGTTTTAAACTAGTTTCCTCTATTTTACCATTGGCTCCTGACATATTATCATGTTCTCCACTTCCAGTTTACCTAATATGATACTGTATAGAGTTCAGAATCTTTATTATATGTTGAAATATCATACTATACCATATGGGTAAAAATAAAATTATGTCCTAAGAGAGTTACTTACCTTTTTTATATCAGACATCCTAATGCTTGAATATCAATAATTAACATTGGCCCAAGTATTTGCATAGTATTTCATATCTTTTCAATGTCCTGATGTGTTGTTTCATTTGAACATCACAAACCTTTACAAAATAGATAAATCAAGGATATGTATCACCATTTTTCTGATGAGGAAAAGTGGAAGAATATATGTTGTAGTTTTTCCAAAATTACACATCTTAAACCTTACAAAGTCCTGAGAAATACTCGAAATTTAGTTTTAAAATTGTCTATTAGCAACTTGCATCTTGTCTTAATCCAGGCAGACCAGAGAAACAAATTCATAGACTCTCAAATGTGTGTAAGAGAGAACTTTAAATCAAAGAGCAATGGTCAGCATGGTCTCTGAGAAATTTCATTAAGCAGCATGATCTCTGAGAAATCCAAGGGGTGATTTCATCCCCTAAGCTCAAAATATACATTAATTGCATTCATTTTCGCCATTTCAAACAGGAATAACCTAAGACAACAACCAAAAGGATGAAAACTTTAACTTTCCATGTTCTTTCCAGAAAACAACCCAGTATACTACATGGCCATCTCTGACCTCTGGCTAGCCAAAGGAGAAAAACTCCCATGAGGCAGAGGTCAAGCAAGCATCCACTCCCCATCTTTATGATTTGTTTTTCCACTACCCCACTTCCAAGGTACCATAACGTGTTAGTCAGGTGATCAGAGAAACAAATTCATAGACACGCATATGTGTGTAAGGGAGAACTTTATATCAAGAATCAATAGTATACATGTATTGAGAAACAATCCAGCCCAGTCCAGATCAAGTCTATAAGTCCAATATGAGCTTATACATCCAATACTAGTCCATAAATTCCTCTTTAGAGTCACTCAACCATGCAATAATGCTGAATACAGGAAGATCACAGGCGAGTGGGTGGAAAGTCTTGTAGCTTCAGTGGCATTGGAAAGATCTAGCACTGGCATGGTTTTCCATGTGGCTCCTCCAGATCCAGGGCTCTGGCTCCATCAATGTAGCTCCTTATGGCTTGTCAACAGGAATGTCTCTCAGGGAGATGAAGCAGAGAGATATTGTATCTGGCCTCCAATGCACTATTTATCTTCATCATGCCTCCAAATGAGGTCAGCAAGCTGTGACCTGATTGACTAGACTCCACCACTTCGCAAGTTGACAGGAGATTATGTAACTACCACACATCTAAACGAAAAAACCCTTCATATGGTACTAATTCTCTATAAAAGGAGCAAGACTCAAGAAGCTTTAGCAAAAAATAATACATGTTTATTGTTGGTCTTTATTGCATATGATTAAAGAAAAAGCTGCATAATTTTCATTTAATTTAAAATTTTGTCATTGAAAATGGATATAATTTATGTTGTTTCAAGTAAACTCTAATTGCAGAAAGTATTATAATATAATAAACATTCATTTTTAAGGAGCCCTCGTGGTATAGTAATTAAGCACGTGGATGCTAACTGAAAGGTCAGTGGTTCGAATCCACTAGCTGCTTAATGGAAGAAAAATATGGCAATCTATTTCCCTAAACATTTTAGCCTTGGAACTCTAAAGACAGTTCTGCTCTAATCTATAGGATTGCTATGAACCTGAATTGACATCATGCAAGGATTATTTAGTTAGAAGATTACTGTTTAAATATAATAAAATATTTGTGTGCCATTAAGTAAGATGTAAAATATAGGAGATGCATTAAGAAATGAAAATAAAAGTCCTTTTTAAAGAGGTCATTGGTTGTCATCTTAGGCAACAGAGCAACAAATAGAAAATATTTCATTTTAGTTATCAGATTAAGACAAAATAAGATCTATGGTAATATATAATGATTTCTTCATGAATTAAAATTTTATTCTTCCATTTTAAATATTGTATTTCACAAATTAAACGCTGCCCATAAACTAATCAATATATGTCCCTGTCTTCATTAAAAAGCTAGATTTATAAATTTTGTATTATATTGAACAGTTTATTATTCAATATAAGTGTCACAAAATGAAACACTTGGAAGGAGAGCTAAATGTGTTTACATTCCTAGCATCACATTGCCAATATTAAAATTGCAGGATCGAGTTAAAATTATTAAAATTAGTCATAGCCCATTTAATTATTTAAAAGAATTATAATATCATCAAGGGTAATTAGATAGGTAAGAAAATCAATTATATACAACCTGTATACGGTTTTAGAACAAAAAAAGCAGTTGGTATATATCCAGTGCCTGGGACTTAGCCAAGACAAAAGTGCTAAGATCATTCTCTCAAGATTTATGCAAAATAAAATGGTATGACATTAGCTGTATTGAAGAGTTCAGTCTTTTGAAGTGAAATACAAAATATTTAAAAACATATGAAGTTTATACTTTATTATACAGCATCTCATGGGTTGGCAGTAGGTTGGAGGATTTTCTGTGGATGTACCTTGTGAACTACAATATGGAAATAATCGCACTGAAAAGCTGGTGGAAGAAGTTCTTCAATGACTATCCTTTATTTCCATATCCTACACCCAACAAAGACAAGTCTTGCTTTATAATGGTATACTTTGCTTTTGAATGACAATATTATAATAACAATAATAACAGAAGCATAGACCCTTTGGATTTGAAGAGAACATTGCCTATAGTCTGACCTGATATCTTATTTTACAGAAGCAGAACTGTAGCCAAAAAATGTGGCTGACTTTCCCAAGGCCGCAAGGCAGAGTTGGGATACAATTTAGATGTTCTCGCTTCTGATCCCAAATTCATTGTTTTGCAAACTTTAAAAAAGAAATTACCCATTTTAAAGATCAATATTTGGATCAATTCATTTGTATCTGTAATATATTACTGCTTCTCATTTTAGACAATGACAGTTTTATAAAGACCTCAGGAGTTTCAGACGTTAAATAAGGTATAAATATGACACTTTCTGGAGTACCAAACAGATATAGGCTTCCTTACATGGATGGCCCAGGAAGCATATATCTTCACAAAGCTACTCCATTGATTCACCTTTGCTTCTCCAAATCAAGCAAAACAAATTCATTCCCTATTTTTATACTCATGAACTGATGGAAAACAATGACATATTCAATGAATGCTTTTCGATTTCAGTCAGTAAAATTCTTTGCCAGCTCTAAAAAAGAAATTACTTTAATTATTTTAAAGATCAACATTTCGATCAATTCATTTGTACCTAAAGCTATTGTGAAGATGACCAAAAAAATTGGAAAAACTGCACATTGACTCAATATAGTGGACATATGTAATCATGACAGAGGTTTAATAGTGCCCTAACTATAGCCAGAAAGCTCTTGATATTCTTTGGAAATTCACTTATCCCCAAATTCATGAACACGTTTTCATTATTTTACAACCTCTTGGCTTACTCTGCAACCACATTTAAATTTTGTAGAACCATCCTTAGATTGCTAAATACTGTCTTTTTGAAACTTTCTGGATGTTTAAACCTGGATTGATGGCCATTTTGCACGCCCACACACACACAGTTGTCAAGAGTGACCTAAATATATAACCTTGCCATGTGATATATAGAGCAAGTCACTTAATTTATGAGTTGATAGCTGGATGTGTTCATAAGTTAAGTGATGTATATTCTATATTTAGGTCATTTGAGGATAGTGAAAACTTTCTCAATTGTTCGTTAAGTGAATGAAAAATATTTTTCTCTACAAGCAAAACCAAGCAACCAGTCCAAGGGGAAGTCTATGTCCAGAGTGCTAAATGCTTGTGCAATCAGAGAAGGCTTATCTGAAGTTTCCAAACAATACCCCCAAAATTATTTTAGAACATATTAATCAAAAGTCATCAAATAGAGACCACAGAAGTGATATATAATAAGGTATTTAGAGCCCATGGCACACATTTATTTAGGTTGACTAAGAGATTACTAAGCTAATAGAATTTCAGATAAACTGAATTTTAATTTATTAATGAATCTTGCTTTTTGGTGGCAAAAATATATGTAATAAAACATTTGCCATTCAAACAATCTTCACAGGTATGATCCAGTGACGTGTTTATCTGAATCTTCCTTTACAATTTAAAGTGTATTTGAGTGTCTTCTAAAAGCCATATACTAGGGATAAAATAGTAAATAAAAATAAGCAGGAGTCTTTGCTCTCATTAGTTTCTTGTGAAAGATAAGTGTGTTTGATATTTGCTTTTAAAAGGAACATACCAAATCATCAAAAGGAACAGAAAGAGAACTAATAATTGAATGGCTTCAACATATACATATTTTCTCATTTAATATTACCAATGATTTTATGAGATATTTATAATTTTTGTCTTCATTTAAAAGATGGAGCAGTTGAGGAACTGAAAAAAGAAAAATAGAAACTTGATCACGTTTGTATTCCCGTGAAGCAGTGGATCTGGGATTGAAACCCAGCTCTAACTTCAAAACCACTCTTTGTTCTACTCTTCATTGAGAAATGGAGAAGGAGAAAATAGGAAAGTATGGACTATATGATCTATATAATGCCATATATGTATATTTAAGTTTGGGCTACAGGACTATATACATCTGAGATCAATAGCTCTACCTCAGGGAATTGGACTCAGTCTAAAACGACCACTGAATATCTGACAATGGTTTTTCAAATTCTACCATTAAAAGGCATTCTCCCTCTTAGCAATACATTTTTTATCAACAGTGCACACTATTTTATCACATATGTAAGTTTTTCATATAGATGTATAGCTATGGAGGCCCTTGTATAACCTGAACAATTAAGTTGCTAACAAAATGCTGGTAGCTAGAATCTACCAAGAAATGCCAGGAAAGAAAGGCTTGGCACTTTTCTGAAAAATCAGCCCTTGAAATCCCGTGGAACACAGTTTTCCTCTGACATATATGGAATTACCATGAGTTAGAACCAACTCAATGGCAACTGGTTTTTTTTTTTGGTTTTATATAATAATTCCCAAGGTGCATCTGTATACCTCAACATCTTCAAGTGCAAATAAAAAGACATATTCCAGGGTGTGATATGGGTGAAGCTACTATGTAGCCTAAGAAATCTGATTTGTCCCTACATGGAGATTGATTCTGTGGCCTGCTCACCAGAGAGCATTGTTCTAACAAATTTGTCATATATGACATGAGAAAGAGGAGTAAGGGAAGCTATGGAAAATTACTAGCTTTTTTCTACTCACCATTTCCAACAGAGGAAGGCTCACATTGCATTTCATGACACAGGGCCACACAGGGGGCTGAACTCAGGGACAAGGCCACAATACCCTTAAATTGTAGGAGAGGATTTGTATCTGACAAACAGGGTTAGTTTCCTGGGGATTGAGCATTTTGAAAAATTCTGCAGGTTCTTATGGCATAAAGACTGTGCCTAGGTGCTGACTTAATCAGCTGTTCAAGAATAGGAATGGAGAGACTGAATTAAGACATCGTTTTAAGAAAATTACCATATATACTCGTGTATAAGCCGAGTTTTCCAGCACATTTTTAATGCAGTTTTGTGGTAAAATTAGGTGTGCCTCGGCTGATATTCGGGTCGGCTTATATTAGAGTATATATGGTATATTGTAAATATCCAGAATGCCAAGTAACTAATTTACCAAAAACATACAACTCTTAGTGGATGGAATCCTCACAATGTCATGATTGAGGTATTCTCTTCCTATAGGAATTTCTGCTAAACAAGAGGGCAGTTTGAAGAGCAAGCAGGAAATACTCATTTAGTGGGATAAAACTAATGTGCAATGACAACTGGCTCTGAAGGACCCTTGTGTCCATTCCTGGATTAGGGCTATATCTAACAAAGGTACTAAAGTGCCCTGTGGCCCTGGTAGTCTCCCCTTGCATTATTCTAGTATGGTAATTGCAAAGGCCTCTGCCATTCTTGCCTTCCTAGGCTTTCTCTTCTGACCATCCCTTTCTTTTATTTTTTTATTTTAATAAATAATCATTTTATTAGGGGCTCATGCAATTCATCACAATCTGTACATACGTCATCTGTGTCCAGCACTTTAGTACATATGTTGACTTCATCATTCTTACAACACCCACTTTCCACTTGAGCCCTTGGTGTCAGCTCATTTCTGCCCCCCCCAACCCCCGATAATTTATAATTTATTATTATATCCTATCTTACCCCATCCCACGTCTCCCTCACCCACTTCTCCGCTGTCCGTCCCCCAGGGAGGAGGCCACCATGTAGACCTTGTCCTCTGTTCCCCCTTCTCCCTCTCCTTCCCCCCACCCTCCTACCATCGCCACTCTCTCCACTGGTCCTGGGGGGTTCATTTGTCCTGGGTTCACTGTATTTCCAGTTCCTATCTGTGCCAGTGCACCTCTTCCAGTCCAGCCGGATATGTAAGGTAGAATTGGGATCATGATAGTGGGGTGGAGGAAGCATTTAAGAATCAGAGGAAAATTGCATATTTCATCGTTACTGCACTGCACTCTGATTTGCTCCTCGCCTCCCTGCAGCCCTTCTGCAAAGGGATGTCCAATTTCCCCCAGATGGGCCTGGGTCCCCACTCTTCACTCCCCCCCATTCACAATCTTATTTTTTTGTTTTGTTTTTGTCTTTGATGCCTGATACCTGACCCTTTCGCTGCCTTGTCATCTTACAGGCTGGTGTGCTTCTTCCATGTGGGCTTTGTCGTTTCTCAGTTAGATGGCCCCTTGTTTATCTTCCAGCATGTGGGACCCCAGATTCTGTGTAATTTGACAGCTTGGCACCATCAGCTTTCTTCACCACATTTGCTTATGTACCCGTTTTGTCTTCAGCATCTTATAGACCATTCTTCTAGTTTTCCTTAGGCGAGAAGCCATTCTCTTTTTTAAAATATGCTTTTACCTAGCTATGGTCTGGTCCATTATGCCTTGACTGTATAATTTAATGCTTAGAGAGTAAAAAATAATTCCAAGTATGTTAATTATTTTGCTATTTCTTACAAACACTCTCTTTTCCTCAATGGATCTTCCACAGCATATGAAATTTTACCACCTGTGGGCCTGTTTCTTAAGAAGAGTAAGTAAAATATTATTGCTATAAAATCATAGAAGCCTTTATTTTTTAGAAGGTCTTCATTTTGGTATTTTTTGCCTTCTGTGTTCTTTGAAAATTTCCTTGCTATATTTAGTGTGTACTATTTCACTTTTATAGAAATTTGAATGTCTTTAATACTAGGCTCTTTACCACAGTTTTCTAATGAGTATTTTTGTTTATATGAAGCAGAAAGAGAAAAAACCCAGAGACTTCATATAGAAACCAATTTCAATTTTAAAGTAGCACATGGTTACTAAAAATGGAAATAAATCTTAGTTCTGATATATATATATATATATATATATATTTTTTTTTTTTCCAACCTGTTCTCATCCTGCACATATGAGAAAAAGTTGGAAAAATTTAAAGGTATATAAAAAAAACCCCAAACTCATTGCTATTGATTTGATTCTGGTTCACAGTGATACAGTCGAACTGTCTCATAGGCTTTCCAAGGCTCTAAACGTTATTGAAGCAAACTGCCACATCTTTCTTTACTGGTCGGTTTGGACTGTCAAGTTGTCTTTTAGCAGTTGAGTGCTTAGCCAGGTTTCTTTATATATAAATAACATATTTCAATAACTAATAACTATGAGTAAATAAAATATTATTGGAATAAAATCATAGAAACCTTTATTAAACAAAATTTTCAAAGAGTGGAAGAATTGTTTTTCAAACTATCCTCCATCTAGCGCTTTCCGCTTCTGGAGGTGGTATTTCAGTCTCTCTATTCTCTGATCTTCAATTTACACCAGATCACAAGGCCAGTTTTGACACTCTTGGGGGACTCAAATCATGTTCCTTTTTAATTTCTTTGAATCAGGAGGCTAAACAGGATGTCTGAAAGGGTAAGATCTGGGGTGTAGGGTGGATGAGATAAGGTTTAGATTTTGAGTTAGTTAATTGTGCCAGCCTGGCCTATAATCACATGTGGGGCTGGTTGAAAGGCGGAGGGATAAATGGGTGGTGAAGCCTCGCCTTTCTAGTTCTCGGG
>NW_022103942.1:8082826-8103720 GCF_000313985.2 Echinops telfairi
TTGGGCAGCATTGGGTTGGGATGTTTTTGTGATGCACCTTTTCTTTACATAAAACTCTCTTATACATGAGTTACTGTGAATTTGTTTCTCCAAAGTACCCAGACTAACACAGATTTCTAGCACCCAAAACTATTAGAAAACACATTCCTGTTATTTAACACCCTTTTCCCCACCCCCAAAGAAGTCTTCATCTACTGCTTCAAGGAACTTCCTTATCTTAATATCTCTGGTATGTAACTTCAAAGTTAGGTTATACTTTTATTTTAATTTTGGACTTGTGCCCAATGATTTGTTAAATGCTATATGATCTAATATTACAATCTCTTTTATTCTTTTACTTCTGTCTCATTCCATTTTTATTACGATCATCTTATTTTAGTGCCTCATTATCTGGATTATAGCAAATCTGTTCTCTGGTCACCCACTTTCACTTACCTGCAATTCATTTTTCATAAGCCCGGAGAGTAATCTGAAACACAGACTGATCATAGTACTTCTCTGATTAATCTGTTTTAGTAGGTTCTTATTGCCTATTAGAAAGAATTATAACAAGGCTTTCCATGCTCTGTGCTCAGTCAGCTTTAGATTTTACTACTTTACTACAAATATGCATTCTAAAATGAAAACTCACTGCCACGGAGTTGATTCTGACTCATATTAAACCTATATGACATAGTAGAACTGTTATTTAGGGTTTCCAAGACTAAATCTTTACTGGAGCAGACAGTCCTGTTTTTCTCATATGGAGAGGTGGTGGGTTTACTCTGAAGAGTCACTCTTAGAGTTAGTAGCCCGATATCTAATCCATGGCATTACCATTCCAACCCACTCTCTTCAAATCAATTCCGACTCTGAGCAGCCCTATAGAACAGAGTAGAACTGCCCCTTTGGGTTTTCTAGACCTTCAGTCTTTGCCGGAGTAGCTGACGGGTTCAAACTGCTGACCTGGTGGTTAGGAGCCCAATAGATAACCCACTATCCAGCCCACATATAGCTTTCCTCAATGTTTCCCTTTGTGTTTGCACAGCTTTCTTTATTTAACACTTTTATGGCACATTCTATCATAATGATTGATTTACTTCTCTATATCCTTCACTAAACTGTATGATGCTTGACAACACTGTGTCTTTATTTATTTTTGTACTATCAAACCAGAGACTGCTTTATCTGTTGAATGAACAAAAACCACATTTTTTTTCATTATAATTTTCACAAACAAAACAAAACAAACTCACTGTCATAGAGTCGATGCTGACTCATAGCAGCTCTGCAGAACAGAGTAGAACTGTCCCTAGGAGTTCTCAAGAATTTATCTCTTTATGGGAGTCGGAATCCCAGTCTTTCTCCTGTGGAGCAGCTGGTGGTTTCAAACTCGCAGTCAGCAGTCCATTGCCTAACCACTACATCACCAGGTCTCCTCCTTGTGATTACACAGTTCAACAACATCCAACTTGTTTTTCTTGGTGTTTTGATTTCAGGAACTGTTGCTGGGGTTGTTCGGGGCACTTATTCAGTAAAGTGCTTTGGATAGACTGCATCAGCTCGGGTTTCTTAGATATGGTGTTCCACGATAATTAAGTTGCGCTAATTTATTAATCTATCATTGTAGTTTTAAATATAAGAACAATTCAGACTCAAAATTAAATGATAAAACAAAAAGATAAGACATATTTGAAAAGAAGAATTAGGTATTAAGGAACTCCCAAAGGAAACTGTATATGGTATACGGACACATCTATGGTGGCTAGTTGGTTATACATGGAGCTGCCAATGATAAAGTCTGTGGTTTGAACCCACCAGTCACTCTGCAGCCTTTAAACAAGTTAAGCATTTGGAAATCCAAAGGGGGAAGTTCACTGTCCTTTATATAGGGTCACTCTGAGTTAGAATGTATTAGATAGCAGAGGGTTTTACTTTTTGTTATGGGAGGCAGTGCACTATATACAGAGACTACCAGTTGGATACTATGAAGCCAGAAAACAGATGGAAAATAGTGGAAAATAAAAAAGTCACATATATGGAAGGTGTGAGGGCAATTTAGAGTGTCAAGAATATAAGACTTCATAGCAATTTTCATATTTTGAAGACCTAAATTTTTCTTTTTCAAATTATGCAGTAAACATTTCAGAACACATTTCAATACATAGAAGTCAATGGATAATTCATGTTAAAGGCTTCAGGGATGAGGATGAGTCTACGTGTATTCATAAGATAAATTCTAAATGTCCTTTTAAGGGTTTCTATGCACAGGTGCAAAAGCTGTGCCATCTTGTAATAAGACTGGGATACTTTATTTTTAAAACCTGTTCTTTTGATGCTTCATCCATATGTCATACAATTTAATAGTTCAATCATATCAAGAAGAGTTGTACAATCTTTACCACAATCAATTTTAGAACATTTTCTTCTTCCTTGTACTCATTGTTATTTGTGTAATTTTTTTCAAATTTGGTAAAAATATACACAACAAAATATTCTCCAATTCAACAACCTCTGCATGTATAATTCAATGCCATTTATTAAACACTTCATGTTGTACAACAATTATTGATATTTCTCTCCATATTGTTCCACCACCATAAAAATAAACTCATTGCCCTCTAAGCAAAACTCTTCCTATTTCACCCATGGTAACCATTAGTCAAGTTTACGTTCTTTTGTTTTAAGTGGTTTTCACATGTCACACACTTTCATAGTTAGATGTCTTTTAAAGATTTGTCTATACATAATCACAATCAATTCTAATGCTATCTCCCCCCCTACTTTCATTGATTGCTTCCCAATTCCTATACCCCTCCCCCGATAAACTATTGCATCAGTTACTGTCTCTACGCATCTTCTCCTTCTGTATATCTCAAAATGGGAGACCTAACAGAAACAAAAACCAAACCAAACATGAAGAAGTAAACAATAATAATATAAAGGTAAAAATAAAGAGTAATAAAGAAAAGACCACCAATGATATTTAAAAAGCCAGAGAAGAAATTTCTGTCATGAAACAATTGGGAAATATTTGAACATAGCACAAATTCAGATTGGGTCAAGGGAGTTTAACTGACCAAGTATTATACCATATCATGGTTCAATCCACCATAATCAACTTTACAATAATCTCTGTCTCATAGTAAAGTTCTTCAAGTCCCTTGCCTGTGGTTAGAGGGGATCTGCGGAGGCTTAATCTGTCTGCATACCCTGCAAATGGATTTTGGGTTGCCACGGTTCTCTATAGCCTTCTACAAATTGGGAGTTCACAATTTAAGCTCTGATATATTTCCCTTTATAATAGTTAGACTTTGTTGTCATCATCTTTGGATCATACAGGCTCGTGTACTTCTTCAATATGGACTTAGTTGTCACCTCACTTAGATAGCTGCTTGTTTGAATACAGGCATTTAAGACCTCAGAGACTATTCCAATTGATAGCTGGGCACCATCTTCTTTCTTCACCACACTTTGTTGTAACACATTTATATTCAGTGATCTTTTTGTGAAGATGAGTGTCGAGCAGGGCCATGTTATAAGAATTAACTGTTCTTGGATTGGGGCTAGAATTACGTGGGAGCCCAGAATCCATCTTCTTGTGCCTGGTTTATTAAAGACTCTGGTTTACTTTGGCGGTCACATTATGACAAAAAAAATGAAACCAGAACCAGAGCCCACAATAACAAGAACAACAAAACAAAAAACAAAAAGTTCCCAAAATAAACAAAAAAGAAAAACACTGTCAGTCATCCCCTTAGACTATAAGATAATGGCATTCATAACATAAATAACATATGCAATGACATAGAATTTAAGTTACTGTTCATGAGCAGATTATGCGAGTATAGCCCAACTACAAGCTGAAATACATGTGTTCTTGCTTTGTACAGATTGCTTAATTGATTGAGGTCTGTTTACATTGATCATGTGGGTTGGTATGAGGGAAATTTTTCTTGTATCATTTCTTGCAAGGGCAAACCCTTGCCTCTTAGATTAAAACCTGTAATGTCAATGCAGGAGGAGCATTGATATATGAAATATATGGTGGTTCTGGGTCTCCTTTCTTTGAACACCCCCTAAGTCAGGTGTCCAACCCAAGGTCCAACAACCATATTCTTGAGGTGGCCATCTTTTATTTCCTCTCCTATCAGGGTGTTTCAGTCCTAACTCCAAGAGTACCAGAAGTTTTGAGGTAGGGAACAGTTTGTTCAGTCGGGCTTCCACGCTGAGTCCTTCTTGGATGGCCATTGGGGGATGCTATGTTCTCTGTAAATCTTGCATCTAAGGTCATCGTAATGCTTGGTCCATGGGGCGGTTGACCAAGGGTTGGGTAGAAACATATTCAAAGTGTCAACCCATGGCTATAGAACTGAGACTATTCTCCCCTTAGTTTCCCAACAATTATTGTTTATCATCCCTACCCTATGTAAGGTTGCTCCTCCCCATTTTCTCACCATACCTACTAACAGAAACATCAATGCCTCCTTGAAATGTAGATGTTCCCCTCCCCTGGTGGTAACTTGATTTTCCTCTCATTCCTATGGATGGCCTGTTGATTTGTCACAGCCTTGTCTCGGTGTTATATACTATCAAGTAAATGTTCTTCTCTCTATTCCCACTTTTGAAGGAGTGACTACAGTCAATGTGAGGTCTCCTCTTTCAAGGTAGTTCTTATGGAATGCACATAAGGGAAGTGATGTATGGTTCATGGCCGACATTCCACCCCTTTGTTTGGGAATTGTTCCCTAAGATTTATTTAATGGTGTTTCTCCTTATAGTAGTGGACTCATACAATATTTATCCTTTTACATGAGAGACACAACACGAGTGGATCTGTGCTCTCTCATGTTTACAGCAGCACAGTTCACAAGAGCAAGAAACTGGAAGCAATCCAAATGCCCCAAAGTAGAAGAATGGATACAGAAACTATGCACACAACTATGCATCCCTAAACTATCAGTGGTGAAAGTATGAAACAGCACGTGATATGGAAGGACCTGGAAACCATTGTGCTGAATGAAGTTAGTCAATCATAAATGGAACATTTTTACTTTAATCAAGGAGTTTGAATTATGATAGACTCTTTTGGATATCAGAACATTTGAATCTCTATTTATAGTATCAAATTCACTACCAGTCAGTTGAGTATGACTCAGTGACCCTTGAGGCTGAGTGGAATTTCTCCTGTGGTTTCTGAGGCTGTAAACCTTTATGGAAGCAGAAAGTCTCATATTTCTCTTGCAGAGTGGCTGGTGGGCTCCAATAGGTGACATTGTAGTTAGCAGTCAAACACATACCCCAGTACACCCTCAAGACTCTATTTATTTTATAACATCTCTTATGTTTTAAAAATCATTTTATTGGGGACTCATACAGCTCTTATCACAATCCATACATACATCAATTGTATAAAGCACATTTGTACATTCATTGCCCTCATCTTTCTCAAAACATTTGCTCTCCACTTAAGCTCCTGGCATCAGGTCCTTATTTTTTCCCCTCCCTCCCCGTTCCCCCCTCCCTCATGAACCCTTGATAATTTATAAATTTTTATTTTGTCATATCTTGCATTGTCCGATGTCTCCCATCACCTACTTTTCTGTTGTCTGTCCCCCAGGGAGGGGGTTATATGTAGATCCTTGTAATCGGGGTTCCCCCTTCCCAACCCACCCTCACTCAACTTTCCTTGTATCGCCACTCACACCACTGGTCCTGAAGGGATCATCCACCCTGGAATCCCAGTGTTTCCAGTTCCTATCTGTACCAGTGTACATCCTCTGGTCTAGCCAGGATTGTAAGGTAGAATTTTGATCATGATAGTAGATGGGGAAGAAGCATTTAGGAACTAGAGGAAAGTTGTATGTTTCATCATTGCTACACTGCACCCTGACTGGCTCATCTCTTCTCTGAGACCCTTCTGTAAGGGGATATACAGTGGCCTACAAATGGGCTCTGGGTCTCCATTCTGCACTGCTCCCCTCTTTCACAATGAAATGATTTTTTGTTCTGATGATGCCTGATACCTGATCCCTTCAACACCTTGTGATCGCATAAGGTGGTGTGCTTCTTCCATGTGGGCTTTGTTGCTTCTGAGCTAGATGGCTGCTTGTTTACCTTCAAGCCTTTAAGACCTCAGACGCTCTATCTTTTGATAACCGGGCACCATCAGCTTTCTTCACCACATTTGCTTATTCACCTGCTTTGTCTTCAGTGAGTGTGTCGGAAAGGTGAGCATCATGGAATGCCAGTTAAATAGAACAAACTATTTTTGCATTGAGGGAGTACTTGAGTGGAGGCCCAATGTCCATCTGCTACCTTAATACTAAACCTATAAATGTATGCATATAGATCTATTTCCCCATCCTCATATATAAATATATTTACATATGTACATGCTTTTATCTAAACCTCTATAAATGCCCTTTGCCTCCTAGCTCTTGCTTCTATTTCCCTTAGCTTTCCTCTTGTCCCACTATCATGCTCAGTTTTCATTTGGGTTTCAGTAATTCCTCTTGGTTACATTACCCTTGATCACGCCCTACCAGGCCACCGATTTGGATCACTTGTTGTTCCCTTGTCCCTGGGTTTGTTAACCCACTACCTTTCCCCCCCACCTTCCTGTCTCCCATGTCCCCCCGGAACTGTCAGTCCCGTTGTTTTCTCCTCCAGATTTTTCATCCAGCCTATATTATTTAGACAGACCTGAACAACTCTTATTTCCATCCCTATTTTAAAATAACAAATTGGAACTCTCTGCTATTCAGTTCCTAATAAAGATGAAATGACACTTGCAGAAAATGCCAAGTTCATGTAATTTTCACTTTTCAAATATATCTTTGGATCAAAGGATATCATGTGAATTATAACTTGACCTAAATATTTAGTACAGCACACACTACTTTAAATAAAGCCAGAATTTACTTACTATATTTCAGGGTAGCTAACACTCCATTAAAATATCCTGACGTTTAATGGGTGAGCAGATTATAGAGTGTTATATGGCATATGTTCTGTATTTCAAAACTAGAGCTGATAGGAGAAAACTTGTGTCATTTTTTGGAAACTGTAGGTCAATTACACCCAGAAATAAATCTAACATTTGATCCACTGAAATATGTCTTTGCCAATGTTATTTTTGGAACAGAAATTAGAGTCTATGTAACCCAGAGATTGATATTTAGGTTTGTTAATAAAAGTCATTTATAAGAATTAATGTATTGAGTTTGAATAAAGCAGAAGGAAACGTAATCTGGAAATAAGACACTGGAAATTGGGTTAGTTGTCTAGGGACATAGAACAAAGGCAAAGATCATAAACAGAAAAAAATTCATCTGAGTAAAATTGTTAAAATTGTGAGTAAGAAAACAGGAAGACAATCCAGGAGTTTGTTGCTGAACATGTCAAACCCTTCAGGCTTTGGTGAGCAGTTTTGTGTTGGAGCGTCCAAAAGCTAAACTTACCTGGTTTCGAGGAAAATTGTCCGACAACAAATTCTAATGTCTCTGAATTATATCTAGAGATCAAGTAGATACAAACATATGGGGCACTGAGTTAACCTCATTAGGATTCAACATTACTCTGAACAAAGTGCTCTTTTTGGTTAAAGCTGAGCATAAACACAATATGCGCTTTTTTTAAAAGCAAGTTTGTCAAAAAATTTACCTTAAAAATTTGTAATGGTAATGTTCATGGTTAATAAAGGCATTAAATAACTTATCATATGTTTTATATCTAATCCTTAATGTATACATCAAAATGTAATTGATTTAATTAAGGAAATTGCAGATAGTACTTTCATAACATGATTCACTTTACATTTGTAAATATTTCAAATGCCAGGAATTTTTATATGAATTGTGTGATTTCTAGGAAACTTAAATTATTTTCTAAGTAACTGGACTGGCTTTACATTAAATATAGATTGAAACATGTTGGAATGAGCTTTTAAGATCTGAAACTTTGCATTTTGCTTTCCATTATTTTTCTACTAGACCTGCTTTTTATTTAATTTTATTTTCAACAGTTTTATTGGAATATAATTTATACATCATACAATCACATCAAGAAATCAGCACCACAGTCAGTTTTAGAACATTTTTCTCATTCTCGTACTCATCGTTATCATTTCCCCATTTCTCCCCAACCTCCCCTGCCATAACCCTAAGGAAACATTAATCCAGCTACTGCTCAATAGATTATGCATGTTGGATTTCATGTACTGAAAAACATTTTAAAAATCTAACAACAGCAAAGTAAAGCCAATAAAACCTCAATAAAAAGAAAGCAGAAAATACTAAAAATGAGAACAAATTTTAAATGAATCAAAAGGAAGATCAAATGATAATGTGTTAAATTTTAACCTAACTTTATCTGCAAAATCCACTTTCCAATGCATTCTGCATGATGGCAAGGGTATTCATATCCCTGGTCTATGGTCAGAGGGTTCCCCGGAGGCTTAATCCACGTGTTTTTTCCTTTCCTGGCCCCCCTCACTGAAACAACTTTAAAATAGTTTAAAAGGGAGGTCAAATGATAAGATATTACATTTTAAACTATGTCTGCCATAATCGACTTTACAATGTTCTGTCTGATGGCAAGGCTATTCATATCCCTCCATTATGATTCACCTGAGGCTTAATCCATGTGTAGACCCTGCAACTGGATTTTGGGCTTCCACTGTGTGTTAGTCCGGCTTGACTAGAGAAACAAATCCAGGGAGACTCATATGTGTATAAGAAAGAGGTTTATGTACAAGAGCAATTGAATATTGAGAAAACATCCCAGCCCAGTTCAGATCAAGTCAGTAAGTCCAATATTAACTCATATGTCTGATACCAATCTATAAATTCCTCTTCAGACTCATGCAACAGTTGCAATGATACTGAATGCAGGAAGATCACAGGCCAGTGCGTGGAAAGTTTTGTGGATCCAGTGGTGTTGGAAGCATCTCAGCACTGGCGTGGGTCTCCAATTGGTTCCTCCAGCTCCAGAGTGGTGGCTCCATCAGTGTAGCTCCATGTACAATTTAAGCCCTTACATCATTCCCTACTTCAGATCACATAGGTTAGTGTTCTTTAGTTGCCTCACTTAAATGGCTGCTTGTTACAAGGCAGGTCTTTAAGACCCCAGATGCTATTCTTTCTGATAGCTGGGCACCATCTAGTTTCTTTACCACATGTTACTATAGCAACTACATCTTCACTCATCGCTTTATAAGGATGAGCATCAAGCTGGGCTATGTCATAAGAACAAAATGTTCTTAGATTTGGGCTAGAATTAAGTGACAATCCCCAATCTATTTTTATATCTATGGTTTATATTGTCTGGTTCACCATAGAGACATTATTGTCATTTTATGTTAGAGAACATTATTAATCATTACCTTGGGGCATCACTATCACTGCAATCAAATACATGTTGACTCATAGTGAGCCTAAAAGACAGGGTAGAACAGCCCTTGAGCTTCCGAGACTACGACTTTACAGGAGCGGAAAGTTGCATTTTTCTCTCAAGGAGCTGGCTGGTGGTTTCGAACTGCTGACCTTGAGGTTAGCAGCTAATTGAGTAACCGCTAGGCCTTGATGGTGTTATTAGTTTAGTCAATGATATAGAATTTAAAACACTGTTGCGAGAAGGAAATTATATGCGTATAGGCTAACTATGAAGCACAATACATGAATTGTTGACTTGTACAGATTAAAGTCTTACGTGACGGGACACTATTGACATAAACAATGGGGGTTCCTGATATGGCACAACTTTCTAATAATATTTATTCACATTGGCAGAGCCATGCCTACATGTCATAGTGAAGCAAAAACAAAACAAAACTCATTGTCCTCAAGTAGGAAAGGCGGGAACTGCCCCTGTGAGTTTCTGAGACTGTAACTTTTATTTTTTATTAAATACTTTTGTTGGGGGCTCTTACATCTCTTATCACAATCCATACATTCATATATTGTGCCGAGAACATTTGCACATATGCTGCCATTACCATTTTCAAAGCATTTTCTTTCTACTTGAGCCCTTGATATCAGTTCCTCATTTTTCCCCTCCCTCCCCCGACCGCCCTCCCTCATGAACACTTGGTAAGTTATGGCTTATTATTTTCATATCTTACATCATCCTATGTCACCCTTCACCCAATTCTCCGTTGTTCATGCCCCTGGGAGGTGGTTATATGTTGATCCTTGTGATCATTTCCCCCTGTCTCCCCCCACCCTCCCCTAATCCTCCTGGTATCTCTATTCTCATTGTTGGCCCTAAGGGGTTTATCTATCCTGGATTCCCTGCATTCCAGGCTCTTATCTGTAGCAGTGTGCATGTTCTGGTCTAATCCGATTTGTAAGGTAGAATTGACGTCATGATAATTGGGGGAAGGAAGCATTAAAGAACTAAAGGAAAGTTGTGTGTTTCATCAGTGCTATACTGCACCCTGACTGGTTCATCTCTTCCTTGTGTCTCTTCTGTGAGGGGATGTCCAATTGTCTACAGATGGGCTTTGGGTCTCCACTCCACACACACACACCCATTCACATTGGGTATGATTTTGTTCTGGGTCTTAGATTGACACCTCATGATCACCAACTGGTGTGCTTCTTCCATCTGGGCTTTGTTGCTTCTCAGCTAGATGGCTGCTTGTTTACCTTCAAACCTTTAAGACCTCAGACGCTATATCTTTTCATAGCCAGGCACCGTTAGCTTTGTTCACCACACTTGCGTATGCACCCATTTTTTCTTCAGCAATCGTGTTGGGAAGGTAAGCATCACAGAATGCCGGATTATTAGAAAAAAGTGTTCTTGTGTTGAGGGAGTACTTGAGTTGAGGCCCAGTATCCATTTGCATTCCTCTTATGGCTAATGATCGGCAACATTTTCTCAGATGTTTATTGGCCATTTGCATTCCAGACTCTGTGAAACTTCTGTTCAGGTCCTTTGCCCACCTCCTTTGTTGGCAGTTAGTTTTTTCTTATTGGAAGCTTGCAAAGTATTGTAGATTTTAGTAATAAGGCCTTTGTCTGATATGTCATTGCTAAAGATGTCTTCCCAATCTGTGGGCTCTCTTATTACTCTCTTGGTGAGCTCTTTTGATATATACGGGTGTTTTATCTTCAGTATATCCCACTTGTCAATTCGTGTCTCCTGTATTTGTATCCTTCCCTATTTCCCATAGCCTATGTATTCCCTGCACCAAAGTTCTCAGGTTTGTCCCAATTCCCTCATTAATGGCCCTAATAGATTGGAGTTTTACCTCAAGGTCTGTGATCCACCTTTAGTTTATTCTTGTTCATGGAGTGAGGTAAGTGTCTTGCTTCACTTTTCTGCAGGTAGATAACCATTCTTTCCAGCAGCTCTTATTGAAGAGGGCATCCGCTTCCCATTTGATATTTTTTGGGCCTTTATCAAAAATCAGTTGTCTGTATGCCGATATTTTTATTTCTGGATTTTCAGCTCTTTTCCATTGGTCTGAATATCTGTTGTTATACCAATACCACACTGTTTTGACCACTGTGGCTGTTATTAGGTGCTAAAGTCAGGTAGAGGAAGCCCTCCCACTTTGTCCTTCTTCTTGAGGAGTTCTCGGCTAATTCTGGGCTTTTTCCCTTTCCATATGAAGTTGGTAATCATTTTTTCCAATTCTTTGAAGAAGGATGATGATATTTGTATCAGGATAGCATTAAACTTATGGTATATAGTGCTTTGGGCAGAACTGATATTTTTACTGTATGGAGTCTTCCAATCCACCAGCATTGGATATTCTTCCATTTGTTGAGGTCACTGTTGATTTCATGTAATAGTGTTCTGTAATTTTCCTCTTAAAAATCTTTTTTTTTTAGTCAGATATCTCCCTAGATATTTCAATTTGTGCTTGGCTATTGTAAAGGGTCCTAACCTTTTTTATTGCCTCTTCTATGATTTTCTCTGGTGTGTATAGCTTTCCAATAGACTTCTGTTTGTTGGTGTATCCTGCCACTCTGCTATATTCCTCTATCGCTTCCAACACTCCACTTGTGGAGTTTTGGGAGTTTTCAATATATAAAATCATATCATCTGCAAATAACGATAGTTTTTCCTCTTCCTTCCCCAGATGAATACCTTTGATGTCTTTTCTTTGCCTTATGTTGTTAGCTAGGACCTCCAGTACGATGGTACATAGAGTGGGGACAAGGGGCATCTTTGTCTGGTCCCCTTTTTCAGTGAAATTGTTTTCATCTTTTCTGCATTGATTACCATGTTGGCTGTTGGCTTTTCATATATAGCTTGTATAATATTGATGAATTTTCCTTTCATTCCTATCTTCTTGAGTGAGACTGTAATTTTTTATGGGAGTGGAAAGCCTATCTTTTCCTATCGAGCCATTGGTGATTTTGAACTGCAGACCTTGCTGATCACAGCGCAATGCCTAACAACTATGACATCTGAACTCCTGCTAAGGAAGAAACGAGGGCATTAAAATAGCAAGTTTATGGTAGTTCTGGGTCACCATTCATTGGGCACCCTCGAGACAAGAAATTTGAACCGAAGTCCAATGTCTGCCAATTCTGCCCTTGGAGTGGCAGTCATCTACTTGTTTTCACATTAGGAAGTTTCAAATTTAAGTCCAAAGGCCACAGGTGAGTTTGGGTAAAGCCCAGTTCATATAGTTGGGTTTCCATGAGTCTTTCTGGTGTGGCCTTTGAAAGATGTTGTGCACCTCGAAATAATAGATTCTAAAGATCCAGAAATCTATAGCACAGGACTGGGTTACCAAAGGCTGCATCAAAACTAGGTCAAAAGTGTCCAATTAAGAACTTCGTATACCAGGTATATTGTCCCCTTGTTTCCTATCTAAGTATTTTCAAGCATTTTTCCCTGATGAGAGATTGCTCCTCACCATTGTGCTACCAACAGAAATGCTAATTGCCTTCTCTGAGACATACATGCCCCCCCCCCCACACACACACACACACATCTTGACTTGAATTTCAAGTTAAGGCTTCTGTATCACTATGGTAGGAATGTCTGTTGGATTGGGGTGACATTAGCACAATTTTGTATGGTAACAATTGAATGATTTTACACCTCCCCACATATCTTATAAAACTGATCCCAGCTGAGGTGAGGTGTCCTCTGTCAAAGTCATTTTTAAGATGTACATGTTAAGCGGGTGATATATGTTTCATAGACACTAAGCAGGCTCTCTACCTCGCTGCTTAGGTAACTATTTGAAGATTACATGGCCTGGGAGCTGGGGCCTGCCTTCATTTTGGTGTTTATTTTATAGTAATGGATTCATACAATATTTATCCTTTTGTGATTGACTAACTTCACTCTTCATAATTATTTCCAGATTCCTCCATGTCATGGCATTTTTTTGTTTGTTTGTTTTTTTAGGGATACATAGTATTCCATTTTGTGTAATATACCAGAATTTCTGTTGGGCATTTGGTCTGTTTCCAGCTTCTTGCTATTGTGAAGTGTGCTGCAATGAACATGGGAGAGGATACATATGTTCTTGTTTTGACTCATTTCTTTGGAATACAAACCTAGAAGAGTTATTGCTGGGTGGTATGGCATTTCTATTACTAGTTGTTTTAGGTATTGCCATATCACTCTCCACAATGGTTGCACATATTTACAAGCCCACCAGCAGTGTATAAGAGTTCCAATCTCTCTGCACCCACCCGAGCATTTGCTATTCTTTGGGTTTGTTTTTTTTATTGCGCTATTGCTGTGGGTATAAAATGGTATCTAATTATTGTTTCTGATAGACCAGCTTTTTAGATACTCACATGAGCCTGAATAAAATTCTGTTGTTCCAAAGAAGTTGCTATTTACTCTTAGAAAACTTAAGAAGAGGTTCGCCTGCAATCCTCTCCTCCCGCATTCCCATGTGGACCACCAAGAAGGGCTGAGATTGTTCATCCAGCCTGTCCTGTCCAGACAGACCTGCGGAGACAACAACATGCACAGGAACAGGACAGAGCAAAACCAAGCGACAATGTACAGCAGAACAGCAACAGCATCGAGCCACTAACAAGGAGCAGGTTGAAATATACCAAGAAAGAAAAGCTTGTAGTTAGTTCAAGCATCGCTGGCCTTTAAGAGTGTTTTCCAGTCCAGTCTGTTGGGGCACCACGCCCTGTCCCCAGTGTCCACCCTCCTCATTCCCTGGGGATCTTGCTGCTCCCCTCCCCTGCTGTTCCACTGCACTCCCCCAGTGCTTTGTCTCACAAACTAAATATTCTATCAACATAATCCTCCACACAAATAAAAGGGTCACATGATCATTTCAATCAATGCAGATAATTCACTTAATAAAGTCCTATATCTGATCCTGATCATGACTCTCAGCAAAATAAGATTAGAAAGAAAATTTCTCAACATACTAGAAGCCAAACAGTTCTACAAAACCAACAGTCAACATCATTCCTAACAGAAACTGAAAGCATTCTTCTTATGAACAAGAGCTATACAAAGATGCCCTTTGTCACCACTTTTATTCAATACTGTGATGGAAGTCCTGGCTTGAACAATTAGGAAGAACACTAACTAAAATTATATGCAAATTGACAAAGAAGTAAAAGAGCCCATTCACTGATAATATGGTCCTATTCATAGGAAATCCTAAAGATCCATGGAAAAGCAACTGGAACTTATAGAATTTGATCTTTGGCACAGTGCCAATATCTAATTGGGGAAGAAACAGTCTTCTTAACAAATACCATTGGCAATATGGTATATCTATCTCTTGAAAAATAAAAAAATAATATTTCTCCCAACTGGACCAGTAGGTAATATGGTAAACGGAGAAAAGATCGATGTTTCCAAGGATTTCATCTTGCTTGGATCGACAATCAATTTTCATGAAAATAGCAGTCATCAGCTCAAATGACATATTGCATTGGGCCACTCTGCTGCAGAGGACTTCTTTAAAGTTTTGAAAATGAAGGACTTTCCTTTGAGGTCTAAGGTGTGCCTCACCCAAATCACAATATTTTCAATCACCTCATGTACATTTGAAAGTTAGACATTGAGTAAGGAGGATGGAAGGAAAATCTATGTCTTTGAATGATGTTGCTGGAGAAGAAGGCTGAAAACACCGCGGATTGCCAAAAGAATCAACACATCCAAGAAGAAGTACAGCCATGATGCTCCTTAGTGCTGTGACCCCTGAGGAGTGGCTGAGGAGCAGCAACAGCAGAACCAGGAACCAGAGCAGGCGACAGAAGGGTGGGCTTCCCTATCTCAGAGCAAGTAAAGCAGACTGCTTTGGGGAAAGAGGTTGCCTGATGCAGTGGGGTGCCTCTGGGTTCTTCATTAGGGGAACTGGGCCTGCTGGCCCACAGAGCTGGAACTGAGTGTCTTTGAGTTGAAGCTTATACTGCAGCTGTATGATCTTTGCTCATTTACTAGTGTCCCTATAAGGACTATGTAACTTTGTCTGAGCAGGGTAGAGGTCAGGCCAAGGGGCCAAGGGTTAGAGAGAGACCTTCCTGAAGACACCGCAGAGAAGAAACTGTTCGGACTGAGCAGTTGTTTTCCAAGCATTTCTCACATGAATATTTACCTATTAACTTCCCGAATAAACTCCATAATCATGAGCATAAAAAAAAAAACAAAAACAAAAAAACGTAAGAAGAGTAAAACGTGTAAAAACACTTAACTGAGTAATTTAAAAAATAGTTTTATTGGGACAAATCCACATATATCATACAACTTAAAAGTTAAGTCTTATCAAGAAGAGTTGTACAATTATTACCACAATACCTGAGTAATTTTTTCAACATATAGTTAGTTAATAGCTTTTGAAAAACAACAATACTGTCTGTGGGAGTGTCATAAAAATATGGCTACATAATTGTACTAACTTCATTCATTATGTTTTACACTCCACCACTGCCTAGATTATAATTTCTCTTTTTTTAAAGATCATTTTATTGGGGGCTCTTACAGCTTTTGTTACAATCCACGCATCAATTGCATCAGGCATATTTGTACATATGTTGCCATCGTTCTTTTCTAGACATTTACATTCTATTGAGCCCTTGGGATTAGCTCCTCTTTTTTCCCCTCCCTCCTCCCTACCCTCATGATTCCTTGATAGATTATAGATTGTTATTATTTTCATATCTCATAATGACCGCTGTCTCCCTTCCCCTCTGGTTTCTGTTGTTCTCCTTGGATGGGTGTGTGTGGTTATGTGCCACTCATTGAGATCAGTACTCCCTTTCTCCCCTCCCTTCCCCCCACCCTTTTGGTTTCACCATTCCCATTCCTATTCCTGGGTTCCATGTGTTGTGAGCTTTATCTATTGCCTATACCTATGCCCATGTTCCAGTCCAGTCCAGATTGGGAATCAGCACTGGGGTCATGCTAGTCGGTGGTAAGGAGACCTCAAAGAACCAGAGGTATATTGCGTGATCCATCGGTGTTCTACTGCACCCTGATTGACTCATTCCTTCCCTGCAACCCCTCTCTTGGGGCATGTTCCATTGTCTACAGATGGGCTTTGGGTCTCTGCTCCAACCCCTCTCATTCTCACCAATGCGTTTTTGTTTGTTTGTTGTTTGTTATTAATCTTCTTATGCCTGTTACCCAGTCCCGATGATACCCCATGATCACACCGGCTGGTGTGCTTCTTCCGTGTGGGTTTGTTGCTTCACTGTTGGATGGCCAATTGTCTCACTTCAAGCCTTTAAGACCCCAGACATTATATCTTTTAATAATTGGGCACCATTCATTGCCTTCACCACATTTGCTTATGCACCTATTTTGTCTTCTACAATCGTGTCGGGTGTGTGTGTGAGCATCACAAAATGCCATTTTGTTAGAGCAAAGTGTTCTTGCATTGATGGAGGGTATGAGCTGAGGCCCAAGGTCTGTCCGCAGCCTCTGCGTATTGCCTTATGAATATATGCACATAGGCCAGTACCTCTATTTTTATGGAATAATGTATTTACATAAGTATGCACCTCTGTTAATACCTCTATCTAGAGCTTTATTTCCTAGAACTTTCCCATTTCCTTTTGCCTCCTCCTGCCCCACCATCAAATTCCCCCTTTCCACCTCTTAGTACTTCCTCTCAGCTAGAATGGTGTTGCTCTAATACCCACAGAATCTCTACAATCTCCTAGATGTTGGCTTTAATTCCCTAGTTGTTCTCCTGTTATGGCATTGTTTGCTTGCCACTCCCTCCCCATCTCCCACCTTCTCCCCCCAAGACCCTCTTGGGCTGTTGGCCCCGTTGCTTTCTCCCCAAGCTTGTTTGCCATGTCTGTCTCATATAAACCAGCAACGTCCTAGCCCAAACAATAAGAGAACTAAAGGCTGAAAAAAGGAGAAGAAAAGCAACAAACAAACCAACTATACATAGTTCCCAGGTTGCCTGCTGGCCTTTATGACTCTCTCTCCCCTGGTCCTGTGGGAGTTCCAGGGGCTGCCCTTCCTAGCCCAAAGTCTATTTGGGGGGCTTTTTAGGGACTTTGTGAATTGGCTTTGCTCCAATGGCTGATCTGTTATGCTCCCTTCTTGGTTAGTCCCGCTGCTGGGGATTCAGGCCACATTACCTCCCCGCTGGGTGTCCCCATTATCATCCTCTGTCGCAGTATACTCCAGTTAGGGGACAACATGTCTTGAGTTGTTGGCAGCTCTATAGTCCTCTCTGTGCCTTAGCAGCTCCGTGGAGGGACATCATCCTCCCGGCTTAGTGCCAATATGGAGTCAAGGCCAACTGTTCCTTTCTCTTTTTCCTTCTTGGTTTGCTTCTATGTGGGCACGATCAGTTGCTCCTTTCTCCCACTTGAAGGATTAGTGTTCTCTGTGGCACATACTTTTAGGGCAGGGGTCAGTTTGGCTCTGCTTGGGCCAGCCCTGTATCCCAATCTTTTCACGCAATCCTCCACATAGTTAGGTTGCTCTCCAGGTTTGGTGTGCTGTGGTGGGGTCTGTATGCACACTCCCAATTTTGTGGAGACACAAGCAATACTCTCCTCTTGGGTGGGTTAGTGCCCTGTTTCCCTCATGCCATCATCTCAATTTCTGCACTCCTCTTTTCCCCCCTCTTCAAACCATTCATAATGGTTTCCCATATACCTCCTTGGGTTTGGTCTGACCTCCACCTGACTGCCTGTGCCTCTACCTGTATAGATTATAAATTCTTTGAAAGAAAATATTTTGGTTGATTAATTTTGTTCTTCATAGCTCTTGGCACATAGTTGATATTCAATATTGGCTAATAAATATATGGAAAAATATTCACATGACAATTATACTGATATAATAAATACTGGCAATTTTTTGATATTCCACATCTTCAATATTTATAAACGACTCTTCTTACTCTAACTCTTTAAATACTAATACTCTAATGGAAATTTCTATGACCTAAGGCTCAAGCCATCAAATTTAAATATAATTTTAGTCTGTCATTACAGTAAATTTTCTTAGAATCTTTACCTTAGGATGTTTTTACTGGTCACAAAAATATAATTTGTGGCCTCAATTACTTTTTAAATTTTCTTTCCACCCTCAATTATTTTTAAATAAACATCACACTTCATTTTAGAGCTTCTTTCTTAGAAGCACCGAGTTTATGTTTGGGATAAAGTTATGTTTGGGTGATCTGATGAATTTATAACCTTGCAATAAAAGCACCCTTGAAGAATTACCCAGGAAATTTCTTGGACATCCACCAGAATCTCTTCAAAGAGTTCAGACCTCACATGCTGCCATTGAACCCAGGAGCATCATATCATTTCATAGAACAGAATAGAACTGTCCCCTAGAGTTTCCAAGGCTGTAATCTTTACAGAATCACATTGTCACATGGTTCTTCTGCAGAGAGACTGATGGGTATGAATTTCAGAGATTCCCCCTGCTGAACAAGTTACTTGGACAACCAGTCTAAAGTTTACCACAAGTTCTTTATGTGTCATTTAAGCCCCTTTGGAGAAAATGCAAATTTGTTTCCTCTTTTCTGTATTCATTAAGATTGTAAAATAATTAGCTGGCAACCTTTAAAAACAACACTTTATATAATTGAGCAAAGCCTTGTTATAATCCTCATTCTTCTTGGGTTTGAATTATTTATCTTTGCTGGTTATCTTCACTTATATGCCTATCCTTATTGCTTTGCTTCTCTTTTCCCCAGAATCTGGAATTATCTCTTTCAACCTTCCAGTTTAATACTCATCAAAATTTGTAGTTATGGCTTAAAAAAAAACAAAACCCAAAACAACTTTAATCCTTGTATTTGCTCTTGAAGAGCTTGCAATCTATTATTATTGATAGGAATTCAATAGTATTCCCCCAAAAGATAAGCTGACCTTTTAATATCTCTACTGGTGAAAAGACTTTGTGTGGAGAAATATGGTCTATCTTTGAAGATATTATCAGCTAAGTCACTATCTTGGACTGGTTTTCTAGAGAAGCAAAATCAGTTATATATATATGAGAGTGTATCCAAAAAACAGGAAAAAAATCTCATAGTACACATTTTCCCGCTAGGAGAGCATCCAGCAACTCCCTCTGGGTTACTGCACCCAGTATATTTGCCTGGGAAGGTTCTCTCTGGTCACAGTGAATTTTTCATAAAGCTGTTTAGCTCAAACCTCCTTTTTTGTGAAGGCTGATTTAAGAGAACAGTGTGAGACACTGAAATTTTGTTTCCTGCTTGGTAAAAATGCCGCAGAAACTGTTGTGATGTTTAACACAGCTTAAAAGGACAGCGCTATGGGAAAAACCTAAGGGGAAGTTATCTCAACTATCTTGGAGCTTGGTTCAGCGAATTTCAACGGAAGATTTTGAAATCAGAAGGAGGGTAGCTGTGAAATTTGTGTTTTGGGTTCTGACTCACCAGGAAAAAGAGTGGAAGCATGCCGTGTTTTGAAAGAACAGCTCCAAAGTGACCCAAACTTTTTCCCCAAGGTCATTACTGGTGAGGAGACATGGTGCTATTCTTATGCTCCCCCAAAGCAAACATCAATCAAGTCAATGAAAACGCCATCATCATCTTACCCCCCAAAAGCTCATCAAATAAAATAAAATAAAAGATCTGGAGTATACTCTTTTTTTTTTTTTAATGTGAGGGGGATAGTCCCTTTGGCGTTTGTTCCACCAGGTCAGACTGTTTTTTTTGTTTGTTTGTTTTTTACTGGGAACTATTATCATTTATTCGCTACTGGATTTTATAATGCATAGTTATTGGACAGGGTAAAGTTGCATGGATGTGAGGCTGCAACCCAATTACAACCCTTCAGAGTCATTTCAAATTATTTAACTTGACAGAAAAGGGTCTCTAGAATTCATCTCACTGTCATCGAATTGTTCTGACTCATAATAACCCCATCACGCTGGCTAGGGCTGCCACTGTAGGTTTCTTTTTTTAAAAAATCAATTTATTGGGGCTCATAAAATTCATCACAATACATAGATCAATTGTGTAGAGCACATCTATACATTTGTTGCCCTCATCATTCCAAAAATTTGCTTGCCTCTTGGGTTCCCAGAATTGAGAGCAGGCAGGGCCTCCTCAGCTATGTGTAGAGTCACTGAAAGGGGAGCTGGGCTTATTGTCCTATCTAGGCTGCTGGTGTCCTACTTCTAGATCAGAGGCTTTTATTTTAATTAATTTATTTTTTATCCCCTTGGTCCGCTAGACTAAAATCAAATTAACTTGTCTGCAGTTCAGTGCTGCTTAAGACTGAGCCTTGGAACTGTGGGTCTTTGTTATGCAAAAAGCCTCCAGGCCCTGCAGCTGGAAGTCCTCAGCTAGGTTAATTCATGTGCTGATTTATGTTAAGGACCCCCACCCAGGTGCTGTTTGCCACTGCTGGGGGAGGGCTGCAGTTTGGGTTATTAACCTATAATATATATTTCACCCTCTTTTTTATTTTTATTTTTCAATACTTGTGATGTGCTCTGGATTGGCA
>NW_022103942.1:8104060-8107063 GCF_000313985.2 Echinops telfairi
GCTTTAAAGCGTTCTCCGTTTGCTTTGTGAGTGGAAATCTCACCCAAAAAAGAGATTCAGGAGAGACCCTAGTACTCCAGTTCTAACTTCTGGACGTCACCTCCCCGTTGCCTTCACCTTACCTCCCAATTTTCTGGTCTGGCAGCAGGAGCTCTGGATGATGCGTCTTATCAGGTCACCATATTCCCCTCTCCTCCCAGGTCAGACTGTTAATCAAGTTTTCTATTTAGAGGTTCTGAAAAGATTGTGCGACATAAAGGGCCTGATTTGTGGCAGACGGGGAACTGGTTTCACCACCAAGAAAATGCACCTGCTTACTCAGCCATCTCAGTGTGCCACTTGTTTGCAAAAAAAAGCATGCCCCATTGCCCCATGCAACTCACTCACATGATCTCACTTGCGCAACTTTTTTTTGTTTCCACGAATGAAGAGGGACATGAAAGGACAGTGATTTGATGACATAGAAAAGGTAAAGAAAAAAAAAACCCTAAACAATAGAGGTGCTGTTAGCCATCAAAACAGATTGAGTTTGAAAAATATTTCAAGAATGGAATCGAAGATTTGACAAATGTATTAAGTGTAATAGGGAGTACTTTGAAGGTAATAAGGTTGTTTTGTAAAAAAATTAAATACATAGCTTTGAAAAAAATCCAGGTTTTTAATACCCCCTTGTATATGTGTGTGTGTATACAGATAGATAGGTAAGTAGATGATAGATAGATAGATAGATAGATAGATAGATAGATAGATAGATAGATAGATAGATAGGAGCCTTGGTGGTGTATAGGTTATACATTGGGCTGTAATCTGAAAGGTCAGCAGGGTGAAACCACTAGCTTCTGTGTGAGAAAGACATGGCTTTCTATTCCAATAAGGGCTTGCATTCTTCGAAGCTTGCAGGGGCAGTTCTACTCTGCCCTGTAGGGTTGCTATGTGTCAACATTGACTTGATGGCAGTAGCTTTGTTTTTTTATAGGTATAGATATCTCTATATCTACATAGTGATATAGAGATATCTCTGGCTGGAGATTCTCCTTACTTTTGTGGCTGCAGTGGCTGATAAATCTAAAATCAGTAGGAAATGAGAGGCTGGTGACTTCAGAGGCAAATGAACCCAAAGTCAGCAGGTTTGGGTTGTGACTACAGAGGGGAATCAATCCAAGGTCATTAGGTCATACATCTGGCTGCTGATGACTCACAGAATTGGCAGGCAATATTTGAGGCCACTAGCTCAAGTCCAAAGTACTGAAAACGGACACTCCAGATGTAGGATCCAGACCCAGCAAAAACAAAGCAAGTTTTCCCACAGTGTCTACATATATTTGAAGCAGGCTACATCTCTCAGGAAACTTATTTTCAATTCATAGCATCAAGGATGTGATATGAGTAAGGGTATTGTATTCCAACTTAATCTTACAAGAGGTAGCCTATTCAAGCATATCCCATTATAGAGGCAGTGACACACTGAATATGTGACTCAGGCAAGTGACACAAATCCTAACTATCACAGTCATTTAATTCAGGTAACTTTTTATAATTCTGATCTGATGTATTATGCATTGGTGTGGTTTAAGTCGGAGAGGACATTTCCCACCACCCCCTTTTTTTTCAGGGTTTTGTCATTGCATTTATACAAGAATGCCTTTTCCATGGAAAATTGAGCAAAATCAGCTCTTTTCTTTTTCTTTTTTGATTGGAGCATGTTTTCTTAAGATATTTAAATGAACCAATTTAGGATACGATTAAGTGCTTGAGTCTCATGAGCCATCCTAACTATTCAAGGTAATTTTGAATGTTTTTGCTCTGATTTATTTGGTAAGTTTCCCCATTTGTAACTAAATTTTTGTGCTGGTTTAAGTGTTGCCAAGGGACTTCTGGGTAATAACAAAAATAAGTGAGAAGAGGATTCAGTTATAGGGTGCTATGGTAGGAAAAATTTCTTGAAAAAGTTTGGAATTGATATGCATACTCATGGTCAGAATTTTCAAAGATAAGTATTTTAGATTTGAAAATTTGAAACATACTGATCAAGTTATTCTAGCTGTCCCTGAGGATTATCATTGGGATATAGTGTTGGATATGGTGAAGAAAAGTGCATGTATACTCTAGGCATAAGGATCCACTGTTTTTATATGGGATGTCAATGTTTGTTAAAAATCTAGATAAAACCCCACTTACTCTAGCCTATGTTTAAAATTCATATTGTATAAAATTTTATAGCATTCTATTTCTGTGTGTACACTTTTCTTTCTGATTAGACTATGAAGAAATATCTTATTTTTGCTTGTCCTTAAGTGAGTAGCACTTATTGAATCAGTTAGAAAACATTCCTTATATTTTTAACCCATTACAGTGTTATATTTTGGTATCTTATTAAGTCTCAGGGATTTGTCTCTTTTACAAATTTTCCTTATGATATCGTAAGACTTTGACCTATGGTCTGATGGTCACCTCAGAGTTACTAGATCATATACTCCAGATAACACAAGTCCTTGTTGTGCCATTAAAAAAATAGACCTTTGATGCTGACTTATGTTTACCTTGTGTTTATACAAACTGAAGTTCTTGGCAGGAGAGTGGGGTTAGATATTTGTTGTGAAATGCAATCTTTGGAAATTTACCATAAAATTCTCATTGGATGTGCAAACTATGTTGTGAAAGACTGGCATCCTGAGGAATTGAGTAGATTTCCTGGGACGTTTACAACACCATTTTTTAGTTGTTTCCCAGCTGGTTTTGAAGAACAACCCTGTCATATCTCACAGTAGGGACCCTTGGATGCCAAGTTTGAGAATCAGAAAATCTTGCTTTTTTAAAAAAAATACACCCTAGATTTATTTAAAGCACTTTGTATTGTTCTAAATATTAACATAAAGTTATATTTCACATAGTGTGCTTTGATTCAAAGATATTTTTGAATAGTGCAAATTATGTGAACTTGGAATTTTCCCACAGTATCACTTCACCTTTATTAGGAACTGAATAGCAGGCAGTTCCAATTTG
>NW_022103942.1:8108151-8146744 GCF_000313985.2 Echinops telfairi
GATGTACAAATGTGCTTTACACAATTGATGTGTGTATGGATTGGGATAACAGTTGTATGAGCCCCTAATAAAATGTTAAAAAAAAAGAATAAAAAACAACAACAACAACAACAACAAAACTTCAGCTTAACACAATATGTGAAGAAGCCCTGGATAGTCAAAGGAATATCAAAGAGGAATGAAGTAGGAGGGTTCACACTCCCCAATTTCAAAACATACCCTGTAGCCATAGTAATCAAAACAACATGGTAGTGGTTCAGTGACAGACACATAGAACAATGGAATAGAAATGTGAACCTAGATATAAATCCATCCATGTATGGAAAGCTGCTCTTTAACAAGGTATTAAAGTATATTCAAGGGTAAGAAACACTCTGAGAAAATTGGATACTGATTTTCAAAGAAATGAAAAAGGATCCATACGTCACACTATTCATGAAATGGATCAAAGAGTAAATGCTAAACTATAAAGATCCAGGAAGAAGGTATTGGAATGAAATGATAGGTTCTAATTGTTTTTAAATCAGGCACAAAGAAAAAATAACTTTGAGAATGACATATCCAGTAAGGCTCTAATCATTAATATATTAGAAGCCTTTAACAACTCAACAACAACAAAACAATTAAAACATGGCAAAGGACATGAACAGACATTTTACTAAAGAGAACATTCAAGTGTCCAACAAACACACAAAAAAGATGCCCATGATATTTCATCATTGAAACCAGACCCTCCACCATTGTGTCATTTCCTACTCATTGTGACCATATTAAAGGGTTCAGATATGATAAATCTTTACTGGAACAGATAGCTTAATCACTTTTCCATGGAACAGCTAGTGGATTCATACCCGCTGACTTTTTGGTTAGCAACCCAACCCAATCCCTAATACACAGCACTACCAGGATTCCTTTGAGAGATGCAAATCAAAACTGCAGTGAAATACTATCCCACACTGAAAAAATGTCATCAACAAACAAACAAACAAAATCAGTAAACATTAAATGCTGGCAAGGATATGGAGAGATTGGAATCCTTATCCACTGCTGGTGGGATTATAAAATGTACAAATAATATTTAAAATGGTATGGTATTTTCTCAAAAAACTACAATTTCAAATACATCTGTATGTAGTTATCCCATTCCTAGGTATATAACTAATATATAGACCTAATAAAGGAAGCACTGATAAACATATACACATCTGTTATCTTGGGTTCAAGCAATATCATTAATTTCAAATACACATAGAATTTAGTTGGACATTTAAACATGGCTGCCGCAAAACATCAACAGGGAACTGCCAGATAGTAAAGCTGAATTGAGAAGAGGGAGTGGGAAAAAAAAGAAAAGGGAGTAGAACATCACTGCTGCTCTCAGACGGATCTTGGCAAAGAGCAGAGCAGACCAGAAAGATGTTTACTAATTGACATTATATAAAAGCAGTTAACTACATGGATCATAACAATCTGTGAATAACATTGAAAGAATGAAAATTCCTTAACACTTTATTGTGCTTAAGGAGCACTAATGGTGTAGTGGGTTACGTGTTGAGCTACTAACCTCAATGTTAGCAGTTTGAAATCACCAGCTATTCTGTAAAAGAAAAGTGAGGTGCTCTACTCTGGTAAAGAGTTACAGTCTTAGAAACCCACAGTGTCTTAAATGGTCCCTATGATTCAGAATTGATTTGATGTCAGTAAGTTTTGAGTTTTAATTGTGCTTATCAGAACCTGTACACAGAATAAGAATCAATCATTTTAAGAGAATGTACTGTATGGTTCAAATCAGTAAAGGCGTGCATCAGGGTTGTATATTTTGCCATATCTATGGAGTCTTTATGCTGAGCAGTTAATATGAGAAGCTGGACTATATGAAGAAGAATGTGGCATGTGGTTTGGAAGACTTATTAATAACCTGTAAAAGGCAGATGACACAAAGTCACTTGCTTATAGTGAAGAGGGTTTGAAGTATTCCCTGATGAAAATCAGACTGCAGCTTTCAAATTTCAGTGTGGACTGCAATTCAAAACAAAAAAGAAAACCCTCACAACTGAACCGATAGACAGCATCATGATAAACTGAGAAGATTGAAGTTGTCGAGAATGTTGTTTTGCCTGGCTACACAAGCAACACTTATGGAAGAGCAATCAAATCAAATAATGTATTGCATGAGGAAAATCTGCTACACTACACCTATTTAAGATGTTGAAAAGATGCCATTTTGAAGCTAAGGTGCCCCTGGTGCAAGCCATGGTATTTTCAATCACCTCATATGCATGTGGTAGCTGTACCAGAAACAAGTATGACTGCAGTAGAATTGATACATTGGAGTCGGTGAAGATAACTGAAAATAGAAAATGTACTGAAGAACAAATGCATTTGTCTTGAAAAAATATAAGATATAATAATAATTTATAAATTATCAAGGGTGCATGGGGGCGGGGGACAGAGGAGAGGAGGGGGAGGGGAGAAAAAAGGAAAATGAGCTGATTCTGGGAACCCAAGAGGCAAGCGAATTTTGGGAATGATGAGGGCAACAAATGTATAGATGTGCTTTACACAATTGATCTATGTATTGTGATGAATTTTATGAGCCACAATAAATTGATTAAAAAAAAGTCCTGATGGAAGAAGGCTCCTTAGAAGTGAGGATGGCAAGACTTCATCTCACATATTTTAGACATGCTATCTGGGCAGACCAGTCCCTGTGAAAGGACCTCATACTTGGTAAAGTGGAGGGTCAGTGAAACAGAAAGACCCTTAATGAGATGGATTGACATTGTGGTTGCAACAATTCTGAGGATGGCACAAGACTAGACGGTGTGTTGTTGTGTTGTACACAGGGTTGCTATGAATCTAAAATAATTCAATAATACCTAACAAAAAGACCACATGTTCATTGTAGTATTATTCCGATATCAAAAAGAAGGAAACAACCTGAGTGCTCATTAGAAGATGAATGTATAAAAAAGGAAGTACAATGGAATGCTATACAGCTATAAAGAATATTAATGAGCACTAGAAGTCTCTTATAATGTGAATGAATAACCAGGACATACTGCTGAGTAAAATAAGTCAATCACAAAAGGAGAAATATCATTTGTATGTATGTATGCATTGGGTGCCTAACAGGTGTGGGTGGTGGAGGGGAGAAGGAAAAGCACTCTCAAGATAGTAGCTGTGTTTGCTTTTGCTTCTCTAGAGAAGCAAAACCAGTGACACTTTTGTATGCATATGTTGTTGTTATTATTTTTATGTGTCATTGAATCAGTTCCAACCTATATTGACCCTATTTACAACAGAATAAAACACTCCCTGGTCCGTTGACATCATCACTCCTGTTTCTATACTTGAACCCATTGCTGCAGCCAGTGTCAATCCATCTTTTTAAGGGCCTTCCTCTCTCTCACTACCCCTCTACTTTACCAAGAATGGAACTGGTCTTTCCTGACCTGTCCAACGTGTGCGAGATGAAGCCTTGCCATCCTCGACTTGAAGAGCACTCTGGCTGTACTTCTTCCGAAATAGATCAGGTTGTCTGTCCTTTTAGCAGGCCATGGTACTTTCAATAGTCTTCACTAGCACCACAATTCAAATGCATTGAGTCTTCTTTCTTGCTTTTCAATACCCTAAAGAGGTCTTGTGCAACAGATTTACCTAATGAAACACATCCTTTGATTTCTGTTTTCATGAGGGTTGTTTGTGGATCCAAGCAAGACACAATCGTTGGCAACTTCAAGCTTTTCTCCATTTATCAGGATGTTTCCAATTGGACCATTTGTGTTCCTCCTCACTTTCAACAAGAGGAGTTGTATCATCTGCATATCACAAATTGTTAATGAGCCTTCCTTTAATCCTGGTGTTGCATTCTTCTTCATATAATCCAGCTTCTCTGACGATTTTCTCAGCATACAGATTGAATAATTATGGTGAGAAGATACAACCCTGACATACACCTTTCCTTATTTAAACCACACAGGCAGTATTCCCTTATTCTGTTCGCACCACTGCCTCTTGATCCATGTACAATTTTGCAGGAGTACATCTACGTTTTCTGGAATGAGTATTCTTCTCAAGGCTATCCACACAGTCGAATGGCTTGGGATATATATATATATATATATATATATATATATATATATATATATATACACACACACACACACACACAAAACACAAGTAAAAATGTTTATTGTATTCTCTGCTTTGAGCCAAGATACACCTGACATCAGAAATGATATCCCCTGTTCTACATTCGCTTCTGAATCTGGCCTGCAGCTCTAGAAGCTCCGCATGAATGTACTACTGCAACCAATGTTGGATGATCTGCAGATAATGTTTCTGGAATGTGATATTAATGATATTTTTCTATAATTTGAGCATTCTGTTTAGTCCCCTTTCTTTGCAATGGGTACAAATATGGGTCTCTTCCAGTCAGTTGACCAAGTGGCTGCATTCCAAATGCCCTGGCAGAGACAAGTGAGTGCTTCCAGTGCTTCATGGGCTTGTTGAAACATGTCAGTTGCACCAATCTTGTAAACTCCTCAATCTACCACAACTTACATATCCCAATCATGGCCCTGTTCCCACTCTTGTAGTCCCACCTGTAACTATGATGTTCATTACCAATCAGGCAGTTGTGAGAATTTTCCTTGACCTCGCAGATCCTTTGTAAAATTCTGTATATCAGCAAATCCTTGTACCCCATCATGACCTCATACTAATTGTTTCCCTAATCTTGATAATATACCTTTGTCTTTGTCTTGTCCTTGCCCATTTAACATTTTAATGAATGTTCTCTTAAGAAAGAGAGAAGGAGACGAAGAGATAGTGAGAGAGCTAGAGAGAGATAGAGATTAGACAGAAAAAAGAACAATTTCTACATGGTATCTTATTAAGTCAGTGTGTAGAATATAATTACTACTCTTAGTAGTATTATGCATATGTAAGATTTTAATATTCTTTTGGGGGAGTTGATTACAGAAAATCCTTTAAAAGTATTTTATTTTTTTGGTATTTATTGAGACTATCTACAATAGAATTTATACCAATTCCATAGTTTCTGCAGACAATTTGGTGGCACTGATTACAGTCCTGGGGTCATGTAACCACTCTCACCCTCCCTAGCTGTTCCTTCATTAGCATAAATAACCTCACTGAGCCCTAAGCTTCCCAATCTTTTGACTTGCTGTTGTCAATTTGTTCCTATATAGATGATCTTAGGGCAGTGTTGTCAGGAGATACGTTTCCTGGAGGACATCATGCTTGGTAAAGGAAAGGGCAGTGAAAAAGAGGAAGACCTTTCACAAAATGGACTGACATGGTGGCTGCTTCAATGAGTTCAAGGCTAAGAACAATTGTGAGAATGGCACAGGACCAGGCAGTGTTTCGGTCTGTTGTACCTAGGGTCGCTATGAGTCGGAACCATCTCAGTGGCACGTAAAGACATTCCTGACTCTCCTCCCTCAGTTGCTCCAGGTAGTTAGAGATCAATTGTTGTGGCTGCAGTAATGGGCCCAAACATCACGACTGTGAAGATAGTGCTGCTCGGGGCCGGGTTTCTTCTACTGTACACAGCGTCACTATGAATCAACAGTTTTGATGACACTTAACAACCCTTCCCCCAAAGAATTGACGAGCTCTTTGATTTGCACCCGTCCTCAAGGTGACAGGGACTCATTTTATACCTTGGGGGAGACTCAAATAGTGTTCTTTTTCAATTTTTACTTTAGGGAACAAAAACGAAGTCTGAAGGAACCAAATCAGAGCTGTAGGGCAAGAGGTAAGTTTCTCAATGAAAGTCTTGTAAAAATAGGCCATTTCACTGTGAGTGTGTGCGCGGTGGGGGGATTCTTGGCACAAACTTTCCTGGCTATTTTTCATCAATGCAGCTTTCAATCTATTTAAAACTTCTTCCTCATAAGTCCCCATGATCATCCTGAGCCCTTCAACAAAGTCTATCAAGATGATCCCTTCGGAATGCCAGACAAGAAACACCTCAACTTTCTGAGCTGACCTCTCTGACTTGAATAGCCCTGCAGATCCTCCTGTAAGTAGTTGTTTCGATGGGACCTTATTCTTTGGATCATATTGGTTAATCTGAGACCCGTGCCTGGTTATGATTTATTCCACAACATCATCTTCATTAGGTTCCACATTGCTTAAAAGCCTGGCAACAGTGCTGGAAAGATCAGCTCTTCAAGAAGTTGGTCTTCATGGAATGCTTTTGGCACCGATCAAGCAGAAAGCTTGCAGAGGTCAAGAAGTTCACAGCTGCTCCAGAGGTTCTGCCGGTCAAACCCTTTCTGGAAACAATGGCGGCCCGGTGGGTGCAAGCCATCTACCATCCCCACTGGCATTTCAAGGCTCCCTAACCCCACCACCACAGCCTCTTCTTCCACCACTGCTGCCTCCTCTTCTTCGTCTGCGGCCCACCAGCTGCCCCAGAGCCCCGGCCCCTCCATGGCCTCCTGCTGCATCACTCGATTTTAATATTCTTATGAACAAGAACTGAAAGGAAACCTGTTTAAATGAAAACAGTAGCTTGGTTAGGCAATGGCACTGTGGGGAATTTTAATTGAGTCTGCAGACATTTTCACTTATTTCTTCAATAACAAAACAAATATGTGGAGCACTGGTGGCACTGTCAAAAGTTGGACTTTGAACTCAGAGGTTGACAGTTCAACCTGCCTCTACCCTTCCATCTGGAGAAGGATGTGGATGAGGATGACTGCTCCCCTAAAGATCGACAGTCCCAGAAATGCTATATAAAGTCACCATGAGTTTGCAGTGGGTTTGATTTTGGGTCTTTGTCAAATAACAGGAGAATATAAGTTCTTTAGTTTACTCATCAATTGAGGCCATATGCTTAATTACAGTAATTGAATGTGGAATGTACAAAGTATATATCTAGGAGAATCAGAGTGATGAAAAATGAAATGAAATGCATAAAGATAGACATTAGTGAACTAAAATGCACTTGTCTTGGCCTTTTAAAATTGGACAATTACATAGTTTACTATGCTGACCTTCATAAATTCAAGAGGAATGGCATTGCATTCATCATCCAAAGGTCATTTCCTAATCAAACTTGAAGTACAATGCTATCTGCTATAGGACAATGTCTATATGTCTACAAAAAAACCCAGCTAATATAAGTATTATTCAAACCTACACACCAACCACTAAAGCTATTGACGAAGATATTGAAGAATTCTACCAACTCCTTCAGTCAGAAAATCATGAAATATGCAATCAAAGTGTATTAATAATTACTGGTGATTGGAATGTGAAAGTTAGAAGCAAAGACTAAAGGAAAGTAGCTAAAACAAAGCTGAAGATCACATGGTCATATTTTACAAGATCAACAAATGTTTCATTTTAAGTACCTATTCTAATAATAGAAATGGCAACTATACACATGTAACTCGCCAGATGGAATTTATAGGAATTACAAGTCAATGTAAAGAAAACCTAAATCCTCACACCTGTACCAATGGACAACATCGTGATAAATGGGAAAATGAAGTTGTAAAGTATTTATTTCATTTTACTTAGTTTTCCAAGTCAATGTTCAGAGACCAGTAATCAAGAAATTGAACAACATATTGCATTAGCCAAATCTTCCAAACAAATGTATTTAAACTGTTAAATATTAAATATGTCACGTTGAGGCCTAATGTGTTCTCAATCCAATATAAGATATTTTCAGTCACCTCAGAAGCATTTGCAAGCTGGACAATGAATAAGGAAGATTGCAGATATATTTGAATTATGGTGTTGGCTAAGATTATAGAAAGTAACAATGGTAGACAAACAAATAAATCTGTCTTGGAGGATGTATGCCCAGCATGCTCCTTAGAAGTGAATATGGCAAGACTTTGTCTCAACTACTTTGGAAATGCTGTCAGAAGCGGCCAGTACCTGACTGAGGACATCATACTTTTTAGAGTGTCATCAAAAAAAGACAAAGACGCTAGAGGAGATGGTTTGACAGAGTGATTGCAACAGACACAAACATATTAACAGTTGTGAGGATGGTGTAAGAACTTATCAGTGCATTGGGCCTCCACTCAAGTACTCCCTCAAAGCAAGAATATTTTCTTCTATTAAATTGGCATTCTATGATGCTCACCTTCCCGACACAACCACTGAAGACAAAGCGAGTGAATAAGCAAATGTGATGAAGAAAGCTGATGGTACCCAGCTATAAAAGATATAGCATCTGGGGTCTTAAAAACTTGAAGGTAAACAAGCGGCCATCTAGCTCAGAAGCAACAAAGCCCACATTGAAGAACATATCAGTCTGTGTGATCACAAGGTGTCGAAGGGATCACTGAAGACAAATGGGTATATAAGCAAATGTGACGAAGAAAGCTGGTGGTGCCCGGCTATCAAAAAGTATAGCGTCTGGGATCTTAAAGGCTTGAAAGTAATCAAGCAGCCATTAAGCTCAGAAGCAGCAAAGCCCACATGGAGGAAGCACACCAGCCTATGCGATCACGAGGTGTCGAAGGGCATCATCAGAACCAAAAATCTTACCATAGTGAATGATGGGGGGAGTGCGGAGTGGAGACCCAAAGCCCATTAGTAGGCCACTGGAGATCCACTTGCAGAGGGGTCTCAGAGAGGAGATGAGCCAGTCAGGGTGCGATGTAGCAACTAGGAAAAATACAACTTTCCTCTAGTTCCTAAATGTTTCCTCCCCACTCCCACTATCATGATATGAATTCTACCTTGCAAGTCTGGCTAGACCAGAGGATGTACACTGGTACTGATAGGAACTGGAAATACAGGGAATCCAGGGCAGATGATCCCTACAGGACCAGTGGTGTGAGTGGCAATACTGGGAGGGTAGAGGGAGAGTGGGTTGGAAAGAGGGAATGGATTACAAGGAACTATATGTGACCTCCTCCCTGGGGAACGGACAACAGAAAAGTGGGTGAAGGGAGACTTCGGACAGGGCAAGATATGACAAAATAATAATTTATAAATTATCAAGGGCTCATGAGGGGAGGGGGAGCGGGGAGGGAGGGGAAAAATGAGAACCTACTGCCAGGGGCTTAAATGGAGAGGAAATGTTTTGAGAATGATGAGGGCAATGAATGTACAAATGTGCTTTACACAATTCATGTATGTATGGATTGGGATAAGAGTTGTATGAGCCCCAAATAAAATGATTAGAAAAATAAATAAATAAGTGCAAAAAAAAAGAATTGATCAGTGTTTTGTTCTGTTGAACATAGGGTTGCTATAAGTTAGAGCCAACTAGATGGCACATTAACAATAACAGTGATCACTTTTAATTATTACATAAATATTGATTTTATTATTTTGATATAGATTCCATTTTATTTTCTAACTGTTATGGTTCATAGTGAGTCTAGTTGGCCTGCACTTTCCTAGCGACCTACTTTCAACTGTAATGTGATTTGTAAAAATATGAGAAGTGTACCAAAGTGTTTTAGACCCATTTCTTATCCCAAATTTTTTTTGTTCCCAGAGACATGTTGAAACAATGGACCGCCTCATTATCCTTTTATAAAGTTATGAGTCTTCTATTCCATTTGAAGTATTAGCTACATAAGAGCAGAGATTGATTCTACTTATTGTCTTAGGTGCACTGTGGTTTTGGCATTGGATTGCTAACTTCATAGTTAGTGATTAAAACTCACCAGTTCCCCATGCAAGAAAGATGAGGTTTTCTCAGTCAGTAAAGATTTGCAGTTTCCAAAACCCTATTGATGGCACTGGGCCTGGTTTTGGTTTTGCACCCTGCCTCCACAGAAAAAAGAAACCACAAAAAACAACCCAAACCCACTGCCATTGAATGGATTTCCATTCGTAATTATAATATAACCATTGCAATTGAGTGGACTTCAACTCCTAGCAGCCCTACTTGACAGAGCACAAGGGCTCCTTTGGGTTTCTGAGACTGCACATTTTTATGAGCACAGCCAGCCTCATCCTTCTCCTGTGGGTTTCAAAGGCTGAACTTATAGTTAGCTGTCCTATTAGTAATCTACTATACCGCCAGGGCTCTTTCCCACGCAAGGCAATCCTATATATGGCCCTTTAGCGGGCTGGTGGAATAGTAGTTAGTGTTGGGTTGCTAACTGCAAGGTCAGCAGTCTCAAAACACCATGGGACAAAGATGAGGCTTTCTACTTCTGTAAAGAGTTACAGTCTTGGAAACTCACAGGGAGCAGTTCTTTGTCCTACAGGGTGAATATGAGCCAGAATTGACTCAAAGGCAGTGAGTTTGGAGAAGAGACACCTTTATCTTCCTCTCTTGGAATTACTGGTGGTTTCAAACTGCTCACCTCATATCTACCAGCCTAATATCTAATGTACTGCACTAAGGTTCTTTTTAATTTTGTTTGCTTTTTATTGCACACATTTATTTCACAATGTAGTTTTACACAGAACGCTATGCGCGCTTTTCTCATATTTTACAGAAGAGGTTGAAACAAAATAGAATTTAAGTCAACAGTCATCTAAGAACACAGCCAAATCTAACCTAAATAGATGCATTAGAACTTCTCTAGAGTGTAAAGGCTTAATGGCAATAATCAAAGGAGGCAGAGTTAGGTTTACTTTACATAACTGCCCGGAAAATACATTTTAAAAACAGCAAATAGCCTTTAATATGGCCTGATGCGCCCAGAGGGAGGGAGTGCCCAATTGGGCAGGGTGACCGCTATGTGCAGATCATCTCCTTGTTGGAACTTCTGTGACTGTGGGGGTCATGGAATTAGCGGTCTCCTTCCTGCCAGACATAGGGCTGCCATTTTTTTTTTTTACTTGATAGCCAGGTCTTTTCAAACCTGTAAAGACAATCGCAAAATTGAAGTGCATGCCCTTCCTTCTAGCTTCTGGATAAACTTCCTTTACTAAACTCATCCGTTCTTTCAAGGTTCCACTCATGCAAGTGTAGATCTGCAGCTCGCTGAAGCACACGTTTCCACCAGAGAAATTGTCCGTTCGGTGGCGGCGGCTCTTAATGGTAGCGAAAACCCACAGCATCAACCGTAGCCATGTGGGTCTTCTTCTCATTCATCGGCTTCTCGACCACCACCTTCTTCTTCCTCTGGCCCTAGAGGGGCTTGCTCTGTACTCAGACCTCCGCTGCAGCGAACACGAGAACCAAGCCTCTCCAGGGTCCTTTTTGTATTCCCAATGCCTTGACAAGCATCGGGCACACAGTAGTTACTCATTTCGTTTTTATTGCTGGGAATATGAAATAGATTTTAAAAATTATTTTGTTTGCTTTGATTTGAAGGCATTATTACTGTGATAATGTTTTACTTTGAAATACTCTTTCTAACAAACAAACCTTCACTGACAGATAAATAGAGCATATGGTACGGGTATTAGTTTTATAAGGAGAAATTGCCTTGTTGCGATTATATACAGCATGGATGTCTAGAGTCTAAGTACTGTCTAGAATTTAAGAAGCTGAAAACCCTAGATTTACTGATAGCTGACATTCACTGATATTGTCTAATATCACAGTAACTGTGACTTCAAAGCCCATTGGAATGGACTTTATACTTTACTTAAAGCTTCATTGCTTTTAGTGACATAGTTAAGGAACATCAAGCATCAGCAGCCTCATACAATTTTGTTTTCTGCTGTCAGAGAACAGTATTATAGTTTTCCCCAACCCTCCAATCTATTTCTCTGTTTATTCACCTCAGGAGATTAATAATAGTGGTCATTCTTTATTTCTGTATTATGCTGTCTCCCATACTCCTCCTTGTCTATTCTGAACTACACTAGAGCTCTAGGAGACCTTGCCAGTTTTAATTCCTAATTTGTCCACAGGAAGAAGAGAAATGTTTTTTTTCTCCATGGGAGTGTATCTAATTTTAGCATTGTTTATGCAATGCCATTAGTATGTTTTCATATTTCAGTCTCTTTGTGTAGCTTCTGCAGCCTAGGAAATTATCAAGATCAAATGTTAATAAATTTAATAGGCTTCGATTTAGCAAAATCCAATAAACATTTATTGAGGGCCTACTATGAGCCAGCATAGTTCTATGTCCTAGGGAACACAGCAGTAAACAGAATACAGAAAAACAAACAAAAATGTGAGACAAAAAAGATTTATTTATGCTAAAAACTGATCCAAGCAAATAAATATGGCATTTAAAAATGTCTCAAACATGGTGCAATTTCTTCTCTTTGAAACAAGTTACATACATGAGTGAGTTTGATATACTCAGAACATTCACATAATTTAAAAATAAGTAAAACCAAAGAGTGAGGTTACCTGACTTTTTTCTCCCCATTTGGTTGTCTGAAATCATTTGCCAAGTATACATTTTCATCTTAGTATTTTTCTAGTAAATGGAGAAAAAAACTTGGTCAGGAATTTCATTTTGCTTGGATCCACAAACAATGTTCATGGAAGCAGCAGTCAAGAAAGCAAACAATGCACTGCACTGGGCAAATCTATTGTGCAAGACCTCTTTAAAGTGTTGAAGAGCAAAGATGTCACTTTGCAGACTTAGATGAATCTAACCCAAGCCATTTCCAACTGTCTCATATGCATGTGGAATTGGACATTAAATAAGGAAATGAAGAATGATCTGTACATTTGGATAATTGTTCTGACGAAGAATATTGAAAGTACCTCGAACTGCTAGAAGAAGAATCAAATCTGTCTTGGAAGAAGTACAATTGGAACGGTCCTTGGAAGCATGGATGTTGAAACACTTTATCATGTACTTTGGGCATGTTATCAGGAGAGACTAGTCAATGTGGATCATATTTGATAAAGTAGAGGGGGAGCGATAAAGAGGAAGATCCTCAATGTGATGGATAGATGAAATAGCTGCAATAATTGTGAGCAAGGAGTAGGATCAGGCAGTGTTTCATTCTTTTGTCCATAGAGTTGCTATGAGTCAGCAAGGGCTTGATGGCACCCAACAGCATTAATTTAGGAATCTGAATTCTTCTACTTGAAAGAGAACTTCTGTTCAAAAGTATTCTATACTACTGGGTGGAGTTTTGCAGTACGCATTTTTCCCAGTAGGCAAGAATACAGCATCTGGCTAGGAGTTAGTGCACCCCGTGGCAGCTCCTGGGAAGGCTCTCTATTGTCACAGTGAACTTTTTCATAAAAGCAATTTTACTTGAACCTGGCCTTTTTTGGTGACCAATTTAAGAGAATAGCAGGAGACTGTGAAATTTTGTTTTCTGCTGGGTAGGGTGGGGGTGGGTGGGAGAAAGGCCACAGATACTGTTGTGATGTGAAGACAGCTTACAAGTCCAGCATTTTGTGGGAAATATTCAAGTGCATGAATGGTTTTCTCATTTCAAAAATGGTGAAATGTCTATTGATGGCAAACCTCATTCTGGACATCCGCTGACTTCCTGAATGGACAAAAATATCAACTTGTAGTACATTTGGAGTTCATTCCACCATGTCAGACTGTTAACCAAGCTTTCTATTTAGAAGTTCTGAAAAGATAGCATAACAGTGTATGACCAAAAATACCTAATTCATGGCAGATGGGGGACTGGGTTTGCCACCAGAACAATGCACCTGCTTAGGCAGCCATCTCAGTGTGCCTATTTTTGGCAAACAACATTGTGCCACTCTTGCCCCAACACCTGACTCACATGACCTCGCTCTGTGAGACTTCTTTTTGTTTCTGTGAATGAAGAGGGGAATGAAAGGACAATGATTTGATGACTCAAAAGAGGAGAAGAAAGAAATGAGGGAGGAGCTATCAGCCATCCAAAGAGATGAGTTTAAAAAAATGTTTACAAGAATGGAATCACAAATTTGACAAATATGTTAAGTGTAATGGAGAGTACTTTGAATGTGATAAGGTTGTTCTGTAAGAAAATGTAAATCCATAGCTTTGGGAAAAACATCCATTTTGGGGGGTGGGGCTTTCCCACTTGTACATATGTTATTTGTCATAAAAGGCAAATATATTATCATATCTTAGTTACAATACCTAAGTCTTAGGTCTTAGAGTTATGAAGCTGATTTTATATGCTATTATAGGGATTTTAATAATTACTGATTGAAAATGACTGTAGCTTATTTTGTAGGTGTGGTATTTTAAATCTTTTAGTAAGCTTTAACTTTAGTCAACATTCTCTGTAAGATAGCAACATATCAAATATACTTTTATTCCATCAAAAAATGACTCTCCAATATCCTTTGAGCAAATAAAACATGCTGCCCTGCTCTTGTTGTACCCATTTCCTTTGGCCTACCTTCTGTCTTTTCTCTAGTCAACACTCCACTTGACACGATTATATTTTGTTGGATGCCCCTGTTAACTGCTTTTTCTATTCTGACCTTACATACATTTGAAACCTAGTAACAGCAGGTGACATGTCTTTTAAAATAGTTTTACTGGTATATAATTCACATAATAGTAAGATAAGTTGCACAAACATTACCACAATCAATTTCAGAACATTTTCTTTTCATGTTCATTGTTGTTAACTCCCTATTTCCCTCCAACTTCCCCTGCCATGTCCATGTCCTAGGTAATTATTAATCCAGTTACTCTCTCTATTGATTTACATATACTGGATTTCAACAACAATGAAAAACAAAAACAAAAAACAAAAGCCTCTATCCAAAAAAATGAAGCAGAACATATTAAAACTAAAACAGCCTTAAAATGGGTCAAAAGAGGGACATATCTGATCGGAGCACATGGGAGCAGATGAAGGGAGAGTAGGAGAGAGTGGAGCACATCCTGGCCTACCAGGCCTTGAGGATGATGATCCCAATTAGAGCAGCCAGTACACACAGAGAACCACATGGCCAGGCCCACTATGAGACATGATGTCCCTCACTGGCTCACTGTGGGGGACAGCACCAGAGACACAGTGTGGGAATTGCGCCCGATCTGATTCCACCACACCAGGCAAAGCACTGGGGGAGTGCAGCGGAACAGCAAGGAAATGGAGCAGCAAGGTCCCCAGGGTATGCTGAAGGTGGATTTTGGGGCCAGGGCATGGTGCCCCAACAGACTGGGTTGGAAAACACTCCTAAAGTCCAACAAATGATCCTTGAACTAACTACAAGCTTTTCTTTCTTGTTGTGTTTTGTTTTGTTCTTTGTCAGTGGTTTGTTGCTGGTGTTGTTTTATTGTATATTGTTGCTTGGTTTTGCTCTGTCTTGTTTTTGTGCATGTTTTTATCTCGGCATGTCTCTCTAAATAAGATAGGTTGGATGAACAATCTGGAGGAGAAAACAACGGGACCGACAGTCCTGAGGGGACATGGGATAGGGGGAGGTAGGGGGAAAGGAAGTGGTGTTAACAAACCCAGGGACAAGGGAACAACAAGTGATCCAAATAGGTGGTGAGGTGGGTGTGGGAGGCAGAGTGGAGATCCAAAGCCCATTTGTAGGCCACTGGAGATCCCCTTGCAGAGGGGTCTCGGGAAGGAGACGAGCCAGTCAGCAACAATGAAAAATACAACTTTCCTCTAGTTCCTAAGTTCTTCTTCCGCCTCTCACTATCATGATCCGAATTCTACCTTGCAAGTCTGGCTAGACCAGAGGATGTACACTGGTACAGATAGGAACTGGAAACATGGGGAATCCAGGGTGGATGATCCCTTCAGGACCAGTGGTGTGAGTGGCAATACTGGGAGGGTAGAAGGAGAGTGGGTTGGAAAGAGGGAAATGATGACAAGGATCTAGATGTGAATTCCTCCCTGGGGAACGGACAACAGGAAAGTGGGTGAAGGGAGACGTCGGACAGGGCAAGATATGACAAAATAATAATTCATAAATTATCAAGGGCTCATGAGGGAGGTGGTAGTGGGGAAGGAGGGGAAAAATGAGGGCCTGATTCCAGGGACTTAAATGGAGAACAAATGTTTTGAGAATGATGAGGGCAATCAACATACAAATGTGCTTTACACAATTGATGTATGTATGGATTGTGATAAGAGTTGTATGAGCCCCTAATAAAATGATAAAAAATGGGTCAAAAACAAATTAAACCATTATGAGTCAATGAGTCAATGCTGATTCATAGGGTGTCACTCCTCCCTGTTGTGGGTTTATGAGACTGTAATTGTGTTACTTTTAACCTAAAATTATCTGCCCTAATTGAATTTCCATACTCTCTAATAGCAAGGCAATTCACAATCCTGGTCACAGGTAATTCGCTGGAGGCTTATTCCGTGTAGGGACACCACAAATGGATTTGGGGCTTCCACTATCACCCATAGCCGTCTGAAAGTTAAGTGTTCAGAATTTAAGCTCTGATACAATTCCCTCCTTTGGATTTGAATTTTACTATTACAATTCTGGGATTACAGAGTCTAGTGTGCTTTTTCCACATGGACTTAGTTGATGGCTCATTTAGAAGGCTACTTGTTTTAAGACAAGTCTTTAAGACACCAGGCTCTATTCCGTCTGATGCCAGGCACCATTTTATGTCTTTACCACACTTTGATGTAGCACCCATACGATCTCTTCATGAGGGTGTGTATTGAATAACGCCATGTCTTAAGAACGAATTCTTCTTAGATTGCGGCTAGAATTAAGTGTGAGCACAACATCCATTCTGTACCTATATTTTATGTATGTCTCTGGTTTACTTTAGAGACATTATTATTATCATTTAATGATAGAAAAAATTATAAACCATCCCTTTGGGGCAGTTAGTTGATTCTGCTGATAGTGTCATTAATCTAGAAAAGGATAAAATGCATGTATAGGTCAATTTTTCAAACTTCAATACATGAATTGTTGACTTGTACAGATAAAACTCTTAAGTGATTGGGCATAATTTACATAAACAATGGAGTTGGGTGATAGGGCAAAGTTTTCAATAACACTCATTGAGGTAGTTAGTTTATTGTGCCAACCTGGCTGATAAACACATGTGGGGTTAATTGAAGGATGGAGGGATAAATGGCTCAGTGAGCCTCGCCTTTCTAGTTCTTGGGTATTTTGCTTTCTGTTGGTCAGACCAGGCTGCAGCTGCCTTCGCCAGTTCCCTGCTTTAGCTGGCGAGACTCGCTTCCTCGAAGACATCCCTGAGGAGAAGCCACATGGACCTACGTGCTGGAGTGCTGGAGCAGCCGTGTGGAGACCCTTGCCAGCGCTGATATGCTTACTCATTCACTGACTTAGCTTTCCTCCTGCAGTTTGCGTCATTGTGTGTGTTTTGTGAGATAGAGGAGGACTTTGTGGATTGATGTTGGACATATGGGTTAATAATGTTAGACTTGTGGGCTTGGGGAGCACTGAGTTGGGATGTTTTCTTGATGCGCACTTAACCTTTATATAAAAGTCTCTCTTCTACATGAGTTTCTGTGGATTTGTTTCTCTAAAGTACCCAGACTCACACACTCATCTAAGAGGCAGAACCATGTCTACCAAACTCCATGTTATACGAAACAGGGAGCGCATAGAAGAGTAAATATATGGGGAAGAAGGAGGAAGCGATCACAATGGTCGACACATAACCACCACCACCACTACTCCCTCAGGGGGAGGAACATCAGAAACCATAGGGGAAGGGAGACAGTGGTCAGTGGTCCAAGACCACCAATCTTTGGACATACTCTTTGGGCATACTCAAAGCAAGTGATACAAACAAACGTCCAATGATCTGGGTGCCAGATCATTTTAAAAGCTTTATATACCTTTAAAAAATTAGCTTCCTATTCAACACATACCATTATTAGTAAGCATATAGTAGGAACTCAACAATAACTTTGGCTTCATTCATTTAGTCAATATATATTAATTGGTATAAGCAGTGTGGTGCAGTGGAATGAGAACTGAACCCTCTGAGCTGTGTATTTTTTTATAATTAAAAATCATTTTATTGGGGGCTCTTATAGCTCTTATAACTTTCCATACATCAGTTGTATTGAGTATATTTGTACATATGTTGCCATCATTATTTTCTAAACATTTACTTTCTATTTGTGCCCTTGGTATCAGGTTCTCTTTTTTCCCTCCCTTCTCCCTTCCCACCCTCATGATTCCTTGATAAATTATAAATTATTATTATTTTCACATCTTACACTGACCACTGTCTCCCTTCCCCTATGGTTTCTGATGTTCCTCCCCCTGAGGGAGTAGTGGTGGTGGTGGTTATGTGTCGATCATTGCGACCGTTTCCCCCTTCTTCCCCTCCTCTCCCCACCTTCCCCTACCCTCCTGGTTTTGCTACTCCCATTTCTATTCCTGGATTCCATATATCATGAGCACTTACGTCTTATCTGTACCCGTGTACATGCTCTGGTCTAGCCTGCAATGAAAGACAAGACTGGGGCCAAGATAGTGGGAGGTCAGGAAGCCTCAAGGAACCAGAGGAATATTGTATGTTTCCTTGGTGCTGTACTGCACCCTGGTTTACTCATCCCTTCCAGGTGACCCTTTTGTGAGGGGATGTCCCATTGTCTATAGATGGGTTTTGTGTCTCTGCTCCGACACTCCTCATTCTCAACAATATGGTATTTTTTGTTTGTTTGTTTTGGGTCTTCTGATGCCTGTTACTTGATCCTGTCAACACCTCATGATCACACAGGCAGGTATGCTTCTTCCATGTGGGCTTGTTGCTTCTCTGCTAGATGGTTGCTTATTTAACTTCAAGCCTTTAAGACCCCAGATGCGATACCTTTTGATAGACATGCACTATCAGTTCTCTTCACCATATTTGCTTATAAACCCACTTTGTCTTCAGTGATTGTGCCAGCAGGGTGAGATTGTTAGAAAAAAGGGTTCTTGAATTGAGGCAGGGCTTAAGTAGAGGCCCAAAGCCTGTCCAAAATCTAAGTGTATTGTATTTTCTTCTTTAAAACTTTTTTTTCTATTCTATGATCCAGTGATCCAGTGGGGCCACTTTCATGGTTCTAATTTCCCATCCATGATAGCTACCGAGTGCTCTGGCATTCTCTGCAATTAATAATTCTGCTTGGTTGTATATGTCAGAATGTTTTTTAAAAAAATAGCTTGAGTACAGTATAGTATATTCAGTAGATAATTAGTATATAAAAGTAAAACAGCAGATTGCTTTCCAGAGTAAATTGTTTTTCCAGGCAGTTACCAGTGGTTTCAAAGCATATCCCTCAAGAAATAACAAACCCTTTTCTCATTCTTTCCCTTACACAGTTGCTTTATTTTTAGCCTAGTGGGGCGTGTTATAGACCAAACTTCCTCTTTCTGGTTTTTTTTGAACTTATGAAAAATTCTAGTCAGTTATTTGTGAGAGCAAATTGTGTGTGTATGCCAATAGGAAAGATAGCAAAATAAGCAAATTTTAAGAACAATGAGATCAGTCATGAAAATAAATACTGATCTATGTGCATAGGCCTTAGAATAAATCTGAAATAAAAATGCATATGAATATTAACATGAATCTAGAAAACACTAATGAGAAATATCCCCTGCCCTATTTCCTATGTCTTAGAAATTTTTCAAGAATTTAATGTAGTAAGGCCAAACACGGGGAAAATAGTTGATCTAGAGTAACGTCCTAGAACTTTTTTCTTACCACTGATACCCATTCTAGGGAAATTGAAATAAATGAAGATCTTTAAAAATCTGAAGTCTTATCTTGTCCGCTACCTTAAATTCTAGCTTGTTGATTCCCAATTTTTATCAGCAATTACGTGTATGATAGTGAGGCTCACTATAATTAGAAAATCAATGGAATCAATTGTTTTCCCAAACAAATTTCTGAATCTTTTTCCATCACAAATGTCCATTTTTGTTGTTGTTGTTCTAGACAGTTGTTTGTAGTTCAAATGAGAAAAATAAGAATGTATTGGACTTTGCTTACGTTTGAATCTCTGAGAGGAAGTAATGCCCAGAAAGAAAGCAACTAACTGACATCTGGGATTTGGGAAGGCAAAGTAGGAAGGGAACCAGAGAATGAAGGGATGCTTGCAAATGAAAGTGGTCCTTTCAAAGGCAAGAGAGATCTCACTGAAATAGAAAGTTAATCAGTCTTCGTTACGCCCCTGCCCCTCCTCTCCTCCACCCCATCCTTGGTGGCACCCTGATGGCATAGGCGATTACATGTTGCACGGCATGGTCAGCAGGTTGAAATTCCCAGGTATTTTAAGGGAGACAGTTGAGTCTTTCTACTCTTGTAAAAATTTACAGTCTTAGAAACCCACAGGGGCGATTCTACTTTGTCCTATAGGGTCGTAATGAGTGAGAATCCACTCATAGTAGTGAGATTGGTTTGAAGAGTTTGAGGACCCTCTGATTCCTGCTTTCAGCTTCCTACTGTCAGTTAAGCCCAAACCAAGTGTTATCAACTCCAATCCATGTCCCCGCCCCTTAGGTTAGTATTTGATTGTCTCCAAAATTGCACCTCAACAGATTTCAAATCTTATTTTTTTCCCTCTCACTGCCATTTAGCCAATGCTGACTTATAGTGACCCACTCTGGGTTTCTGAGACTGTAACTGTAGGAAGTCCAGTCTTTCTCCTGTGGAGCTGCTGGTGGTTTCAAACTGCTGACCCTGCGGGTCACAGCCGTGTAATCCATCAAGGCTCGCCTACTGCACACCAAAGACTTTCTATTTATCTCTAGTCACCTCCATCAGTCTCTCTTCACCTTCTTTGCTCCATATTTTCCTTGTTTCCATTTAGTCCAATATCCTTTAGGACCCAATTCACGTCCTATCACCTTTGTGAAATCTTTTATCACATTTCAGTGTATATGAGTTTCTTCTTTTAATTTGTTATTGTAACTCTTGCTGTACCTTATATGATGACACTGAATCATTTTTATTCTAAATAATGCATGTATTTTAATTTCTTCATGAAGTCTTTGAGGGCAAAAATGTATGTGCTCCACAGTGCTGGGCAAATACGGTTAGTGAATGGATGATTCACCTTGAGCACAAGAATAAAAAAAACTGAGATGATGACAAAATAATATAAGCCTCAATTTCACTTTATTATGCAAGAGATCAGCAAAACTGCTTTAGAGACGGCTAAAATCCTTGAAATCCTGTGTTTATAATAATAACACAATGTATAATTATATGCATAGTCTATTTTGGGTAAGGGGATAAAATTATATCTAGTAATGTTTTAAGGAGATAACTGATGTTGTAATTCTTTTAATACTTCAAATAAAAGCACTGCATTACATGCAGATTTTGAGGGCAGTGATCTAACAACACATAAATGTACCAGGAGACAATATAAAAATGTTGATAATGAAAAGCTTGGAGAAAAGCAAGCCATTGAAGAAAAAAAAAAAAGCCTTTTCAGGCTATTACTGGCCATTGTTGTTTGCCACTGAATCCATTTCAACGACAAGTGATCCTGTATGACACAGTATAACTGTCCCATTGTGTTTCTTGGCTGGGATCCTTTGGGTGAAGATCACCAGGGTTTTCTTCCATGGAACAGTGGGCCAGTGTGTTTGAACCACAGACTGGCTAGTGGGGTAAAAAATAAATGAGACTGGTAATTGTTTAAAAAATTATTTTCAAGATAAGTAAACTTTAGGCAAAGATCTGACCTTAAATTAGAAAAATGTTACCTGAGTATCTTTGGAATAGAGAATCCTCTATTGGTCTGGGGATCATAAAACAATAATACAATGAACTCATTCTGAATAAAATGTGAATCCTGAACCTCTTCATGAAATTGACATGCATGCCTTTAATAGCTCATTTTCTATTTTTTTTCCTTCCTGATTTTTTCTCCTTAACATTTCATAAATGTCATAATACACATTAAGAATCATGTTGCCTCTCCTATTTCTGAAATCATTATCTTGGATATAGCTGTACAATTTCAACATTTGAAATGCTGACATTGATTGATAAAGTTATTCATAATAGATGCCTATTGCTGCTTTAATTACTCTGGGGTTAAATGAAGAAGCATTTTAAATAGAGTACTCCAATATAGTTCAATTATTAAAAAACAAATCCAACAAGAAATATATTTCACAAAAGAAAGATGATAAAAGAACACCATTTCTGTGAGAAACTTTATTTTTAATGCAGAATACTTATAAATTAATGGCACACAGTAAAGATGAGTTCCTTGTCCTTTCTCTTTAAATATCAGCATCATCAAATATTAAGTGCCTGTAAATATCTATTCTAATTGATCTCAATCTTTTTCTTGACCTTGATGCATAACTGGATGTTTCCCTAAAGAGCTACATACACGCTTAGTTCTTCGACTTTGCTGGATAACTGATTCTTTCCTGTTGCTAAATCACCTGTTCCCAAAATCTGTTTCCCTCTCAGATTTAACCTCTCTTCCTAAAAGTCCATGTACATGCCATAGCCCATCACACCATCCTAATGCAGTCTGTAAGACTTGTCAGTGAAACAAGCCTGCTGTACTGATAATACTGCAGCTTGCAGTGTAGCTCTGCACATAATACAGTCAGCTCATGTCAATGGATGGTGTAAGTTGAAGTTTCAGGGCTATGATGAAGAGCTTTTCAAATCTAAATAGCTTCTCCAAGGCAAATGATTCTCTGTTTCTCAGGTAATTGTCATTCCTGATATCAAACCACCTCTCAAAGTGTGCGTTGACATGGTTATCAAATGTTTTAAATGATTTCTCAGGCATCAGAGCTGAAAAGAATGACAGGCTTAGATTTATTTAAAATTCATGATATTTGTCATCCAGCTTCCGAACCACCTTGTTCCTATCATTTGGAATGGGACTATGCAGTTGGGAACCATTTCAATGCCTCTCCCTCCCCTTCCCCAAGGGAATGCTATCTTAAAATAATAGCAGCATATTAAACAAAAATATATACCATTCAAAATAATTTTCCTGGTCCTATGGGATGTCTTCTTAGAAAAATCTGGTATTTTATTCATACACACTAAAACAAAGGCCTACATACAGCACTATCTCACATCAGTTAAGTAATTGTTCAGGAACAGGGTTTCCTTATGTCTTTCTAACAAGAATTACTAATGTATTTTTATAGCTATTTCAGGTAAGATTAATTTACATTATTAATGAGTAATTCTACTTTAAGATATTATCCCAACAATAAACATAGAAACATAGTTTGATCTTCAAAACTACAATGTCCAAAGCATTGGATCTGTGTGAAGCAATGCTTATTAACTCTTCATGAGAAGGATAATGAATTGAACCTATGAGGTGATGTCTTTTTAAATAAACTTTCCACTGGTGACATCTCTTTAATTTTGGTGTTTAAGAATTTTCTTAAAAGATTCCTGGTTGCTTTTGTTTTGTTTTTTTAGTTATAAAATGGATAATTGAGTACAAAGTGCGGTGATTTCTCAGTTAATCACACATTTGGGGAACATAACCATTCAAGTCAAAAGAGCACACTCAAGACACTTACGATAATACAGCGGCAGTGTCTCCTACTTGCAGGGAGAGTACACAGGAAGGAAGAGAGATATATTTGAGACATTCTTCTTTTGTGCTCAACTCTATCATAATACTTACTGTACTATTTTGTAATTACTTTTGTATAAGCATATTTGTTGCCTAGATTGTGTACTCTTTCAAGGTATGGACATTACCTTTTGCATAAGCCCCTTGCTTAGTATAGCGACTAGCCAAATATTAGGGGGCTGATATAAGGCCCACTGATTTGATACCTTTTGTTTTAAGATCCATGTGAACAGACATTCTATTTAATTTATTCTTATATCTTGAGCATTTAGCACAGTTCTTAGTTAAGTGAATATAAAATAAATAAGGGTGGAGTATAAACTTTGTTCATATCTTTTGAGTATCTCATTTCACTGTACAAGCTTTATGGAATTGTATATATGATAGCTTAGCATTATTCCTGCTTCGTAGTTGACAACATAAAAACCTCAAGCAAAGCTATCGGTCTAAACATGGGGATATCTTGAGCGAGAGAGCTCAGTCTGTGGCAAGCTGACGCCCTTGTGAACAGATACTGATGAGCTCTTAGGGGCTAGATTTTAACTCACCCTCCACTTCCGCTTCGACGCCTAAGCAGAAGAATGTTGCTATCATGGATAATTGTTGGCACACATTTTTTTCCTGAGATATTTGAGTGTGTGTTTGTCAATAATCATATGCCCATTTTTGTATATAGTGAAAATCTCTCAGATTCTTCAAAGAAATGAAGGTTGTGAGACAGAATCAACTTGACGGCAGTGTTGTTTTATTAATGTCAACAGTTTTATTTCAATATAATTCACATACCATACAATTAAATGATTGAAACATATTATAAAGAGTTGTACAATCATTACCACAATCGAGTTTAGAACATTTTCTTCATTCTCTTCACTTTTCCAATTGTGTCTTTCAGTGAAATAGATCAACAATAGACTGGCTAAATGGCAGTGTGATTATCATAACTGGTACTCTGAGATTTAAAAACCGTGCTAGCGAGTTTGATGCAAAATTAGTGTTAGAATGTTCTTGGAAATGTACTTTAGGCATATTAAAGTTGGTTGGAACTCTGCGTATTTTCTGAAAAGGAAATCTTTGTGAAGCTATCATGAAATATTTTTTCATTTATTGCTAAAGGAGTCCAAAGCATGGTCTTGTAAGGATGCTTTGATTCATCCTTACTTGTCATGATTTTCCAATAATACAGTTGCTTGATGCTCTCATTTTAAGTGAAAATCCACTCTAATCAAAGCTTAAGTTGCTGCTTCAGTATTTGGTAAATTCCAGACATTTGTGCCTGCTGCTCTTTTTCATTTATTGAAAATCTCCTAGCAAGTCACAGGATCTTAACCTTTTCAGCTCTCAGAGATGTATTTCAGTTATTGCCAATGTGAGAGAAATGTAGAAGGTCTCTCAAAATTTGTGAATTTTATATTGAGTGAATCTTTTGGGCAGATGGAGATATTTTGCTACCTTCTGAATTGTTTTCTTTGCATCTATTTTAAAAAGGTGACATGATGATTATTTAAAATGTTCTTTATTCCAGGTCTTTTTCAAGATATTTTTCAAAACAAGTCCAACATTAGGAATCCTAAAACATCTTCCTTGGTTCAAAGCCCACCAATTTCAAAAGATCAATTTCTCTCTTGTGAGTGAAAAATGGAAAAGTAACTAAAGTTAATAGCTGTTTTCCACCCCACCTTCCCTCCTTCGTTCCTTTCCCCTGCCTCCCCTCCCTTCCTCTCTTCCTTCCATCTTTCCTTCCTTCCATCCAATTCTGTATTTTTGTCAGGAGAAGGCTTAAAAGAAAAACACAATGAAAACTAATCCACATACAAATAAAAACACCCATCCAGAATTTTCTTGGTAAAGTCAGAAGGCAAGGGTGGATAGAGGCTTATACATTCTCTAAAGTTGCTGGAGAAGAGGAAGTGTCCTGAGACTATATTCAGGGAGGCTGCAGGGCTATGGCCTTTCCTTGAAAGGACAAGGAAGTGTTCTCTGGATTAGAAACACAGAGAACATATCAGTGAGAGGAAAGACAGTCACACTGATTCTTGACACATACCCTACTCATAGAAACCAGAATTGAACAGTATCATAGAAGAGCAAAAACAGAAGCAATGGTAGTGATCATTAAGTAATAAAGGGGTCATTAAAGAATAGAGGAGCCCGGACGGTCACAATGGCTATGCACTTGGCTACTCTGACCTACAGGTCAGGTTGGTGGTTTGAACCTTTTTTCTGCAGGAAAAAGAGTCACTATGAGCCAGAATCAACTTGATGTTGTACAACATTAAGGATTAGCTCCTCTTTTTTTCATTTTTCTATGATTTAGTAAACTCTACAAGGAGTTTCAATAATGGCTGAGAGCAGCTGGCCTGCCAGGACACATTACATCCTGGGAATTGAGATAGAGGAAAATAAAAAATCCAAATAAAAGCCATATTTTGGTTGAGAACAGGATATTGAATTGTATAGGTCAATTGGACCTTACCTGATGAATATTCCTGGATTGACTTTGAAACACTGGAAGGTCTGTGTTCTGACACAGTTTTAAAGGGAAGAATGCAAAAGTGTTATCCTCTACTCTTTCTCGGACTCCACAAAGAACGTTTGCAAGTATATTTAGTTGAGACTATTATATACAGGGCCATTATATAACCTATTAAATACAGCTCATTTAGTCATCCAACATTTAATCAATTTTTGAGAGTCTATAGATCCCTACTCTCATGAAGCTTACATTCAGAAAGATAGAGAGTCGGCAGACAGTTAAACATAAACAACTCCTACACCTTTTGCCCATTTGAATTGACTACTCTGTGTGTGTGTGTATTTACTTGCACACATGTGTTTCCACACTTTTGGTATGGTACATCCCTCTCCTATACTGTTTATCGTGTCACATTAAAAGAATTGATGTATGCAGTTCGGGTTGATGGCAGTCTGTAGGAATATGAAAGTAGAAATCATGAAGAAAAGTAACACTGGAAATGATTACATAAAAGTTATAAATTGCACAGAAAGAAAAATAAAAATAAAACATTTGTAACATATATCACACATAGCTCGTGATATGTAACACATAAAGAGGCTTTATGAGTCACTATGAAAATTAAGACTGAGTAGTTGAAAAATCTGCAAAGGATTTTCATTTGAGCCACACGAGTGTGCCATCTTATTTCTATGCCAGGACCCAATAGAGATGATGATGCTGGGCCCTGAAGGCGGGGAGGGGTTTGTGGTGAAAGTCTGGGGCCTGCCCTGGCTTTTCTTAGCTGATTAAGTACAATGATTTTTTTTCTGACTGCACAATTCAAAATGTGGTTCAAGGGGTTCATTTAATCTACACCAAAGAAGGCAGATCAAGTCACGAGGCTTTTGTTGAACTTAAACCAGAAGATGAAGTCAAATTGGCCCTGAAAAAAGACAGAGAAACTATTGAACATAGCTCTGTTGAAGTATTCAAGTTATACAACATTGAAATGGATTAGGTGTTGAAGCATACTGATCCACATTGGCCCAGCATGGCCTATGATGGTTTGGTGATGCTTAGAGGATTCTCCTTTGGATGTATTAAGGAAGAAATTATTCAATTCTTCTCCTGGTTGGGAATCATGCCAAAAAGGATAGCATTGCCGGAGGGCTTCTAGGGGAGGACTACAGAGAAGGGCTTCTTACAGTTTGCTTCACAGGAAATGGCTGAAAAGGCTCTAAAGAAACACAAGGAAAGAAATGGCACAGGTATATCAAAATCTTTAAGAGTAGTCAAGCTTAAATTCAAGCTTTCTTTGATCCATCTTGAAAACGTATGGCTATGCACCAGCCAGGTCCCTATGACAGGCCTGGAGGCAGCAGAGGGTATAACAGTATTGGCAGAGGAGCTGGTTTTGAAAGGATGAAGCAGGGTGCTTATGGTGGAGGCTATGAGGCTATGATAACTATCATGGGTATAATGATAGCTATGAATTTGGGTCAGATAGTTTTGGAAGAGACTTCACTTACAGGTTTTCAGGAATGTTTGTGGTTCTACTTTTCAGAGCATAAGACACTGTGCACACATGCGGGGCTTACCTTACAGAGCTACTGATAATGACATTTATGCTTTCTTTTTACTGTTCCACCCTGTGAGAGTACATATTGAAATTGATCCTCGAGGCAGGGTTAGTTTGCTAATCATGAAGATACTGTGACAGCAATGTCCAAAGACAGAGTGAATATGCAACACAGATATATAGAACTATTCTTGAATTCCACAACAGTAGCAAGTGGTGGTGCTTATGGTAGCCAAACGATAGGTGGCACGGACTTGTCAAAACAGTCCAGTTATGGAGCCCAGCCAGCCAGTAGCTAAGTAGGGGTTATGGAGGCAGCTATAGTGGTCAGAGCAGCAAGAGTGGATATGACTAAGTTTTACAGGAAAATTCCAGTGATTTTCAATCAAACATTGCACAGGCAGCCAAGGAGCAGGGAACAGCAGCTACTATGTAGTGGAAGCTCCCGACATCTATGGGAGTGAACGGAGTGGGAGGAATGGCTAGCATGTCCAGGATGAGTGGTGGATGGGGATTGTAATCCTGATCATTGATTCTTGTTGTTTTTGTTTTTTTAAGGAAAGGAGTAAAACGTGTAACAGTTTTACAATACAAACTTGTGATTCATGCATACTCTTAGTGGAAAACAGGATTGTCTTTAAACATAAAACATTAATCTAGGTGTAACAACAACGTTCACATAAACTGTAACTGTTAAGCAAGTTTCAGCTTTTCTCAAGTTAGTTGTAGGATGTACTTAAGCAGTAAGCGTATTTAGTGAAAGTCGTTCAGTTATGTTAAATGTTGCTCTTAGTCCACATTTTATTTAGTTTTTATTTGGGTTTAATACATATATCATATCATTGCATATTTCAGTTACATCAAGTAGAATTATACAACTGTTACCACAATCAGTTTCGAACTGTTCTTTTTCTACATGGACTCCTTGACATTGTCTCCCTTTTATACCCCCCCACCCCTGGACTCCCCTCCCCCTGGACCCCTTATTTTACTTTCTCTCCTTATAGGTTCATCAATCCTGGGTTTCATATACCGAAAAACAGAAAACCATATAACACAGCTTCAAGAGGGTGACCTCAAATGACATAACACCTTTGAGATACCCTCTATTATGAATAAACAAAAACCAAACCAAACATTGTATACAAATGAAAGATAAAGAAAATATTGAAAACCAGATTAGGTCCAGCCTGCATCATAGGAGGGGAGCTATCTACACTGAATGTATGTTGAAAGACATGCTTTCTTTGTAAATGAAACTCAAGCATTGGAGTTATGTCTATAATGAAAAAGTGAAGCATTTGGCATGTCTGTTAAGTGTAGTTTCATTTAATAACATGTAAGGCACGTAAGTTTCAGGGTCTTATTTATCTATCTATCTATCTATCTATCTATCTATCTATCTATCTATCTATCTACTTATTTTAAGTTAATGGGGAGAATGAGATGCAATACGAATCCTTTAGGATTTTGGTGTTGCTGTTTGTATCTAATTCTGTTGCCTTGATTTAAATCCTTTATTATGTTGTGATTTACTTTTTAGGTACAATGTGCTCAGTGAAACTTATCAAATAAATCTTTCTTTTAAAACTGCACACACACACACACAAATGTGCAAAGGACAGAAGCAGAAAATATTTGGTATGACTAGTTAAACAATGAGTAAGGAAGACCAAAGAAAATGGATACATTTGATTTATGACGCTGGCAAAAAGTATTGAAAGTACCAAGGATCATCTTGGAAAAAGTACATCCAGACTGCTCCTTAGACGCGAGCATGGTGAGTCTTTTTCTTACATATATTGAGCATGTTATCAGGAAAGACTAGCCCCTGTATAAGACCATCATGCTCAGTAAAGTGGTAGGACAGAGAAAGAGGAAGCCCTTCAATGAGACAGATTGATAACAGTGGCTGCTAAAGTGAGCTCAAACATAACAATTGTAAGGATAGCACAGGATGGGGCAATCTTTCATTCTGCGTGCATAGGATCACAATGAGTCGGAATCTACTTGCCTGCACCTAAAAACAACAATAATAGGTCTATTGAAAAGTAAAACCACCTTAATAATTAAGAAATGCAAATTTAAGCTACAAGATATAGGTATAAAATTGACAAAAAATTAAATTTTATTTTTCTCAACTCACTTAATATTGAAATTTTGGACAGGATAATTCTTTGCAGTTGAGAGCTGCCCTATGCATTGTAAGGAAAATTATTACAAAAAAAGAGGAGCCCTGGTGGGTAGGTGGTTACCATTGGACTGCTAACCACAGACAGATCAGCAGTTTGAAACCACCGAAGTCTTCTCAGGCAAAAGATGGGGCTGAAAGATTCATGGTGGTGTAGTGGTTATGCACTGGGCTGTGTGGCAGTTACATAATTTCATGTCAACTTGATAAATAAGTGTAGAGGTGGAGTCTAGCCTGTCAATCAGGTCACAGGCTGATGATGCCTACTTGTGGGTGTGGCCTTCTCATGAGGATGCTGGAAACTGTCTCTATCTTTCTCTGCCTTCTCTTTTTGTTGACAAGCTATGCTGAAGGTTGCTGAGACCTTCGAGAGCCTCTCTCTTTGTTTTCACCTTCCTGTTGATGAGACACATTGAGCCATGCTGAGACCTGCAAGAGCCTCGGAGATGCTTCCACTGCCACTGGATCCACAAGACTTTGCACCCGCTGGTCTGTGATCTTCCTGCATTTTGCATCATTGAATGTGCTCCATGAGTCTGAAGAGGGATTTTTGGACCAGTATCAGACTTGTGGGCTAATATCAGACTTATGGACTCGATCTGGACTGGGCTAGGATATTTTTTATTAATATACAATTACTCTTTGATATAAAGCTCTTTCTTATACATATTAGTATCACTGGATTGTTTCTCTAGTCAACCCAGCCTAACACAGGCTGCGATCCTCATGGTTGGCAATTGGATACCACCAGCAGCTTCACAGGAGAAAAACTGGGCTTTCTACTCCCATAAACAGTTACAATCTTGGGAACCCACAATGCTCAATAGCAGTGAGTAAGTTCCACTCTTCTAAATTTACAGTCTCGGAAACTCACAGGAGCAGTTCTATCCTGTCCTATAGAGTCACTACCACAAATCAACTTGAAGGCAGTGAGTTTTATTGTTTGTTTTGTTTTTTAGTATACATTGCAGGGCGTTAAGCAGCATTCCTGGTTGCTATCCACTAGAAGCCAATTGGCACCTCTTGCTTGTTGTGGCAACCAAAAAAAAAAAATGCCTCTAGGTTTTGCCAAATTTCCTCAGGAGGTCAAAATTTCCCAAAGTTCAGAACCTCTGATCTAATTATACTGGGGGGTCTGTTTGATTTGCCATTCCTCCTACTAGTTATGCTTGTCCTTGCCCTCAGATATGTCATATGATTGCTCCGGTGCATTTCCTTCCCAATGGTTATCATCCCTCATGTGAGAGCTGAGGTTTTTCGAAGCTTTCTATGATGCCTTATGATATGTTCCCATAGCACCCTTTATTTACCCTATCTTAACACTTTTTACAGTGTACTGTATTTTATCTAATTAATTATCTGTTCAAATGGAATATAAATTCCATATCAATTTTCACTGTGAATTTATTAGCATTTTTACCTTTGTGAGCCCCTTCTTCCAAAAAGAATATTAAATTTTTTCTTTATAACTGCATCGATTAAAAGATTAATACAATCCAGCTTGGGCTATAGTCATCTTTTGTTTCGATTTCAAAGAAAGTAAAACATTTCTATGACCTCCTAAGAAGTATTGTAAATCTTTTGTGTGCGTGTGTGTGTATTGTGAATCTTGAATACTGTGTTGCCTGTGCCTAATAAATGCCTAAAAAAACCAATATTTTGTCACAGAAATGCCTAAAAGATAATTTTAGGTGAGTCAAAATATATTTGCTTTATTGGAATTTTTTTCAAAAGTTCATTTGTGTTACAGTTGTAACACACACTTGAAAAATATTGTAATTTCTCTCCTATTTATTATTAAACATTCCTGATATTATTCATTTAAAATTTAAATGAGCATGCCTTTCCTGGTGGCGTGGTGGTTACACATTGGACTGAGATCCACAAGGTTTGTAGTTCAAAACCACCATCTGCTTCTCGGGAGAAAGATGGAGTTTTCTACTCCTGTAAACAGTTACAGTCTTGGAAACTCACAGGGGCAGTTCCACCTTGTCCTATAAATAGGGTCATTAGGAGTCGGCATTGTCTCGATGGCAGTGTGTTTGGTTTGGTTTCTCCATCTAGCCTTCCACTTCATTCTGATTTCAAATGTTCGGGGTCACATTGAGAATATAAACTCTTGGTTTATATCAGATTATGTAATTTCCCAGCTATTTTTATTTTGTCTTATATGCAATAGACGTCAGTTTGGTAGGCTGTGCAGGAATTAACTCTTAAGAGTCTACTCTGCTTGTGTTGGCACTTGTTATCATTCTTAGGTGCCATTGAGTCAGTTCCAACAGAATGAAACATTGCTCAGTTCTACACAAAACTCAGTGTCCATCCATTTCCTTGATGCCTTTCCTCTTTTGCTCTGCCCTTACACTTTACCAAGAATGATGTACTTTTGCAAGGACAAGTCTCTTCTGATAATATGTCCAAAGTATGTGAGATAAAGCCTCACCATCCAAGACAGGTGTATTTGTTCTTCTGGCAGTCCATCATATTTTCAATATACTTCACTAACACCATAATTCAAATGCATGAATTCTTCCGAAGGCTTCCTTGTTCATTGTCCAACTTTGACATGTATGTAAAGGGATTGGGAATACCATGGCTTGGGCCAGGTGCATCTTAGTCCTCAAAGTGATAGCCTTGCTCTTCAACACTTTAAAGAAGTTTTGTGAGCATATTTGCCTAACACAAAACTTTTTTTGAGATCCAGACTGCTATTTCCATGAGCATTGACTGTGATACTTACAATTGTGATGTTATCATTTTTGTGAGTTTTTAATTTTACCAGTTTACTTAAGGGATAATCACATTCTGATACATTGATTGGTATTAGCCAGCATAGAGTCCTTATTTTAAAGGAATTTATAGATTAGTGGGGTTCTTCAGATATTTTTCTTTCTGAGATTTGGGTGCATATTAGCATTAGTGCTCAAAAGGTTAGTAGGTAATTATGGAATAGGAACAAAATAAGTGGTAGTCATTAGAAAAGTCTGTGTTGTAGTCATTGCTAAGTTTAGGAAACTACTACTGTTCTGTCTAGTGTATTTCCCTCCAGAAACAAAAATCCCTGCCCTCGAGTCAATTTTGATTCATAGTGACCTTGTACACCTGGGTAGAACTGCCCTAGTGACTTTCCAAGACTGTAACTCTTTACGGGAGTACAAAGTCTCATCTTTCTCCTGCAAAGTGGTTAGTGGCTTTGGTTTGCTGATCTTGCTGTTAACAACCCAACAAGATGCTGTTTATCATGACATTTGTGATGGATGATTTTATGTGTCAACTTGACTAGCATATGAATCTCAGTTCCATATCCCCCATAATGTGATTTGTTGTGATCAGCCTTATAACTTGAAAGAGAAGTTTTCTTTTGGGTTAGGCAGGGTTCTTTTGAGAAACAAAACCAATGATGCTCATATGTGTTGCATTTAGATAGAGATTTATATCAAGAAATGTCTTACACAGTTGTATAAATAGGTAAAAGTCTAGTCCACTTCAAGTAAAGCTTCTCTTGACCTGTAGAAGATGACAGAGAGGAAGCAGAGAACGCAGGGAGGATGCAGAGGCATTATGAACCTGAAATCAGCCAAATGAATTCATTGTTGGTAATGTGCTTTAACTCCTGAGATTGGCAGGCAACAGGAGATCAAGGAAGCCGAAGCAAGATGCAGCTCTGGCAGAAGGCGAAGGGCCAGAGAAGATTCGACTCTGCTTGGACTTTCTTATGCAAAAGGTCACAACCCCAAAGGGGTGTCATCCCTCATCAGGCTGCAACCTAATTGATAGATTCGGTTTTGCTAGCCCTACCCTTAGCCAGGAGTGTCTGGTTGACGTAATCCCTAACCATCACTTCTTTGGTGTGTGGCCTGCCTCCAAAACATACATGGATGTTCGGGCAAGGCTTACTAACTTGGCATACCCTACAGTCTTCTAGTTACCTGACCTCAATTTATTGGGATGTTAGCTTACCAAAGTCTTCAGCACTCCATCTGACCCATCGATTTGGGATTTGCCAGCCTCCCCCCAACCCCCCGAATTCTGTGAGCCATTCCCTCTTAAGTGTGTGGACCATTTTCTTGAATTAAATCTCCCTCTCCATATAAATATGTACTCACATACACATCACTCTAGTGAATACAGACTAAGAAAACATCAGTTTTCTTAAATTCAATATTTCATTCTTTTATAACATAGCAATTCCCATGGGAACAGACATTCACTGATTGAAGTTTAGATGGTTTGATTCATGATGGCTTTGAAGAAAGATTTTTTGTTTCATTAATCATAGCCCTCCCATTGTAGTATGGCTAATCTTTGGGCAGGCTTCTCATTATGGGTTAAATTCAGCTATAGGACATGCTTTCTTATTTAATTCCACAAGCGATGTCACTTAACTTGGTTTATGAGTCAATTGTCACTTCATTTAAGCCTGCCTTAAGCCTTCTTGGTCAGAATCAATCACTTCTTTCTGGAAACCCTCCCAACAGGGTAGCTGCATCTCTATTTAGCATTCACGTATTCTGCTTTACTCATTGTCCTACTGTCTCTATTATAGGAAAGAAGAATGAATGGACTCTAATTAATTTCTGTTTCCACACCTCGAGCACCTAGCATAATGTTTTGCACATAGTAGGTCTCAAGGCATTTTTATTGAATTTTAAAAATTTCAAAGACGAAGTAGGATGTTATGCTCAGAACCAAATATGTGTTAAGAAGGTTTACCAGTACAGGTGTGTGAATGCTTTTGGTACAAGTCCTATGTGAAATCTACCTAGACATTTTTTACAGAGGATTTTTATCATCTGGGCAGCTTTTAGCATTCACAACTTTACCAGCAGTAAATTTCTTTGAAAATGCCAAGTGAGGGTCACCAGGCTAATGGATTTATCCACTATGATATTCTAGGAAATTATTTCATCCAACTTGCCAGAAGTTGCTTCAAGGTCAAACACTGAAATATCCTAGTAGATTACAAGAATGCATGGAAGATGGTTTTTTGACAGGCTTGCATATATATATATATATATATATATATATATATATATATATTCCCCACTTTTGATTATATATTTCTCCTGTCTAATGTTTGGTGTCCTTTCCTTACTCCTTTTTCAATGTATAGTTATTGCCTGGCAGTTATTTGAATTCTCAATTCATTAAACATTCCAGGATATATATATATATATTTACTATTTTAGCAAGCACTTTTACAACTCTACGGAACAAATCAGAAAGACTGAATAGTGAAATTTCATTTGGAAACAGCTTCCTATAGAATAACTATATAAGTGAATTCTATTTTATCAGGAATAAAATATTGTCACACAGACCCATAGAATTAGTTAAATAACCTTCCCTCGTATATAATAATGTGTATGATTTGTGGAAATTGTACATACTACTAGCCAATGTGATAATATCACTGTTCCTCAGTGAAATTTTCTGAAAACATTGTCTCCTTGATCACTTCCTAGCTTGTTATTCACTCAAGACAGGTGTTCAATCACCATATCCATTATAAGACTCAGTATAAAACACCTGTTTACTCTCTGGCTTCTTATTTATTAAGACAGCTCTTTGATCATTGGGCTTATTCAGAGGAAAAACACTATCCAGAAAATATATAAGAATATGGTAGAGACCCCAGCTTACCCCTAAGCCGTGCTTAAGCATGTTTCAAAATATCTCAGTAGACTGTATGTATTTTCCTTGAAGGAAGGGGCCACCTTTATTTTATTTCTTTTAAAATGTTCTCTGATGCCCCTATGTCTTCATTGTCATTTTTGAACTTCCAGTTTGACATTTCCCCTGTTTCCTTTTACTCAGCACATCTTTTTGGCTTGGCTTGATTCAGCCTACCTTCCTAGAACTCAAATTGCATGAGTTAGGGCATGTGGAATGGCACAGGGGGCTTCATTTGACCTGTTCTGGTTTCCCCATTGCCACAAAGCAGAGGTCAGACATGCCTACACCCTTTATCTTTCTTTACCTATTCTGACACCAACATTTCTTTCCACAAAATTCTACTTCTCTGCTGGACCTAATAATTCATTGCACTGACCACCCAAAATTTACAGGCAATACTTAGGATTAAAGGGGTTTAATAGGGAATTTGACAAGTTACCACAAATCAGGATCAGTAAACAGTAAAGATACAGTCATTGTTCTACAGCAAAACCTCTCCTCAGCCAGATACCAAGTCTCCCTCTCTAATTCTCAGCCTCTTAATCACATGGTCCCTGTGCGTTTGCCTCCCTGGGTCAGGAAACCATCTGCTACTCTGCTTCACATTCTCATAGGCTCCTCTTCTCTGTCTCATGATCTTCTTGCTTCAGCCTTTGGTTTCGGCCTGGCCCCTTTGCTCTGTTCCATAGACTGCATACTGCAGCATCCGATGCTTCTGGTCTCAGCCTCTGCAACTTCAGAGAGATCCCTAATGTGTTCCACTGGTGGCTCTTCTTCTGAGCCACACTCTGTGTTCTGCCTTCTGAGATGGCATATTCTTATATTAGTTTTTGTTTTTCAGGGGCCCACACTTCCAAAGAAACAGGAGGTGGGGATTTGAGTCACACCCTCTACTAAGGTGGAAACTCAAGAATATCTCAATATAATCTTCTTTTATTTTAATTTCACTTTAATCTTATAACAGGGAACTCCTTTCAAAATGATATAACCATAGGAATAGAGGCTAGAATTTACATCACAAAATGGACTTTGACTAGAAGGGTCATATGAAGTAATTAGATCAACATTTTAATATTTTTAAAGCTTCATATTCCCCATTCTTGACAGATAAACAACAAATAAGATCTGCATTTTACGATCAATAAGATTATAAAGATTTGATTTCTACTATTTTACTTTTACTTGCCTTTAAAAATAATGGTTGCCCTCATCATTCTCAAAACATTTGCTCTCCACTTAAGCCCCTGATGAGGGCAATGAATGTACAAATGTGCTTTACACAATTGATGTATGTATGGATTGTGATAAGAGTTGTAGGAGCCCCTAATAAAACGATTGAGAAAATAAAAAATAATGGTTGCCAATGTCTTTGCCTACAGTACTTCTCTTCAAGTGAAACAATAGATTTTTAACTTGCCCAGATATGGCATGTTCATTTTGGCAAGTAAGAGATAAAATTTAATTAAATAACTTAGTCCTTTACAAGAACTTAATTATAATCTTCTCTGATATTTTCTTCACTCAAATCTATTCCTACATTTTGAGCTAAATTGGCTTGTGCTCCTTTGCCATACATGGAAATAAAGAAAGTTTTCTCTGCCCTCCTCTGTGATTTGCTTCTTCAAATAACTTAAAGACCTACTCAAGATTTTTAATGGCGATAGCTTTGTGTAAAAAGCAGTAGCCAGAATATTCAAATATTACCAATTCGCTCTGCCAGTGTCCTGAGATCACTCTTACCTTTAGTATCAACTATAGAATTAAGCAACCCCCAATTGCTCATATAATTAGAAGGAAAGCACCCTCCCAATACTCCATGGATTCCTGGAGACAGGAGAAGGTAGAGAGGCAAAATCTTAGTCCAATATCTACTCCCAGAATTCTCAACTACATAATCATCCTACAATTTGAAGTTGTGGCCTAGAAGTTGCAACTCTTTCTTCTCTCCACTTTCCAGGCCCCAGAATATATAGCACTCTCCCTATATTATTGTCCAAAGCACCACTGATATATAGTCAATTCCTTAAGTCATAATCCATTTGGTGATGTATTATAAATTCTAGCCTTTATGTCTGTAGTTATAGTACCATTTTGGAGGGAATTCTTTCCTACATGACTTATTCACTGTCATAGAGTCAATAGCAACCCTATTAAACAGGGAAGAATTGCCCCTGTGAGTTTATGAGACTCTAACTCTTTACAGGAGTAGAAGGTTCCATCTTTATCCTTTGGAGCATGTGATAGGTTAATTGTGCCAACCTGGCCAATAGGAACATGTGGGATTAATCAGGTCACAGTTTGATTAGAGAGCTAAGAGATAAATGGCTGTGCAAGGCCCACCTCCATCTCTCTTGCTCTCTGTTGATTGGACCAGCATGCTGCTGCTTTAGCTAGGTTTCTGCCTCAAATTGTGTGCTGTATCACCTGTGGGCCAAGCTAACCTGTGGATTGTGGGTCGTGTTGCTAGAACTTGAGGCTCCCTCAAGGCCTGCATCGCTGTGCTGCTGGTGCATACATCACTTGAGCTTGAGCCTGGGGGATCCTGTCACTTCATATTGCTTGAGTTCAATACTGGAACTCAATTAGCTGTTATATTCCTTCTGCTACAAAACTTTTCTCTCTCTCTCATTCTTCATAAATGTCCTGGTTCTGTTTCTCTAGAGAACCCTGCTTAACACAGAGCAGCTGGTGGTTTTCAAACTGGGAACCTTTCAGATCACAGCCCAAAGAGTAACTACTATGCCACCAGGGATCCTACAAGATGAAAATGGGATATTTCTGAATCATCATCTTAGTATAGGGTATGACTCAAGCCATCATCTTTTGTTTCCTAGGATATACGGGCCTCCAAAAGACCAAAGGAACACTAAAATTTTTGTCCTCTTCAGTAAATTCTTTGACTATTTTATAAAGGCTCAGGGATTTTTTTTCTTTTGATATTTAGACAGTATTTGATTAGAACCATAGCAAACACATTTTTTTTATTTTTGAAGTAGTATGGAATAGTGTATCAATGTTATAAAGTATAAATGTTAAAATTAAAATATTAGAATATTCAGACATTTTTACTCTGAATTTGTAAAATTTTGGCTAAACACACATCTAAGGTCAAGTGATACATGACAAGAACCAGGCTTGGGAATACTGGGAATCCAGGGCGGATGATCCCTTCAGGACCAGTGCTGTGAGTGGCGATACTGGGAGGGTAGAGGAAGAGTGGGTTGGAAAGAGGGAACCGATTACAAGGAACTATATGTGACCCTGGGGAATGAACAACAGAAAAGTGGGTGAAGGGAGACGTCAG
>NW_022103942.1:8148450-8150988 GCF_000313985.2 Echinops telfairi
GGAAGCTAGCAGAGTATTGTAGATTTTAGTAATAAGGCCTTTGTCTGATGTGTCATTGCTAAAGATGTTTTCCCAGTCCGTGGACTCTCTTATTACTCTCTTGGTGAATTCTTTCGATGTACATCCTTGATTCTTTTATGCCTGAAAGAATAGTTATATTAAAGGCTTGCCTGTAGACTGAAGGAAACATAGAAACCCTCATTTATGCTATTGAGTTATTATGTTTCATGGAGGAAATAATAATTACTGTGATAATCTGATAGTTTCTTCTCGATGCAGATTTGACTAATTTCAAGCAGAGAGCACTGCATATCAGTCATTAGTTTGTATCTAAGAGATGCAGTGATGAGCAAGTACCTATGTATTCAATGCAAAAGAGAGCAGTCATGAATTTAGCCAATTGTTTAAGCCATGTGCTAAAAATCAAAGGTTCACACAAAATTACAGATATAATATTTTTTCTTAGAAATGGGGAATGTGGCAATTTATTAAGTCAGTGTAAAAATGTCCTCACACAATTGAGAGTGGTCATTAGCTATTTTTTGTTTAAATAGGAGAGGTTTTTTTCTCTATCTGTACTACTGTGTCAAGGTAACTTTTCATCTGGAGGATTTTGTAATTTTGGATTGATCAAAAGACTGCTACTTATTTAAAAGCCAGTGTATGCAAATTATGATTAAATTCCTGGGTATTTAATCTCTTGAATATAATTTTAAAAATAGGAATGGAGGTACAATAAAATGATAATTAGCTCACTATGAATAATTTATTTTATTGCTTGAAACTGCATGAAGTAAAGTTGATGTTGACTAAATTTTCAAACAGCTTCTAGTTGAAATAGCACTAAGTTCAAGTCACATACATAGTGCTACACATTAACCTTATTACAAAGTCAGGCATTTAATATTTCTTAATTTCTAATATTCATTCTAAAATTTCCCAGCTTGGAACTCTAAAAAGATTATTATAATTTCCATATAGTATTTTCATAATATGCATATTTCAATTTTCTTTTACATTGCTGGACAAAAGGCAACTGAATCTACTTTGATGATAGGTAATTTTGTATTTTAAAAGTTTATAGGGATTGAAATTAATCTTTCTCATGCTGATGAATGAATGTTACCTTTTTCTGATTACAGATTTAAAATAATGGAAGCCATTAGACATCATAGGATTTTCCAAGATAAAACACCATGCCATTTATAAATAGGATTGCTATATTTTTAATTTACATATGAGATCGCTTTAAGCATCAAACCCAGGTGCTCTGTCCACTGACCCAGCCCACAATTAAATGTTATATATTTGAGCCTCTTTCTCAAGACAATGTAAGTAATTTTAGGCTCAGTGTGTTGGGTCACTTGCTGGAGGCAGAATCTTAATGGACATTTCCTTACAATACAGGAGATAGATGTTGTTAGTTACTAAATCATTGTGACGTAATGCACTGTGGAACAAAATGGCACCAGGTCATTTGCCATACCTGAGGATTGAATTATTGAAATTTTTACTGCCTTATTTTCAAAAATGGATTGTTAAGCCTTTCTTCCTAGTCTGCTTAAGTCTGTAAACTCCACTAAAACCTGTTCAATATCACAATAAGACACAAGCTACTACTGGCAAATGGCTGGAGGTTGCACATGATATACATTGTGTGTGAATCAAACTGTGGTCTTCTACATGGAAAGTGAAATTTACCACTGAATCACCAATGTCCTCTTAAAATGTAATTAATAATACCCTTTGTCACATAGTAATTGAATAAGATGGTGGCCTTAGGGGGTTAGTACCTGCCTTATTTCTTGTTATACTTTCTATTCCCTAAAATTTGCACAAAGAACCCTGGTGATGCAGTGGTTAAGCATTGAGCTGTTTACCAATATGTTAGCAGTTAAAACCCATTAGCCATTCCATGGGAGCAAGATGAGGCAGTCTTCCCTGTTCTGTGTGGTAATTCTGCAATGTCCTACAAGGTCACTGTGATTTGGAACCAAATGGATGGCAATGAGTTTGCTTGTTTATTTTTGCTTTAAAGTTTGCACACACTAAATTTAGCTTGGAAAAGATTATAAAGCATTTCTTATCGATAAGATTCATGATCATCTGACCCTTATCATTTTGGGTTATGAACAATAAGCCTAAGGTATCTGTAAATTCTCCCCTGTCTGCTTTCAGAAAAACCAGCTGTACCACAGCTTTTATTCACCTGTTGGACATTTATGAAAGCTCCAAATCAGTAGTCAATAAAGTATAATATTCTGAAGTATTTATATCAATTCCTTAAATCATCTGTGGGGGAAAGGCCAGGCTCCCACAACAAATTGCGGGTTTGATAGGTGCAATTGTATGGTTAAAAATATATATACAGATTATCATAAAGTCATGAAGAGCATGAGAGATAGAAGAGAGATTGAAATAATGGAGTCAGACACATTTCATGGTAGCATGCACACCTCAGCCCCACTTAGTGGTCCAAGTGGAGATGGGAGACTGGAGGGCAGGAGAGAAGGGGAGGGGAAGGAGGACAAGGGGAAA
>NW_022103942.1:8151088-8195157 GCF_000313985.2 Echinops telfairi
CTCAAGTAGAAAGAAAATGTTTTTAAAATGATGATGGCAGTGTCCATGCAAGCCCACTCAGATGCCCCGGGGCCAAGTCAGGAGACGGGGGTTGTGGTTGTTGGGGGTGGGTGGAGAAGAAGGGGAAGGGAGAGAGAGAGAGGGAGCCAGGATGGATCTTTATTGTTAACTAAGGCTTATATATCTTTGGAGGGCATGCAAGCCCACTAATTACAGGTAAAGACATACGTCACAGGGAGGGGTTCCCCTATAGGTTATATAGCAATGAGAAGGAGACACTCTAGGGATATACATGCAATAGGAAGGGGGGGGATTGGGGGCACACGTGACAAGATGGGTGGATCCTGGATTCAGGATGGCAGTCTAACTTTGGATGTCACTGAGCCAGTTTGACTTGTTCTCTGGTTCTCCATGAAAACCATTATCAGTAGGGTGTGAACCCCACCTACAGGGGCCAGACTGATTGGCTGCAACCCTTTAGGGAGAAGTAGCCCATTGTCCTTAACTGCAGGGAGTGGGCCCTACCTGTGGTGGGACCAGGCAGTCTGAAGGCTGAATGCATCTGACCTCCCACCACATGCTGGCAAATAGCCTCTAATGTTTGGCATGTCTTTGGGGAAGACAAAGCTGGGGAAAAGTCTCTTTATAATCCCACTGTCATCATTTTTTAGGCACAAGATATGAGTCTTCAGGTACACCAGCAGACGTTTAATAAGCTCTGTGCACTAAAGCCTTCCAGTTTCTCAACACAGGAATGGAGACCTTTGCTGTTCCACTTTCCAAGACCAACTGACGAATTCTATTTTGAGATCCATCACTTTCCAGTACACCTTTTCTAGATAGCGATGTCAATGTTATGAACCACAGAAGCAACAGAAAATCAGTTCAAACTTTTCACTTATTGACACATAATGAAGAAGTTCTGAAATGGCTAGTTTTAAAGATTTAATTTATAGCATAAGGACACTGACCTTGTTTAAGTAAATCCCACTGCCATCTAGTGGAATCTGGCTCATAGTAGCAGAGTAGAACTTCTCCCTAGATTTTCAAAGACTGTGAATCTTCATGGGAGTGTGCAATCCCATGTTCTCCCCATGGCTGGTGAGTTTGAAATACTGATATTGTGATTAGCATTTCAAGGCTTAACCCATTGTCTATTCAGCAGATAGGCAACAGGAATGCAGAGTAGTAGGGTTAAATGGTGACCTTACTTGGATCCACAATCCATACTCATGGGAGCAGCAGTCAAGAGATCATAATGTCCATTAGGGAAATCTTCTGCACAAGACCTCTTTAGACTAGTGACAAACAAGGATGTTACTTTGGGGACTAAGGTGCACCTGATCCAAGCCATGATATTATCCATTGCTTCATATGCATGTGAAAGATGGGCGTTGAATAAGGGAGACCATAGAAGAAGTGATGCACTTGAATTGTGGTGGTAGAGAAGAATATTGAAAGTATGTTGGACTGTTAAAAAAGGACAAACTAATCTGTATTGGAAAAAGTAAGGCCAGAGCGCTCCTTAGAAAGCTCCATAGAGGAACAGATGGCAAGACATCATCTTACATATTTTGGACATATTTTCAGGAGAGGCTCGTCCCTAGAGAAGGACAATCACATTTGGTAAAGAGGAGGGGCAGCAAAAAGGAGATAATGAAATAGATTGACACAGTGGTTGTGAATGAGTATGGAGCACAACTGTGCAGTGTTTCATTTTGTTGTGCTTAGGGTCCCTGTGGTTTGAAGCCAACTTGATGCTATCTAACGACAGGGTTAAACATAAAGTGCTCTGCTGGAGTAGAAATTATAAGACTGGAAAGCAAAATAAAATTACCTCTTAAAGAGTTCTTAGCATAATAGGAGACAAGTAAAAATTAGAGGTTTCACTTTATGCAACATGCAAATCCTTGAGGAAGCAGAGAACGATAAATGATAAATGATCTTTGAAAAGGAAAAGAAATGGGGAAAAGAGCAGGATTTTCCTAGAAATACAGGCACTTGAAGAGAAAAGTAGAATTATATGAGATTCTAATACAATTCAATCACTCAGAGGCACACCATCAATGCATATTCATTTGTAGAGCTATATATATTTCTATGCATGCTTGATGTGAAATATTGTTTAGTGAATTATTGAAAAACTAAGTCTGATGTTCTTCATTCACTGAGTCATTCACTGGATTGATTGTCTTTGTGGTGATAAGTCTTATGTTCTTCGAAGTCTTACTCAACCTTTGAAATAAGTATTTTCACAGGAACTTGCAGTCTTTATAATAGACAGGGCTTTAAAAATACAACATTTAGTACACCAATATAAGATGCATCCGAAACGGAAATGCTAAATTATTTTTGATGATTTCTTCCTGCAGTCTTCCCAATATTCATTAAAGTATATCTTTTCATAATAAAGATGGTGCAAAAGTTCATTTGGAAGTATCTTCAACTTCTCCTTAGCAACACACGGAAGTTTTCTCTTGACACGACTGAAGGAAAGGATAAGAACTACCATACATATCCTTGAAAGCAAAAAGCTTTCTCTACAACTGATGATGGCAGAAGTTCATTGATCTTCTTTTACTTTTCCCTGAAAGGGTTGTTTTACTTTTCCACAGCTTTCTCTCTCCTACCAAATAACTCTATGGTGGAGAACTAAACAATCTGATCTAAGTATGGTGAGGAGGAGGGATTTCTGATGTAATGTCTAGCTTTTACTTACAGCTTGGCTTTTTGCTTAGATTTCTTTGTGGCAGATAAATAAATGACACAATCTTGAGAAAGCTTTCAAAATGCCCTGGAGGTCTGCGCTAGAAAAAGTCAAATCTCTGTTGAATTCAAGCAAGAAAGCAATTTCTGTCCTCGTGGAAAACGAGGGTAGAGCCGTGCTTTGACCACTGTGGGGATTTTAAGGGTATCAAGGGAATATCACTTTCCCTGGGGTATGATCTAGGTTTTATTTGATGGATGATATCTATTGATGCAGGCCTGTTTTCTTTTTTTTTACAAAGACCCAAGTCAACTTGTTATTGACTTATGCATCTGAAGAAAACCATGGGAAGCATGAATAAAGCAGCAGTATACATTCGACCTGTCAAGTCTACATGGATTTGATGTCAGAATGAAGATAACATTTGTCTTGGGAATCCCTTTGAATAATTTAGAAATACTATTATATTATTAACACCTCATATATTCTGTCATTCCTGTTCCTACCTGTATGTATGATATAGCATTATTATATATTGTGCATCATCCCAAAGGGATTTACAATCACGGTGTACTTTTAAATCAGCCCAGGTCTCCTGGTTGAAAAATTCATTTGGAATTGCAGACATATAACATCATTGGCACATGTATACGTAATTCACTCAATTTATCTGCACCACACACACAAAAAGCAAAACAAAACAAAAACCAGTTATGTATATATCATTTTTAATAATGGAAAAATTATGCCCTTAAGTTGTAAGCTTCTCAAATTGAGGGAGCAGGTGACATAGCAATGCTGAGTGAGGTCATCAAACATGCCATTGCATAAAGTTAAAAGCCGGTTATCATTCTGCTCCCTTCAAAGGTAGGTTTGTAAAGGGTAAGGAAAGGGGACTGATGCAATAGTAAAATTAAATGACATAGGTTTTCTATCTTGTCACATCACTGAGTCTCAATATATTGCCATGTGCTCCATACATTTAGCTAGAATAAAAAGGTTTATACGTTGTTTTTCAAAGAGAATCTATCTAACAAGCAACTGTGTAGCAGGGAAGCAACAAAGCTTACATGAAAGAAACACACCAGTCTATGTGATCATGAGGTATTGATGGGAATAGGGATCAGAAGTTCAAAAACAAGCAACCATATTGATGTGAAGGGGTGTGGATATAGTAGAGACCCCAAATCCACCTGTAAGATAAATGGACAGTCCCTCTCAGAAGGGTCACATGGAATGGATGATAAATCCAGGGTGTGGTAAAGCACTGATAAAACTGAAAAAACTATTCTCTAGTTCTTGAATATTTCCTCCTCTTACTCTTATGGATTTTATTTGCTTGTCCTCGTTAATCATGTTAGATTTGCATACTTTCATTTGTATAATTAAGAACATTTGATATATAAAAACCAAGATACAAAATTCTTCAGAAACAGTAACCAGGAGTAATGGTTCCCTGAGAGTACGGGAAGATGGGGGAGGGTGGGGATAGAGGGGTGATAGTATTGATAAATTTATAACTTCACTCGAGGGCAGGTACAACAGAATGGTATGTTGGATGGTGTAAGATACTAAAATAATAATAATATTAAGGGGGATGGAGGGGATAAAGGGAAGCTGATATCAAGGGGTTCAAGAAGAAAGAAAATATTTTGAAACAGATTATGGTAGCAATTGTACACTACTGCTTGATATGATTGAACTATCGAATGTTATGATACCTGTAAGAGCTCCTGTGTTAGTCTGGGTTGACTAGAGACACAAATTCATAGACACTCATATGTGTGTAAGAGAGAACTTTATATCAAAGAGCAATTGTACTTAAGAAAACATCCCAGCCCAGTCCAGATCAAGTTCATAAGTCCTGTATTACCCCATATGTCGATCCTAGTCCATAAATTCCTCTTTAGACTCACACAGCCATGCAATGGTAACGAATGCTGGAAGATCAGAGGACAGTGGGTGGAAAGTCTTGTGGATGCAGTGGCAGTGGAAGCATCTCAGTGCTGTCGTGGGTCTCCATGTGGCTTATCCAGCTCCAGGGCTCTGGTTCCATCAGGGGTCTCCATGTGGTTTGGCAGCAGGAAGACAATCAGAGTGTTTGTCTCCTCCAGGGGGGAATGCAGTAGTTCCCAGAATCCTCAGGAGAAGGCCATGCCCACACAGAGTCCTCATTGGTTATGACTTGATTGACAGGCTAGACTGCATCCCTTTGTAAGTTGACAGGAGATTATATAACTTCCACAGCTCCCACTAAGATGATAAATATATATATGTGCATACATACATATATATGTAGAGAGAGAGAGAAAATCTAGTGGATCATTGTGGAAATTTCATAGACTTCCAAAGGTCACTTTTCAGTTATGTAACCAGTACCAAGCATTATGTATACTGCCTGATCATTTGATACTGCTCAAATCAAATTCCTTGTGTTAATTTAGCTGCTATCATGAATGTTTCCAATTTTCAGAGACTGAAAGATATTATGAGAAGGAGAGAAAGCAGATGGAACTTTAAAAATATCAATTTGTGTGTGCAAATTTTCAGAATATATTGGCTAATAAAACATAGCTTATAATTTAGATTTAAAATAAGTTAGATTCAGCATCATTCTTATTGATTAATATGTTCAAGATTTCTTCCACTGATTAAAACAATGGGCTCAAGCCACAATAATGGTGAGGTTGGCACAGAAGTGGCCAGTATTTCATTTTGTTTTCCTAGGATAGATATATTAAAGAGATTTCCTAACAACAGCAAGATTAATGGGAAATAAATAGTAGTAGATTTAGTCAATCATACTATAAAAATTGAGGAACATGAAAGAAAGGCTTATATTTCTTACTCTGAAACAGAATACTTATATTTATAATGTACTTTTATAGAATTTATTTGATTGTGGACAATTTTTCATGAGTATTTCACTTGAATATATACTGCCATTTTATCTTACATTCTTAATTATATGCCTGAAGATTAAGAAAAAATGCACTTTAAAAAATTAAAAAATGTGTTCTTTTTCATCACATCAGTCAATAGAATTTTTTTCTACTAATTACAACATAGTGAAATATATTTCATAGTGGTCTCTCCCAATGGACTCTACTTCTCTGCTAGGTTTGATAGTCTACTACAGAGCTCACAGACAATACTTATGATTATGGAGTTTATTAAGGATGTTAACAGGTTATAATTTAATATCAGAAATGTTAAGGACCTTATTCTTTTGTCTGCGGTCGTTTTCCTCAGCCAGGCCACCAGGGACACCTCTTTTGATATTGCCTTGGTAACTACAAGGACCCCTTGGCCCTTGTCCTGATGGCATAAGTATTTTAAAAGTTGGATACTGTGGACATTTATCAAAATGTCCACAGTATCCAACTTTTCAAGCCAACCTCCTGCCTGAAAGTACTCAGTTTTCCTTGTTCTTGTCACATACATTTCCTGGAGAAGACCCCCCTTCTTTGAGAACAATTTGCCAATGTTTTGCTACATGGGAAACCAGTGAATCTGGGCCTGTGGGATACAGTGGCCAGGAAAATGATGAACAATTACATCCCCTCTCCTGTCCCCAAACAGACGTGTTCACAATTTGCTTTTTCCTGGTGAGTGCTGCATCATTTGAAAATGTCTGGGCAAAGTGGTAACCAGAAGTTGGACAGCACTGCCCCAACACTCCCACCATCCTTGCCATTAAGGTCAACTCTCCTTTGAAGAGGAAGATCTTTCCCACATTTATTTTGAGTGCTTACAACCCGAGATGCTCATATTTGGCACTATATCAGACAATATTGCATCCTATTCATTAGATTTTTACTGCTCTTTTTTTTTTAGAAATTGTTGGCCAGGTCTTTTTTCCTAGTCTGGGTTAGTCCGAAACCTATCTACCAGATGATCCTGTTGGTATTTAAAATACTCATAGTTGAGAGCTGATCGGAGCCCTGCAGGGGTACTGTGCACTGCAGTCCAAGCCACTGAGGCCAACCCCCCACCCGTGCAAGCACTGTAGCCTGGCCCCAAAGAAAAGACACCTCGGCTGCCTTCGAGGCTCTATGCCACTGCTGAATTCACCAGCTGTAGCCGAGAACTACAGACTTCAAGATGGTTTGCGAGGGCTTTTCATGTTCTAACAACTTGTGCATACTCAACCTGCTTTACACCTTTGTTAGTCTGTTGGAATTGCTGCCCTGGACATTGGCTGATTTCCCGTCTCAGAGTGGTCGGTATGCTGTGGTGGGCATGTTGATATTCCTGACTGCTTTAGTGGACTGATTGGAGCAGTAAAATGCCATCAGGGGTTGCTGTGTGTGTGTTTAACATGACTGTTCTCTTACACATATTTTTTGTTCAGTTTTCTGTATCCTGTACTTGTTTAGCCCTGAACCAAGAGAAACAGGGTCTGTTTTGAGAAGTTGGTTGGAATAATACAGCAAGTGCTCAAAATGACATCCAGAGAAATTTAAATTGCTGTGAATTCCGGAGTTTTAACCCAAATAACACCTGTTTGGCTAACTGTGTTGAAAGTGGCCACCCTTGCTCACCGTGTGCTCCGATATTAGATGAATATGCTGGAGAACTTTTGAGATTCATTGGCCTCTTTTTCAGTTTTACAGAAATCTCGGGCGTTTGGCTGATCTATATATACAGGATCTAGAAAGATCCTCATGTTAATCCCACTGCATTCCTTTGATGACAAAATAAGGAGAATCATTAATTTGCTGATCTTGTTCATTTACAGCAACTTATAAGTTAAGATGATTTGCCTGTTTGATTGAGAAAATATCTAAAAACTACGTTATGGATGGTGGAATTATATTATTTTGAATCTTAAGATTCTCTAAATGTTTTTCCATTGCCAGGGGGCTAAAATGAAGCTCATGATCTCCTCTGACCCTACCGTATTCAGTTTCTGACACTGTCCACTGTGGCCTTTCTTAGCCTTTGTACCCACAGAAAAGTGTTTTATGACACTATTGTGTTAATTATATTGAGAATCTAAATACCCATTCCACTGCAATCATTTTATGTAGCACTGTGATGTAGAAATAAATCTTGTGGGGAAAAGAGTTTAAAGTGATTAAAGCCAGAAAGTTTGCAATTCTATCTTGTTGAATTCCATAAGGTAATCCAAATTCCCGATGCTTTTTGTCTCTTAGGAAAAATATTTTGTGGTGAAAATGGTTAATATAAAAGTGATACTGTAGTTCTGGTAGTCTTCTATGATTACACGAATGTAGTCTAGAAATAGCTATGTCTTTTAGAAAAGTGTTGGATTAGCCTTTGGTCTTTGACAAGTAAATGTAACAGAGAAAAAGTCTCATGAAACTTTTTATAAGGTGTTACATTTACCTTCAGCCTTCAAAATAGAACAGTTTAACATAATTCAGAAAGTATGCATATATATGTATATATATATAAAACCTTGGCTATTCTTTTACAATAAGTTTAAGTCCAAATTACTTTATTTTTAAACACATTAACATGTTGGCCCATGTACCAAAAAGATATTTGATTATCTTAGAAATGGCCACTGGAGATCCCCTTGCAGAGGGGTCTCGGGGAGGAGATGAGCCAGTCAGGGTGTGATGTAACAATGATGAGAAATACAACTTTCCTCTAGTTCCTAAATGTTTCCTCCCCGCTCCCACTACCATGACTCGAATTCTATCTTGCAAGACTGCCTAGACCAGAGGAGGTACACTGGTACAGATAGGAACTGAAAATACAGGAAATCCAGGATGGATGAGCCCTATAGGACCAGTGGTGTGAGTGGCAAAACAGGGAGGGTAAAGGGAGAGTGGGTAGGAAGGAGGGAACTGAATACGTGGAGCTGTGTGTGACCTCCTCCCTGGGGGACGGACAGCCGAAAAGTGGATGAAGGGAGATGTCGGACAGGGCAAGATATGACAAAATACCCATTTATAAACTATCAAGGGCTCATGCGGGAGGGGGGAGCGGGGGAGGGAGGGGAAAAATGAGGACCTAATGTCGGGGGTTTAAATGGAGAGAAAATGTTTTGAGAAACGATGTACAAATGCGCTTTACACAACTGATGTGTGTATGGATTGGGATAACAGTTGTATGAGCCCCTAATAAAATGTTAAAAAAAAAAAGAAATGGTTAAATAGTTCTTTTCATGAAATTTCTCAGTATTGTAACAGTGATATGTCAAATTTAAGCATATTAGAATATGACCTCCCAAAATTTCAAATAGTGTTGTATATTATGTTTAAAAGACAAAGAATAGAAACCTTTAAAAATAAAAATTAAACGATTATGGTTTATCTTCTACCATCAAATGGAATGTAGCCACCACAAGAGGATAAACAGACAAACGAGTGTTAGAGAATCAAATTGTTCTCCCAGTATAAAGATATTTGTGTCCTGACTTTTGTGTTCATTTTTATACTGGTTCCATGTGTCCATTTGAGCAAACGTATTAATTTACTTCTCAGAGCTTATATTTCTGGTTGGTTTCTTTAAAGTCTGCTTGTTCTTCAGTTTTGCCTGTTTTTATTTTCAAAAAGCTTTGTCATCATTTTATTTTCTAAAGATTAAAACATATTTCTTAAAAAGTTCATTAAACCAGTTTTCCTTTTTCTTCCTAATCTAAACACTTCCATTTGACAAATTTAGGCCACTTAAAATTATCTGATTACATATGTACTTGGATTTATGGCTGATGCATTGTTTTGTACTTTTGGCTTATAGAAATTGTTCTTTCCATTTTTCTCTTTACCTTTCTTCCTTCTTTATTTCCTCATTTAGCCATCTTTCAAAAATATTTTATTGGCATATACTTCATGTATCATACCAATCAATAGTGCAATCAATCACATCAAGAAGAAATGTGTAATCATCATCACAATTAGTATTAGAACAACTTCTTCATTCTAGTACTCTTCATTATTAGTTCACCTTTCCCCCTTAACCTCTCCTGCCACCCTACCCCCAAGGAACCATCAATCCAGCTACTGTTGCAATAGATTTACCTATCTTTGATTTCATATAAATAAACACATTTTAAAAATACAGCAATAGCAAAGGAAAACAGATAAAAAAAATCAATCAGGCATCAAACAACAAAAAATCTTATCATTGTGAATGAGGGGGAGTGTGGAGTGTGACCCACCCAAAGCCCATCTGTAGGTAACGGGACATCCCCTTACAGAAGGATCGTGGGGAGGAGACAAGCCAGTCAGGGTGCAGTGTAGCAATGATGAAACATACAACTTTCCTCTAGTTCCTAAATGCTTCCTCTCCCCACTATCATGATCCCAATTCTACCTTACAATCCTGGCTAGACCAGAGGATGTACACTGCTACAGATAGAAACTGGAGACAAGGGAATCTAAGACAGATGATCCCTTCAGGACCAGTGGTGAGAGTGGCGATACTGGAGGGTGGAGGGAAGGTGGGGTATAAAGGGGGAACTGTTTATACAGATCTGCATATAACCTCCTCTCTGGGGGATGGACAAGGGAAAGGTGGGTGAAGAGAGGGAGACGCTGGACAGTGTAAGATATGACAAAACAATAATTTATAAATTATCTAGGGTTCATGATGGAGGGGGAGTGGGGAGGGGGGGTGGGAAAATTAAGAGCTGATACCAAGGGCTTAAGTAGAGAGCAAATGTTTTGAGAATGATGATGCCAATGAATGCACAAATGTGCTTGACACAATGGATGGATGGATGGATGGATTGTGCTAAGAGTTATATGAGCCCCCATTATAATGACTTAAAAAAAAGAAAGCAAATATTTTAAAAATGATGGTGGCAACAAATATACTAATGTGCTTGACACAATGGATGTAAGTATGGATTGCAATAAGAGCTGTACAAGCCCCCAATAAAGTGATTTGAAAAAAGAAAAAAAGATACACCAGTGGGGACAAAAAAGAAGGCAGGAAATATTAAAAGTTAAAACAAATTTAAAAGGGATCATAGGGAGATCAAATGATAGCGTACTAAATTTTAACCTGCCTGCATCTGCAACAATTCACTCAGTTCCAATGCACTCTGCACGAGAGCAAGGCTCTTCACATTCCTGGTCTATGGTGATTCAGCAGGGGCTTAATACACATGCTTTTCCTCGTCACTGTTTAAAACAATTTTACCATGTACTCTGTCTCACAAGGCTATTCATATTCCTTCATTGTAATTAGAGGGGATTTGCTGGAAGCTTAATCCATAAATGAATCCTGCAAATGGATTTTGAGCTTCCACTGTCATCCATAGCCTTCTGCAAACTAGGTATTCACAATTTAAGCTCTTTACTATTCTCTCCATGTGGTAGTTACATAATCTGGTGTCAATTTGGGACTTGAGAGGATTAAGAGTGAAGGGGTGGAGTCTAGTCTGCCAATTGGATCATAGCCAATGAGGCCTCTGCGTGGGCATAGCCTTCTCCTGAGAATTCTGGGAATGCCTGTATTTCCCCCTGGGGAGGCGGGAGACTCTTCTCTCTCTCTGCTCACTTCCTGCCAGACATCCCGGAGGAGAAGCCACATGGACCTACCCTGATGCAGCCCTGGGAACTGGAGAAGCCACATAGAGACCCCTGGGAGTGCTGAGATTCTTACAACCTCACTGGATCTAAAGGCTTTCTAACCACTGGTCTGTGATTGTCCTGCATTCGGCGTCATTGCATGTGTTTCTTGAGTCTGAAGACTTAAAGATTGGTATTGGACATATTGGCTAATATCAGACTTATGGGCTTGGACTGGACTGGGTTTGGATGCTTTCTTATTGTTCAATTACCCTTTATATAAAACTCTCTCTTATACACATATCTGTGTCTATGAATTTGTTTCTCTAGTCTACCCAGACTAACACACTCCATCAGATTTGTATTTTATTATTTACAACTCTTGGATCACTCAGGCTGCTGTGCTTCTACCATGTGCATTTCTCCATATTTTATTTTGAAGACTTTCTCTCTAGAGTGATTGTCCATTCATTATTGTCAGGTGTCCCTGAGTTATCACTAGCCTGTTGCCATAATTCATGTGGTGAGTTTTGGATTGAACTTGTACTACAACTGACTCATTATGAAAAGACACACCTATTATCTTGAATTTCCAAGGGAATTCCTCCAGTTCTGAGAATAAAACACAGTATTATTTTCTCCTTGTGACTATGATTTACATTCTCTTCTCCCTTTTATTAAATTTGGCTTCTCTACCAGAGCCTAAATTCTGTGTTTTCCATCTGGGGATATCCATTTTTTTAGTCTCCTTTTATGTTGTCAAAAAAAGTATTTGCTATGAACAAGTCTTTGGATTTTCAAAATTCTATGATGTGACTTCCAGTTTGATTTTTATCACCAAGTCGCTATTTTCCAACTACTGTTCCTTCCTCTTCCCCCCACTAATTTTGCATTCCAATCACCCACAATTATCAATGCATCTTGATTTCATGTTTGACTGAAGTCATTGGTAGAATTCTTCAATTTCTTCATGACAAGTTTATGGGGTTGGCTCATAAATTTGAATAATAGCTGTATTGATTGGATTTCCTTGAAGGTGAATACATATAATACTTTCAAATACAGAATTGTACTTCATGATTGCCTTTGCAATATGCTTTTTGATAATGAATGCTACACCATTCGTCTTGATTTTGTTATTTCCAGCATAGTAAATCATATGATTTTCTAATTCAAAATGGCCAATACCATTGCTCACTAATGACCAACATATCAATCTTTATGCATTCCATTTCATTTTTGATGACATTAAATTTTCTTAGATTCATGCTTTGCACATACCAAGTTCAGGTCATTAACAGATTTTTTCAGCTGTTTCTCCTTACGTGAGTAGTGCCCACCAAAAAATGAAGACCCTGAAGACTCCAATCCCACAGGCTTCCCTAGATTCAAATCTCCATGGTTGACTCCACTCTGAGCAATCAACTCCTTCTCAGTTCCATTCCCAGTGCTCTCGCACCTGAGTGGCCCATCTGCCAGCGCTATTTCAGATAATATTCTGCTTCCACTCTTTAGGCCTTCAATATCTGAAAATGTTTTGAAGCTAAGCATATGGTTTTCAGTGGCTCCTTCATCTGAAGTAGGGAGCCGAGTCCTTCTTAGTTGTCTGTTTTTAGTCTGGAAGTTCAGCTGAAACCTGTTCACTTTGGCTGACCCTGTTGGTATTGGAAACATCAGTGACATAACTTCGAGCATCAGAGCAACACACAAACTACTACAGTAGGACAAATTGACAGACAAGTGATGGATGTTTATTGTAGCTCAATAACACTATTAAAATTGTGTCTTTAATATTCATATTTTGGTGAGGAATTCACCAATTTCAACTGTACATGTTAAGTATACTGTATCCTTCGTTTCTTGCTCCTACTTGGATTTTCAGGACAAATTTCTATATTGCTGTGACTTTGTGACCAACAACATATAAGTATAGCACAACAAAGATTCAGAATATTAATCCTTTGGCTTTCAATTTTTCTTTACTCTCCTCTGTCCCAAGGACTTCCTTTGCCTTCATCAGAGCACAGCTATGTATTGAAAAGAATGTATGTTTATTTATAATTTTTTCATGCTTTGTGGTTGAAAAATTTTCAGTGTATAGAGTATTCAACTGTGAATTGTAGTGCTGGGGAAGAATATTGAAAGTACTTTAGTCACCCAAAAGGAAAAACAATTCTGTCTTGAAGAGTTACAGCCAGAGTGCTCCTTGGAAGCAAGGATAGAGGAACTTAATCTTTCACATTTTGCACATGATGTCAAGAAGGACCACTCTCTTGGGCAGGAACAGGCAGTGCTTCTTTCTGTTGTGCATAGGGTCGCTATGGGTTGGAACTTACACTAAGTCACCTAAAAACAACATACTATTCCATTTTTATAGAGATGAACGTCAAATCTTAATATTTTTAGATTTATATCAGCCCTCACAAGTTATTTAAGTCTTCTCTTCTAGCTTAATACAATAAGGACTTTAGGATGCATTATCTACCATCTTAATTTATAAAAATATTTTTAAAGTGAATAATAGCTTTTAAAAATTTATTTATTTTTAATCATTTTATTGGGGGCTTATACAGCTCTTATCTCAATCTATACACACATCTATTTTGTCAAGCACACTTGTACATATGTCACCATCATGATTTTCAAATAATTTTCTTTCTACTTGAGCACTTGATATCAGCTCATTCCCCCCTCTCACTCCTTCATGAACCCTTGATAATTTATATATATATATATTTCATATCTTAAACCGACCACTGTCTTCCTTTACCCACTTTTTTGTTGTACATACTTCTGGGAGGGGGTTATATGTAGATCATTTGTATCAACACCCCCCCCTTGCCCCACCTTCCCTTTACCCTCCTGTTATTGCTACTCTCATTATTGGTCTTGAGGGGGTTATCTGTCCTGGATTCCCTGTGTTTCGAGCTCTTATGTGTACCAGTGTACATGATCTGGTCTAGTCAGATTTGTAATGTAGAACTGGGGTCACGATAGTGGGGGGAGGAAGCATTAAAGAACTAGAGGAAAGTTGTATGTTTCATCGGTGCTATACTGCAACTGACTGGCTCATCTCTTCCTTGTGACCCTTTTGTAGGGGGATGTCCTATTGTCTACAGATGGGCTTTAGGTCTCCACTTCGCAATCCCCCTCATTCACATTGATATATTTTTTTTGTTCTGGGTCTTTGATGCTTGACACCTGATCCCATCGATACTTCATGATCACGCAGGCCAGTGAGCTTCTTCCATGTGGGTTTTGTTGCTTCTCAACTAGGTGGTCGCTTGTCTATCATCTTCAGGCCTTTAAAACCATAGATGCTATATCTTTTGATAGCCAGGCACCAGCAACTTTCTTCAACACGTTTGCTTATGCACCCATTTTTTCTTTAGCAATTGTGTCTGTGAGCATCACAGAATGTCAGGTTATTAAAACAAAGTGTTCTTGTGCTGAGAGAAATAGAGGCCCAATGTCTAACTGCTACCTTAATACTTAACATATAAGTACATGTACATTGATCTATTTCCCTACTGTTATATATAAATATATTTACATATGTACAGCTTGTATTTATACTTCTATAAATGTCTTTTGCCTCCTAGTCCTTTCCTGTATTTCCTTTCACTTTTCTCTTCTTCCACTATCATGTCCAGCCTTCATTTGGGTTTCAGTAATTCCTATCAGCTACATTGCCCTTAATCAGGTCCCACCAGGCATCCTACAACGTCCTCGCCTTCAATTTTAGATCACCTGTTTTCCTTTATCCCTGGGTTTGTTGACACCTCCCTTCCTTTCTCCCGCCTCCCCTTCTCCAGTGTCCCCCTGGAACAGTTGATCCCACTGCTTTCTCCTCTGGATTTTTTATCTCACCTGTCTTTTATAGATAGATATACAGAGACAATAATAAGCACAAAAACAAGACAGAGCAAATAAAACAAAAACACAAAAAACAACAAAAAAGAAAAGGTTTTTGTTTTTTTATGGAAAATTATATATCAATTTACTGACAATTTCTTTATTTATTTTTGAATGATAGTCTGTGAATAACACTTCCTTACTCTTAACACAAAGAAAATACTACTGAAATGCTTCCTGGCGTTTGTTATTGTTAAGAAAAATGCTCCTCTTAAAGTAATCTATCTTTATTGGTAACTTTGACGATTTTTCATTACATTGAATTGATACTGTTTTATTATTATGTGCTTAGATGTACTTTTAATTTTACTTATAATGGTTTAGCAGTTTTATTGACATATAATGTATGCACTATACAATTCAATGATCTGAATATACTTAAGAATTGTGCAATCATCAATATAGTCCATTCTAGAAAATATGCTTCATTCTTTACTCATTATTATTAGCTCTCCATTCCCCCCCAACCACCCCTGCCAAACCCTAAAAAATCTATTAATCCAGTTATTGTATTTACACATTTACCTATTCTGGATATAATATAGATAGAAAATCATTAAAAATCCAATAACAATAGCCATATAAAAACGGAAAAACCTCAATCCAAAAGAAAGCAGAAAATAAGAGAAAGTAGACCAAATTATAAATAGGTCAAAAAGGAAAATAAATTATAAGATTTTAAAATTTAACCTAACTATATCTGCATTAATTCACTTTCTGATGTACTATCTGTGAGAGCAAGGATGTTTACATCGTGCTCATTGATCCAAGGGAATTCAATGGAAGCTTAATTTGCAGGGGGACACCGAAAATAGATTTTGGGCTTTCACTGTCATCCATAGTCTTCTGAAAATCAGGTTCTCAGAAACTAAGATGTAATAAAATTCCCTCCTCTGATCTAGGATTTTATTATTTAAAATCCTTGAATCACATAGGCTGGTGTGGTTCTTTTGTGTGGGCTTAGATGACATCTTCATTTAGTTGCTTGTTTTAAGATAAGCTTTTAAGACCCCAGATGCTATTCTTTCTGATAGCTGGGCACCATCATTTTGTGAGAATATTTGCCATGGCTTTACATGATTGTGTATGGTTAGAATAAGTGTGAATAAACTTGATGGTAGTTGGTCGGGAAACTAGCAGCCTAGTAGCTTTAGGATTGTCCACTACTTTGTTGTTGTTGTTATTTATTTATTTTTTTTGGTAATTTCTGGTCCATGGAATTTTTCCTCTTGATTTTGAGTTTGATTGTTTCCTTTAACTTTTATCACTTCAATTTCTCTTCTACTCTTGAAAGAGTTCCCTAGGGCTGAAGCTTTCACTTTCAAACTGTTCATTTAACTTGGCTATTGGCAAGAGACTTTGGTTCTTTGCCACTGATATCTCTTCCTCCAGAGTGAGTGCTCTAAAGCAATGGAGTTAAGATAGAAGCTGTAGTACTTTTTGACATAATCTTGAAAGTTAAAACCTATTACATCTGTCATATACTAGAAAGTCACAAAGGCCAACCCTAATGTAATGTGGAACAGGAGCAGGGAACCTTTTTTTCTTTCAAGGGCCATTTTAATATTTATAACGTCATTCATAGGACATAGTAGTCAAAGATATAATTAACTCACCCTTAATGTGATGGCTACAACTGCTTCTCTTTAATAAAGTGACTAATGTCACCTGGGATTGATGACATGCATTTTATGGCCTACAGGCTGGCCATTCCCTATCCCCGAGAACAAGAATATGAATACCAGAGGGAGGGAACATTTGGGACACTTTGAGTACTAGCTGCAATATATTCTCTTCCTCTGAGTCAGAATCAATTTGATTGCAGTGTGGTTTTGTTTTATTTAAAAATGGGCAAGAAATCAGAAATAAATTGATTTACTATCCTGTCTGTCATTGATTATAAATAATGTAGTTCATTCCCTTGTGGTAGGCTCCCAGATAGAGCACTCAAGTGATAGTAGCAATGAAACTGTTATTCTCAAATTCAATTCACGTTTTATATGTGACGGGAAGTACTTGTCATAGGAATATTTCTGACACTATACTTTGTGAAACAATGTATCTTTTTTCAATATAGAAAATGAGAACATCTACTAACCCTATTACTATCCTATCCTTCTAATAGCTGTTTGCTAGGACTGAAAATCATACACATATGTGTAATATTATTGGAAATGGAATTTCAGCTAAGATTTTAGCAACAAAATAACTTCACTCATCTGGCAACATCAGGAAACACAATTCTGATTTATTTGTTATAGATTTTAGGCTATTAAACTTCTCATTAGCACAACATTGTTAATATTCTAGGCATGTATTATTAATACTATTTTGTCATTATAAAAACAGGAAAAAGAATCCTTGTAGTAATACCATGGAGTTCAAGAATGTCATCAGGACAAGAATTATGCATGCATGAATTAGATGTTCATTATTAAAATTGCTTCTTATTTTAACCATATTAGCATGCACATTTATTCGGATAATTCTAAGGCATGACTGAAGGTGGAATACTGTAGATATAATAAAGATATAATGAATGCATTTTATCAGTAAGTATTCACTAGCTATAGTTTTGTAATTCAAATAACACTATTTTAGAACTCGATAATCCATTAAAATAATTATCATTTTATCCTTTCATAATAAGTTCTATGAAAGGTAAAGTGATTTACCAAAACGAATAGGTGAATTTGTAGTTGTACCTTGCCTAGAATTGTAACCTGGATACCTAACTCTTATTTTAGAGATCTTTCTACTATTCTCTTCCACTATTCAAATTATCAAGATTAAGGTTTTCCCTCAGTATCATTTGTAATGTTTCCTTATTTCAGTTAAACATATGTAGCAAAATACTACAACAGCAGTGTGAGAGTTTAAAAAGATGGAGTCAAAGAAATGAAGAATTTTAACTGATGGAGTCAAAGAAATGAAGAAATATGCTATACAAGGGATGGAGAACCAATTTAGATTATTCTTCTTGACTAGTTATCTACATGACAAACCAGTTTATGAAAAAACACAGTCAATACTCCAATTCAGTAACCAATTGCCATTGTCGTTTCTGATTTATGGCAACACATGTGTAAGTAGAACTGCACTATATCGAGTTTTGAAGGTTATGCACTTTTAGAAGCCAATTGCCAGAATTTTCTTCCACAATGCCTCTGACTGGATTTGAATACCTAACCTTTTTAATAGCCCAATGCATAACCATTTGAACTACCCAAGAACTTCACAAAATAGCCATGCATTTTTCTTTTAAAATGCAGATTTTGATATACATAAAGACATTGAAGAAATATAAACATCATGAAATTCTACTTTGAAAAGGAGAAATCAAGAAGCAAAACTATATGGTTTCTAGTACTCATTTGTAGTGCAGTGAATTACTTGTTACGGCTCATGTAGGCATCATCTTTGTAACTTTCATCAAATGACTAGGTGGGACCATGTAAATAAGGTTTATGGGATTCTAATGAATGCATAGGTCAGTTTTGTCATCTTCCTAGGTTAAAAATATCCATCTTGGAAGAAGGAATTCGGTATCTCACTACCATCAAGAAAGAAGAGCCAGCAGTGGAAGGCATCATTTGGATTCTGAGATCCCTATACCTGTACCTCCTCATTCCAGTCTGATCTTGCAGTGTTTTCCTGAATTCACATACCATACAATTCAATGGTTTGCATATATAATCACCAAAATCAATGTGAGAACATTTTCTTCATTTTTGTATCCATTATGATTATCAGCTTTCCATTAACACCAAAAATGTTTACAACTGGGCCAGTAGGTAACATCTTAATAAACAGAGAAAAGATTGAGGTTGTCAATTATTTCATCTTGCTTGGATCTACAATCATTCTCATGGAAGCAGCAGTTAAGTGATCAAATGACCCATTTCATTGGATAAATCTACTGCATAAGAACTTTTTAAAGTGTTGTAAAACATGGTTACTTTGCGAACTAAGGTGTGACCGAACCAAGTCATAGTTTTTTCAATTGCTTCATATGCATGTGAATATTGGACATTGAATAAGGTAAACTGAATAAGAATGAAAACATTTGAACTATGTTGCTGGTGAAGAATATTCTCAGTACCATAGACTGTCAAAAGAACAAACAAATCTGTCTTGGTAGAAGTACAACCTTACAGGCAATGTTAGCCAAACTGTATTTTCTGCAATGTTGGTCTTATTTTTTCAAATTCCTTTGAATTTTTCTTGGGTGGAAATACCCTTATTTGAGAGACAGTTTTACTGGATATAGGATTATTGGTTGGTAGTATTTCCCTTTCAAGATTTTACATATGTCACTCCATTGTCTTCTTGATTAGAGGTTTCTGCTGATAAGTCTAAGCTTGTTCTTATTGATTTTCCTTTTAAGTGAATGTTTTTATCCCCCTAGCTGCTCTCAGGATTCTCTCTTTCTTGATATTGGAGAATTTGATTATGATATGTCATGATATTTTTCTTTTTGAGCCTATCCTGCTTGGAGTTATCTCAGCTTCTTATTTTCTTCTCCTTTATGATGTAGGGGAAGTTCTCTTTCAAGATTTCTTTTTACTATTTTTTTCCCAGTAGATTTCTCCCTTTTTGCTCTGAGAGTCTAATGATACATAGGTTACTTCTTTTGATGGTGGTCCATCATTCATAGGTTTTTCTCAGATTTCTTTGCTTTTTTGTTAATTGTTTCTGGCACTGGTTTTATTAGAAATAATTGTCTTCAAGCTCACTAATTTGGTTTTCTTTTCTTTAATTCTAATAGTCAACTTTTTTACCATTTAAAATATTTCTCTTATATTATTGTTTCACATTTGGATATCCATTTGTTGTAGCGTTTGTAGATTTTATTTGTGTTTTTTTTTAAATTTCATTTCTCTATCTGTTGAAGGCATCTAACCATCATTCTCTTGAATTCCATTTCTGGTACTTCCATAGCCTCTTCTTCTGAGGAATCATTTGTCTCTGAGTATTCTTCAGTTGTTTGTGGCTGTGTTTCTTGATTGTGTGTGTGTATGCTTGTGCTGTGATTGGCTGCTGTTTCTGCTGCATTATGGTGCAGCTATTAGTATTGAGTGGGCTTCTAGTTCATGTGGAAGCAATTCACTCTTGCTGGTTTGATGGGATGGCTGGGGTCTTCCTTGACTTGATATAGGGACAGCAAGGGCCTTTCTTGATGGGTATCAGGGATGCTCAGGTCCTTTCTTGCTGGGATGTGGGGACACCCACTACCTTCTTTTCTGGAATGTGGCTGAGGCCTACATTGCTGGGATGCTATGGAGGCTGGGCCTTCCTTCTGCTGAGTGGGGGAGGCAGGTAGGAGGCAGAACTGGAATGGGCAGGGTTTTCCATGCCTGGGGCAAGGTTTCAAGGATGGATGTAGCCTTCATTTCTGATATACAGATCTGTCTCTACTCCATTAAGGTCAGTTCTAATTAAAAGAGCAGCTACTCCTAAGTCATATTTTGAGTGGCTTCCAACCTGAAGAGTTCATTTTAATGCACTATTATCAGACAATGCTTTATTGTTATTAATAAGGTTTTAAGTAGCTGTTGTTGTTGTTTTTTTTCCAAAGGCAGGCCACTAAGTCGTTTTTCCTAGTGTGTCATAGTCTGGAAGCTTTGCTGAAATCTGTCTACCATACGTGATACTGTTGATAGTTGAAATTCTGGTAGCACAGTTTCCTGTAAATAGCAACAGAGCAAGCCACCACTATCTCATACCATATACAAAAATTAGTTATAGATTGGTTAAATATAATGTGTCAACAATAAAATTCTGGTATAAAATATAATTAAAATTAAATTCTGGAAATAAATTATAATTTTTTATGCAATTTAAGTGAAAGAGAAAGATTTCTTGAAAGGAAAACCAGAACTTATGCAAAAGTGTAAATTAGGCACAATTTTGTATGGCAGCAACTGAATAATCTTCTCTCCTTCTCCTCACATCTTGAAAAACTGACTCAAGTTGAGGATTCAATGTGGAAACTACACTAAGTGAACTAGGATTTACCTTAAACTCACTTTTAGCCATTGGAATTAAGGATGAAGCTCTCTAGTGTTAGAAGCAGATGACTACTAGCCCAAGGGCATAGAACTAAAGGATGTTGGACTTTGGTTTGAACCTTTTGCCTTGGGGATGCCCAATGAATGGTGGCTTGGAATGGAACTTATTAACTTACTATGTTAATGACCTCTTTGCTTCATTATGACATATTAATCTGGTAGGCTCAGCAGTTGAGAATGCATACTATTGGAAGATTTTCTCTAATAATCTGTTTTCTTTGTGTAAATAGTGTCCATTTGCTTAAGAGTTTAATGTGTACTAGTCAATAATTGGTGTACTGTGGTTCACAGGTAGCCTATACTTGTCTAATTTCCCTTTCTCAATAGTGTTTTAAATTCTATAACATTGGCTAAATTAATAACACTATCAATACATAGGGGTTACATATTAGGCTGCTAACTGCAAGGTCAGCAGTTCAAAACCATGAATGAGCTCTGCAGGGAAAGGATGAGGCTTTCTACTCCTGTGAAGATTTACAGGCTTGCAGACTGAACTATTGAATTGTATGTGTGCAGTCCTGCCTTGCCCTATAGGATAGCCATGAGTCTGCATTGACTTGATGGCAATGGAAGTGATGCTCCAAGGGAATGATTGTTAATGTTCGCTAACGTAAAATGACAATGAGGTCTCTAAGGTGATCCAGAGTCATATAGAAACTATAGATGCATGAATAGACTTTGGGCTTGCACTTAATTCTAGTGCCAATCTAAGAAAAAATATTTCTTATGCCATGGTCCTGCTTGATGCTCACCCTCATGAAGAAATTATGGAAGATATGGGTGTTGTAGCAAAGTGTAAAGAAGAAACTAATTGGTACCCAGCTATCAGAAAGAACAGCATCTGAAGTCTTAAAGGCTTGTTTCCAAACAAGAGTCATGTACGCGAGGCAACAACTAAGTCCACACAGAAAAAGTACATCAACCTGTTTGATACAAGGATCATAAATAATATAATCCATATCTAAAGGAAAGAATGGTATCAGAGTTTAAGTAGTAAACACCTGGTTTACAGAAGGCTATGTATGGCAATGGAAGCTCAAAATCCATTTGCAGGGTTCACAGATGGATTAAGTCTCAAGTGAATCCTCTGCAGAGGGATGTGATTAGCTCTGTTATCAAACAGAGAGCATTGTAGAGTTGATCATGGCATGCATAGTTAGATCAAAATGTAATGTATTTTCATTTGATCTTCATTTTGACCCATTTTACAGTTCTTTCAGTGTTCAAAAAATAGTGAAGAAGAAATACACGTGCACTAAGCCCCTGGTGAGTCCTCTTTTGCACATAGGAGTAGAGATGTGAATAGCTTGGCTATCACGCAGAATGCATTGGAAAGTGCATCATTGTAGATGCAGGTAGGTTACAATTTAGCACCCTATCATTTGACCTCCCTTCTGATCCATTTAAAATTGTTCCAGTTTTTTACATTTTTTTGCATTCATTTTGATTGAGGTGTTTATCTGTTTTACTTTGCTATTCTTAATATATATATATATACACACACCTACATATATATATATAAAAATATATATAAATGTGTTTCTTTACATGAAATCAGGAGAGGTAAATGTATAAAAACAGTAACTGGATGAATGATTCCTTGTGGGTATGGGGAGGTTGGTGGCAATGGGGAGTTAATAATGATGAGTACAAGAATGAAGGAAATACTTTAAAATTTATTGTGATGATGACTGTACAAATTTTTCTTGATGTGATTGAACTATTGAATTGTATGATATGTGAATCATATGCCAAAAAGTATTGAAAAGTGTGAATTTATTTGACAATATTAAGTGAAAATATTTGGATGACAAAATATATAATGATTAGGGGAAAGTGCTGGCACTGAGAATGACAAAGAGTTAATACCTATCTTATACAAGCGATATTGCAAGTTGACAGGAAATAGGAAACACCCTAATAAAAAGTGACAAAGTATATGAATAAACAAATCACATATGAATAAATTTGAGAAAAAGCACCTAAAAATGCCCCCTGGTAGCCAGGGAAATGAAAATCAAAACAAAATAACGAGTTACCATATTCCATTAATCCAGAAGCACATTTTCCCTGACGTATTTCACTTCTAAAAGTGGAAGGTGTGTTAAAGTAGATGGCATTACACAATTTTTGTTGGGCAGGTAATAGTCATGACATAGTTATCCCAGCTGCACACACATGAAGGTGGTTGTTACTCTTGGAAGCAAGGCTGTACAACTACAAAATAATTGTAGAAAAGTTTATGAGTACTGAATGTTTTTCTGAAAACACTTCCTGATATAATCAGAATATTTTCATATAAAAAAATTACAGAATGAATGTCACAGCTTCAAAAATATCCTCATGACCACAGGGGAGCACTTTTTCTAAGAAAGAGCATTATGATACAGGAAATACATTTGTGTATAAAAACATATATAATTATGACTATAATTTGAAAAGTATTTAGAATATTTGGGATACTGAAGATAAAAAACTGTTAGGGAGAATTTTTATTTGAAAAAGAAAGGTGGAGAGATAGAGAGGACTGTACTAATGTAATAGAGGCAGAAGAGTACTATTACAACCTGGAGAACACTCTGACTATAAGATCTTCCAGTGTCAGCAAGAAGTAGGAGAAAATTCTTTTATTTCCCAGAGACTGGGAGTAAAGTATGATAAGAAACATCTAAGTGTGGGGAAATAAATGAAAAAGTGATATGATGGGACAGTAGATCAGAATGTTTTGCTTTGATGGCCACCTATTTTCCAGGATAAAGAGTCATGTGCTGGCTCGGGCTGTGGATGGGCCTTAGGGGAAGAGAAAAGTTTAACCAGGTATGATTTAAAAGTACTTTGTTTCTGATTGATCAGTGAAGACAAAAAAATTCCAATACACATTTATAAGAAATGGGAATGTAGGGTCTGTGCCTAACTTGTTTCCAGAATCAAATCCCTTAATCAATCAATACACTTGAGTCAGTTTACAGGAAGAGCACAGTCCTCATATCTGAAAGAAAAAATTCATGTCTTGCATTGCAATATTGAAAGATTCTATAGAAAAAATATTGAATGGTGCAGAAAGCATTAAAAAAAGATGGAACTAATACACAGAGTCAGTATACCCAAAGGAACTGGTCTACATTCAAAAGGAAGCATATGAGCAAGAACCAGTGACACTGGAAGAAGTTGTTCTAGCTGCACTGAAATTATTAGCTGAAAACAAGGCTCCAGGAATTGATGGTACGCCAACGTTAATGTTTTCACCAGCTGATGAAGCACTGAAAGCACTTACTCGTTTATGCCAGGAAATTTGGAGGACAGCTACTTGGCTAACTGACTGGAAATGATCCATATTTGTACCCTTTCCAAAGAAAGGTGACCCAACATATCGCTCAAATTATAGAACAATACCAATGGTATCACATACAAGTAAAATTTTGCTGAAGAGCACCCAACAATGGTTGTAGCAGTACACTGACAGGAAGCTTCCAGAGGTTCAGGTCTGATTCAGAAGATGTGGAACAGCGATGTCATTGCTGATGTCAGATGGATTTGGGGTGAAGTTCAAGAATATCATAAAGATGTTTACTTATGTTTTATTGACTATGCAAAGGTATTCGACTGTGTGGACCATAATAAACCATAGATAACACTGAGAAAAATGGGATTTCCAGAACACTTCATTGTGGAACTAAGTCACTGATCAAGAGGCAGCTCTAACAGAATAGGTGAATACTATATGGTTTAAAATCAGGAAAGGTGTGTGCCAAGGTTGCAGCCCCTCACCTTACTTATTCAAAGTATATACTGAGGAAAGAACCAGAGAAACTAGATTATCTGAAGAAGAATGCAGCATCACGATGGGAGGAAGCTTGTTAACCACCTGTGATATGCAGGTGATACAACTGCTTGCTGAAAGTGAGGAAGACTTGAAGAAATTGTTGATGAAGCGCAAGGATTTCAGCCTTCAGAATGGATTACAATTCATTGTAAAGAAGACCAAAATCTTCACAAGTGGACCAATAAGTAACATCATGATAAATGGAGAAAAGTTTAAAGTTGTCAAGAATTGTGTCTTGTTTAGATCCACAATGTTTATGGAAGAAAGATTCAAGAGATCAAAAGACAAGCTGCATTGAGTAAATCTGGTGCATAAAACCTCTTTGGAGTATTGAAAATTAAGGATGTTACTTTGAGGAGCCAGGTGCACCTGAAAATACCTATGGTATTTTCAATTGCCTCATGTGTATGTGAATGTTGAACATTGAATAAGGAAGATTGATGAAGAATTGATGTCTTTGAATTATGGTGCTGACAAAGAATATTGAAAGTAGTTAAACTACCAATCTATCTTTGGAGAAGTACTGCCAGAGTACTCCTTAGAGGCAGGGATGGCAATACTTCATCTTACATTCTTTGGGTATGTTGTCAGGAGAAAATCACTTTCTAGAGAAGGGCATCATGCTTGGCAAAGTACAGGGTCGGTGAAAGAGATGGATGGACACAGTCGCTGCAACAATGAACTCAAGCATGGAAACATTTGTGAAGATGGCGCAGAACGGGGCAGTATTTCGTTCTGTTGTGCATTGGGTCACTATTGGTCAGAACCAACTCGATGGCACTTAAAAACAAGATGTTACATCTTAGCTTCTTCTTCACTTTAGGTTTGAGGTTTCGTTCAGATTTTGAGTTCTTCACATTTCTGTGATATGACTTTTTCCAGTAAAGGCAACTGGTATTCATAACATTTCTTAACTGAGTTCGGTTCATTCTGGTGCTGTGTCTTTAGTTCATCCTGCATAATTTAGCATAATTTCTCAGGATTCATCATATTTTCTTCTGAATTTGCAAACTCTCAAATAGTTTGTAAAATGCTATTTCTTCCGAAGTCCTCATTCCCATTATTTTTGGACAAAACTAAACTCTTTAATTACCATAATACCTGTGGGAATGCAGTTTATTGACAGTTTTCTTTTTGTGTTTGATTGAGCCAATTTCTACCAATTAATGTGCTCCCTGAAATCTTGCAGTTTCTTATCATGTTCATATTCTTTCTTGTCAAGTGAAAAAGGAGGCGAAGCTTCTTCTGGCTACTTTAGTTTCCTCTTGGACTTTTTCTTTCACTGTTGTTCTCCATATGTATCTCTTTTAGCTGCTCAACCCGTGCAATTCTCTCTTTTCATATTTTGCTTAGTGTTTGGACCAAAACATAGATAAATGGAATGTGCTTGAGCATCAGGGGCAGGAGAGAGTGTTGATTTACTTTCATTGGAACTATTTTATTTGACTTTGGGTGGCTACATTTTGGACTCAGAACTGTGATTTCCTATAGTACGTATCCTGGCTAACAAGGTTTGGGCATCCTTTTATGAACAGATATCTATGTATCTTTTCCCTGATACCTCCTTTTCTTCATTCATCTTTAGGGTTCCAAAGTTCTCTTGACCTTGACTTCTTCTTAGTTCCTGTCCAAATGCTTCAGCTAATGCCTTTGCTTGGAATCAATAGACATCTCTTTCTTTTGCTATTTGTGACTTTGCTTTCTCCATGTGACACTGTTTTTGTCTGTTCACTGGTGAAAGAGAAAGCGAATGCGATCTGTATGGTGGCTTTCTGGCATAGTGAATTCTCGCTTCAGTTTCTTTGGCCCCCACTCCAGGATACTTTCACTGTGCCGAGTCAGGCATCTCAGTGTTCTCATTTTCCATCTTTCATTTCAGCACCCTCCTCTTCATACTCACCCTTTTCTCTTAATCCACCACCAAGGGAAATTATTAACATCCAATGTAGTTCAGAGAGCCACTGAGAGAATTTCTCTCATTCTGTATGCAATTCTTGTTCTGTTAACTTCTGTTTTAGCCTTTAGGGAAAGGGTGAATCCCAGGATGAAACTTCAGATCTTTTTCATATAATTTTCCTTTGTGAGGCCTGCTTGTCTTGGGACCTTGAACATGAACTGAAAACACTACCCGTTTGTTATTTTTAGAAAACTTGGAAGTTAGGATAGGGTTACAATCTGATTCCATGCAAAGTGCCATGTGCTCTCCATTAGAATTCATGGAGAGGAGCAGTGGGTTGCATGCAAGTATTCCTTTCCTATGAGGTAGGGAGCATGAGACTTTAAAGGGTGGTAGGGTGGTTATAAAGGAATGGGTGATATAATAGACTATAGTAGCTTCTTGACACTTGACGTTGTACACACAGAAGGAATTTCCCTATCTTCAGTAAATGTTGATGGACCAAAAGCTAGATGGAGGTTTCAATAATTCATGTGATTTTGAACTTTATGAATTTGGGGTTTTTTTAGATTGCAATTTTATTGAATCTTGGATACAATATGGGTAGACTTTCTGTGTCCTCTGAGGAAATGTGTCTGTCTCCATTCTACAGTGATGGGCCTGGCATCTCTTAGAGCTCTCCATGTGTCTTGGCATCAATCTTCCCCAGGTTCAAGGAGGTTCACAGCACAGGAAACCCAGGTACAACGACATATTCCGCTCCAGGATCTGTTTTGTGTCATAGTAGGTCCCTGCTCTTACTCTTTTTAATTGACATTTCCTTGGTACATTTTCCAATCCTTTGATTTTTAATCTATTTTTACTTCGGGTGGAAGATGTGTCTCTTATAGACAAAATATTGGGGTGTCCTATCTGCTATTTACTATCTCTTGATAGGTCCATTTAATTCAATTACAATCAGTATAATTATCAATAGGGATGAATTTATTGCTGTAATTTTGCTAGTGTGTGTGGGGGGTATCTTCTGGTCTCTTTGTTTCACATAACTTTCTATGTTGAGTTAATTTTGTTTGTGAGTTTTCTTTCATTATTGTTTAAGTGTTTACTAAATATTTTCAATTTTCCTTTCTTTTATTTTGATGAGAAGACTTGTCAATATATATATTTGCGGGGTGGGGTGGGGCGGGTGGAAGGCACTACCTCGTAATTTATTATTTTCTTCTCATGGTAAAATCAACCTGTACTATCGTGTAATTATCTTGACTTCCTCTCCACTTGGAAAATCTGTAATGACACTATTATTTCCTCTTTTTTATTTTATAGTTATCTTCTCTATTTTCAGTCGTGTAATTTTATTTTACTGACATAATGGATTAGGTGCACCACAAAGCATAACTTTCACTAAATTTTGTCTTCACCTGATCTGGAATTCTGATTTTATATACGTTTTTTCTCTTGCAGTGTCTCAGAAAATTCTTAGGCTAACATTTTTCCCCATTGTTTTTTTCTGATTATTCATATAGCAGGTTAATACTGAAAGATTTATCTTCAATTTTTCTAGTTCTGATTTATATTCACTTAATTCTACTCCTTTGCCCTTGTAATATGTTTTATATTTCTGATATAGTATTAGTCATCTGGATTTCCATTTTCCATTTTTGGTTTCTAATCTTTCCTTTAATTTCACAATTTATTGTTGCATTATTTTTTCCTGAATTATTCTAGAGTTTTGTATATATTGTCTTCAGTTTTTAACTCAATCTGCTGAGGGGACCTAAATATTCTAATGCTGGTCCTACCTCAGGAATGTTTTTTAATGTTGTTGTTCTGTGCTTTGGTCACTCATTTGAGCCACTCTGTCTTGTTTCTTCATGTGAATTGAGGTTTCCTGTTTTCTCTTAGACATTGTGATGTATTTGGGTGGAGTCTGTGATTGTATGTTGGTGTGTTGTTTAGCTTATCTAGGGCTTTTTTGTTGTGGTTACTGATGATGATTTTGCTTTCTTTTGTTTGTTATGGAAAACTCTACATTTTCTAGATTGGGCATGCTATTCTGATGGTTATTGTGGCAGGACTGAAGCACTCAACACCTATATCTTGGTGGACGCCATAGAGGATGAGTGTGTACATACAACATCCTTCTCAGGCCACCCCAGAAGGATTTGATGTGGAAACTCCACTAAATGAACTGAGCTTTACCACAAACACCAATTGAAGATTTATGGAATTGACATATGCCTTTGGACTTAAAGCTTAAATGAGCTAGTGTGAGAAGAAGCAGATGGCTGCTATCCCAGGATTATGGAATTGGTGGTCATTGGACTTTGGCTCAGATCTCTTGCTTTGAGGGTATCCAATAAATGGTGGCATGGTGCTACCATATATTTACTATTTTAATGCCCTCCTTGCCATCTTATAACATTTATTAATCTTGTAGGCCTTTGTGAATGAGTGATATTGAAAAATTTGCCCTATAACTAACTCCATTTTTGTGTGTAAATACTGTCCAGTTACTTAAGAGTTGACTCTGAATAAGTCATAAAAGAGTGTGTACACAGTTATCAGTCTTTTATTTGTGTAGAGTAATTGATGGCAAGTTCGTCTGGTATTGATGATCATCTATTATTAATCAGGCAATACGGGAGATGTTGGTGGCCCTTGCCCACTGGGTGGAGGAGTAGGAGGTGTTGGTGTGGGTGTCGCTGGGCTATGTGGGAATGGTTGTTGCTTCCTGCCAGGTGTGACAAAATTTTTAAATGAATAAATAAAAGAGAAGGGACTGGGAAACAACAACCAGAGGTGAGCAAATATTAGTGAAAACTTAAAGAAAAATAAAAACGTATTCGAAGTAAAAGAAATAATTTGAAAAAAAACTAAAGAGGTGGAAAATAAAAGGGAAAATAGCAAAAGATGATAATAAAATGAATTCAAGAAAAAAGAAAATGGAAATAGAATACATGAAAGAAAATATTAAAAAGGAAATTAGAAAAACAAAAAGGAGGTGTGTGTTCAATTTCCATGCATTTGATTTTTCTTTGTTTCCTATTGTTGATTTTTTATTTTATAGCCTTAAAATACTATGGTTGTCTGAGAAGATAGTTTTGAATATATTAAAGTTCAAAAACTTTTAAATTTGCTGTGTGGCCTAATCTATGGGCCATTCTGGAGAATTTTCTATGTGCTGGGGAATAACGTATATTGTGCTGTTGTTGGATTGAGTGTTCTTTATATGACTAACAGGCTATGTTGTTCAATTTTTCTGTATCTTTGTTCAGTTTCCTTCAAGTTGTTCTGTCCTTACTGAAGAGTAGGGTATTGACGTCTTCTATTATTATAGAATTGCGTGTTGTTGTTGTTGTTGTTTCAACTCTATGAGTTTGACTCATGTGTTTTGAAGGTCTTTCATTGGTTACAGAGATATTTATTATGGTTGCAACTTCATGTTCAATTGTCCCTTCAATCATTATCTAGTGCCCTTTTTATGTCTCTCACGGTGGATTTTGTATGGAAGTCTATTTTATCAGCCATTAATATTACCACTTCCACTTTGTTTTGATTGCTATTAACTTGAGATATTTTTTCCATTCTTTGATTTTTTTTCCCCCATTTTTGTCTTTGTGTCTAAAATGTGTTTTTTGTAAATAGCATTGATGGGGCCTCTTTTCTTATCCATTTTGTTACTCTCTGTCTCTTGACCAGTGCATTCAATCAATTTACATTCAGTGTTGTCATTGATAGGTATGAGTTTATTGTTGTCATTTTGCTGTATGTTTTTATTGGAGTGTTGTTTTTTATTTCTTTATTCCCCTTAATTTTCTGTGCGGAGTTTTGTTTGTGGGTTTCTCTTGCCATTTTTTCCCTTTTCCTGTTGTTTTACTGTTTACTGAGTCTTTGTGATTTTAATTTTGATGGGATTTATTTATTTTCCTTGAGGATACCTTATTATTTATTAATTTCTTCTCAAATTTAAAACCGTCTGTTTTCTCTTGAAGTTTACTTGATTTCCTTTCCATTTTAATGTTTTGCATCCACACAATTTTCTCTGTTTATTTTTTTAGTAATTGTCTTCATTCCAGATTAAAATCTCTGGTTCCCTATAATCAGTTTGTGAGTTTATTTTACTTTAGGTATTTGTATAAGAAGTTTGACTTCTGGATGGTGTTGTGTTGTATGTTGTTTTCAGGTTAATGTCTGCTGTTGTCAATTCTCTGTCTAAATAAATCCTCTTTTTTGTAAAATTGGTCTTATTTCTTATCCTTTATGTTGTGTTTGTCTGCAAATGATTTTATTTTCCCCTTGTATTTGAGGGGGACTTTTGCTGGATATGAGATTTTTGGTCGGCAGGGGTATTTTGTGTTTTTTTTTCCTTTCAGAGTTTGTATATATTACCCCTTTGTCTTCTTCCTTGCATTGTTTCTGCTGAAGAATCATAACTTAGTTTAATGGCGCCCCATTTTAGGTAAATTTTCATTTCCCTGAACTGCTTTCAGGATCTTTCCTTGACTTTGATTTTAAAAAGTTTGATTATGATATGTCGTGGTGATTTTCTTTTAGGGAATATTCTGTTTGGGGTTACTTCATCTTTGTGTATAGATATACACAAATATAAGAAGATTCTTATATTTCATGAGGGGCTGGGGTTTTTCCTCCAACAGCTTGAAGACAAACTTTTCTGCTTAAAAAACATTGTTCTTCTTCTGCAACCCATACCACACGTATCTTATTCCTCTTGATAGTGCTCTACACAATTCTTAGAAGTCCAGCCCCCACCCTCTTTTCATATTGTTTCCCTTGTATATTGGTATTGGGAGAGTTGTCTTCAAGGTCACCAATTTGGTCTTCAATTGCTTCAATTCTATTGCTTTACTCTTTCAAATGATTGCATATTTCTAAATTTTTGGTAGTAATCTTCTGGATTTCTAGTTGCTGGTTTTGTGTGCTACCTAATTTTTAATTTATTTTGTTCATATGCCTTTGTAGTGTTTTCTTGATATCTGAAGTTTTTGTTTTATTTTTTTCCACACAACTTCCTTGATATTTTCTTTACCTATTGAAAGCACTTAAGAATTATTCTTCTGAATTATTTTTCTGCTAGTTTCAATGTATTATTCCTCAGGATGGCCCTTTAGGTCTGTATGTTGTCGACTTATTCATGCCATTTTATCTTGTTTTTTCATATAAACTGATTTAGTCTGTTGTCTCTGAGACGTCATGGTGTTTTGTACTTGTGTTTATTTGGTGATTAGGTCGTATTGAAATGAGTGCTTGCCCAAGCCAGGACAGTGAATTGTTTAATGTGGTTCTTGTAGCCAAAACCTCTAACTCCAACCAAGCAACATTTTCCTGCATAGATCTTGTAATAAACTGGGGGAAGATACTGATTAGGATTTGCCTAGGAATAAATGAGATCCAGAATCCCTGGAATAGCACCCTGCTGTGTATAAAATTGACCTTCTGGGAAGTAGGAGGAATTATTTAATTACCAGCAATAGGCAAAAGTGTGTCCTCTGGACCCCAAATCCCTGCACAGTGAACCTCTGGTTTCGAGAAGACTTCTGTACCATCAAATGAGTCGCAGCAGAACAAGGAGCCAGAATGGAGGACTTCTAAACCCACTGAGTAAGTAAACCTGAGTCCTTTCATGCAGGAGGCCTGCTTTAGGAGTGAGGTACCTCTGGGCATTTAAGTGAGGAAGTTGGGCTTACTGACCAATAGAAATGGCACTGAGTGCCTTTCAACTGAGGTTTACTGGAGTCGTGTGCCTCTGGACACTTAATTCAGGGATCTAGGTTTGCTGACTTAAATAACTTGACCTGACTACATTCAGGTTGAGCCTTGAAAGACAGTGGTGTGCCCCATTTGGGCACTTAGTAGATCTGAAAGAACTTTGTAATATGTCCTGATAAACAAGAATCCTGAACTTTCCTCATTGGCATTAAAACCTGTTAACCTACTTATTAAGCCCTTTAATCATGAATTTTGTCTGTGGGGGGTCTGTGTAGCCATTGCAATGGATATTAGAACCTAGATATAAAGTAGAAAATGCTACTTAAAATAATACAACCTTTTCCGCACACTGGGTATAGATAGCTATTAAAGGTGTAGAAGTGACTGACCATGGGGGAAGTGTTGTTTCCAGTCAATTGGATGAAGAGAAGAATTAATAATAAAAAACAAAAAGAAGTCAAACAATAAAACAGTAAATTTTTTAAATTGTAATGTGAAGTGAAATGCAAGAACACAGAAAATAACAAATTCTGGAGATATGATGGATAAATTGGATCCCTCATTCATCGCCAGTGGTACTATAAAGGAGTAAAGCCATTGTGGAAAGCAATATGGTACGTTCTAAAACTATTAGGAATAGAAATACCATATCATCCAGAAATCCCTCTACTTGGCATACATCCTAACGAAATAAGAACTGAAATATAAACAGGCAGATGGACACCCATGTTCATCACAACACTATTCACTATATATAGTGTTGGAAACTAATTTCCAACTGTTGAAGAATGGATAAATAAACTTTGGTACACACATAAAATGGAATATCTTGCAGTGTTAAAGAATAACAAATCCATAAAAATACCTCATGACATGGATAAACCTGGAAGACATTATGTTGAGTGAAATCAGTCAATTTCAAAAGCACAAATAATGTATGAAACCACTGTTATAAAAATATATGACTTCTTCACACTAAGATAACTTTCAATATAAGAGATATGGGCAAATAAATGATGGAAACAGGGCAAAACCATAGGAGGTTTGATGAGTTGTTGAATATAAAACATAATTATCAGCTTTACAAATCTTAATATACTTTACAATAAAAAGGGAAAGAAAAGGTAGTTAAAATAGTAAAAAAGAGACAACTGTGTGGATGTGGGTGTGTGGATGTTGTTGTTTGTGTATATGGCATACATAGTAGGGATCAGGTGCACCATTATCCCAGAAATACACATAAATGGGGAGCACATGGCATTTCCTGTCCTGGATGGAGTTCTTGCCAACCTAGAAGGTGGTTGGAGGCAGATTGCTAAGTATGGTGAGGATTTCCCGTGGGCCCAGTGGGCAGCTGGAGGTACAGTGCCTGGTCTTGGAATTAGATCTTGCCAACCCAGGGGATGACTAGGGCTAGAGCAGCCATTTAGTACTGCCAGTTCTCCTAGCCTGAGGAGGTAGAGAGTGTCTTGCTCCCTGTTGGGAGACTACGCAGGCTATGACCCAGCCAGTCATCAGGAGTGGGATGTGGGGATCAAGGGTAAGATAACACCTTTCTGGGTGTCAGCTACAGCTGTAGGTGCTTTCATGATCAGTTTGTTTGTTTGTTTTTGCTGTTTGAAAAAGTTCGGAACAGTTTCATTGAGTCAGACCAGCTGACAGTTTAACATTAGATTTGTCTCCTTGTTTGCTATTTTTGCTGAGCTTCTTCTATTATTCCGTATTTGATCCATTTTTCTATCCTTTCATCTGAAGCTCAGAGTTTCAGGATTATCACTTGTATCTGGGTGGTTGGCTGGGCTGACTAGAGAAACAAATCCAGTAACAGCTTTATATCAAGAAGTAATTCTATATCAAGAAAACAGCCTAGTCCAATCTAATCCATGTTCATTATTCCTATACTAGCTCATAAAGTCCTCTTCAGACTCATGTAGCCACGTGCAATGATGTGGATCCAATGGTGATGATAAAATGTCAGGGTTCTGGCAGCACTCAGGATCAGCCAGCAGGAAGGTGAACTCACAGAGAGAAGGGGAGGTTCTTAGGGCCCTGATTATGAGAAGGCCATCCCCACAAGGAGGGACCATGAGGCTGTGACTTGATTGACAGTTTGAATAACACCCGTACACTTTTATCTATCTTCAAGTTGACGTGAAATTATGTAACCACCTCAATCTACTTTATTTGTTTTCTTGCGTTTTGTTATAGGATTTCTCAGTAGTCTCTCTGCTTAAATTGCTATCTTGCCAGAAATCCTATTTTCTATTAAATGGGATACTATTATATTTAATGTTCAGTGACTTGTCATAATATTTTAAAAGTAACCATCAACTAACCAGACATTTAAGAGAGCCCTAGTGCTATAGTGGTTATGCAATGGGCTGCTATCCACAAGGCCAATTTGAAACCTCAGTGGCATCTTGGAGAGAAAGACAAGGCTTTCTACTCTTGTAAAGAATCTCAGAAATCCAGAGTAGTGGTTCTATTTCAACCTATATGGTCATATGAGTCGGAGTTGACTCTATGGCAGTGAGTGAGTGAGTGAGTTAACTAGATACTTAGGTAATATACTACCATTAAACTACTATTATCGGGATTACTAAGGAGCCTTGGTGGCACCATGATTAGGCGTTGGGCTGTTAGCTGCATGATTGATTGTTTGAGCCCTCCAGTTGGTATACAGGATAAAGATAAAGCTATTTGACCCTGTGTAGATTTGCCATCTTAAAAACCTTATTGAGTGTCTCTATGAGCTGTAATCAATTCGATTGCAGTTTTATTTACTGTTTTTTAAATCCCTGGTGGTGTAGTGGGTTACATGCTTGGTTTTAACCTCAAGGTTAGCAGTTCAAACATACCATGAGAGAAAGACAAGACTTTGTACTCTAGTAAAGAATTAACAATCTTGGAAATCCACAGAGGCAGTTCTAATTAGTCCCATAGTGTCTCAATGCATCAGGTTTGAGTTTATGACAGGAAGACGACTCCTGCTCCTGCTCCTTCTCTTCCTCCTTCTCCTCCCACTATTGCTATCATTAGTATCTATTTCCTAGACTTATGTGAGAATAACATGAACAAATAATGTTAGTATAATCCATGATCCATATTAAATGGTCAATAACTACTCACCAATCTTTCTTTTGTGAAATCTAGTCCAGACCTGTTTCTAGCATTTCCTCTCTTTATTCTCCAACTGCACTTATGCTTTCACAACAAAGTATAAAGCTTTATTAAAACTTGCAAAGGACTTCCATATTTTGCCCCAGACAACGATCTCTTCTTTCATGACATTTCCTTGCTTCCTAATTGGCCAAGTTAGATTGCTTTTTATGAACTCAAATATAATCCATAAGGAGACCTGGTTGTGGAGTGAGTTAAGTGTTGGGATGCTAACCAAAATGTTGGTGCTCCATGAGATAAAAATTAGGCAGATTAGGTATTCAAATTTACAACCTTGGAAACCATATGGGGCAGTTCTACTCTTTCCTATTAGTTTGTTATGAGTCTGAATCAACTCTAGAGAAGTGTTGTTGTTACTATTGTTAAGTATATCATCTATAATTTTCCTATTATAGTACCTACTACGGTTCATTCTTAATGTTTATTTCATTGTTTTCTTTCCTACACTGTAAGCTTCCTCGTGATCTAGCTTGTTCATTGTATCCTCATCATCTACTTCTATACCTTGGATATATCAAAACTCCAACCCACTGCCATTGAGTCAATTCCAACTAGTAGCAACACTATATAGGGTTTCTAAAACTGTAGTTACAGAAACAGACACAGCATTATCTTTATCTTGCAAAGAAACTGGTGGGTTTGAATCACTGACCTTGTTGTGGTCAGCAGCCCATTGTTTATTCTTGTAGACAATTGACAGTCACCGTTACCCCTCAGTGTGTCTTTTCCTTGATCTACCTACCTCATAAGATGAAGCAGTGCATGTTAAACAGGATATGTGTATATGTATATATTTAACAATAAATATTTGATAAATTTTATATAATCTTATAAATGCTTAATAAATATTAATAGTTCAGAAAATTGCAATCTGATTTTAATGAACAAATGTTAATATTTATTCTCAACCAGTATTTATAAATAATATAGAAAATAGACATTTTTAGCAGTCAAGAACTTTAGAGTATATTTCAATACATGATAAATTCATGAACATTTCTTATGTCCTAGAACCGTTGTATATCTTAAAAACCAATCATCATAAGCATTCTCTGGATTTTCAAAGAATTAATATTGAATAATTTATTAATGTGAAATAGTTACACAAGCACTGTAGAATGCTAATCCTTTGTTTCAATGTCAATTAGAAAATATATATATTTTGACCCATTCCTTTGGACGTTGTATTATATTAGTTAACTATAAAATCTGTAATTATTAAATGAATGTATTGAGGTCCAAACAAATGCCTTTAGTGAAAGTCACAATTTGTCAGTAACAGAAACACTTTCATGGAACAGAATTGTTAACTGTATTGAGCTACTTCTTGTAAACATGTTTGTAGATGAATATTTACATATTTTCTTAAAATGGTGTGACATCTTAAAACACTTATGACTTAGGCTTTATGTTAAATGCAAGTATTAAATAATAATTATTTTAGGCAGAATGACTATAAATGTAATACAAACAGAATTGAAGGGATAGGTTACATTCATTCACACTTTATGGGCCTGTCGAAAGCATGTAAGCCTTCTTTATTCTGCTTCTAACTATCTTGCTTGAGATCTTCTGGGTCATGACTTACTGGTGCCTGTTTAGAGTTTTAGTCATAAAAGTAAAGGTGAAAGTCAATATAACACTAAATGAAAATTCTCAAAATATTTAGACTGCCTCTGTGAATTTCATGTTAAAAAGCAACTTCTAGAGAGATAGATGAGGAAGCTAATGTTACCACTTATTTAGCCTTGATTTTTTAGGATTTCACTTGTAAGAAGGGAAATAACAAGATTGTTAGGAGATTAATTTCCCATATTATTCAGTTAAAAGTTGTTCACTTATTTGATAGAGTATTTTCAGGTGCTGACATGAGTTCCTCATGGGAAATGCTTTGTTTGACAAGCCTGAACAGAAAATTCAAGCAACTTGCCCTTTTACATTATTCACCTGCCCACATTTTCTATGCAGATTTGCCCTTTTCCTTGCACAACACTGACAATTATTGTAAAACAATGAGAACACTATAAATTGTTTACTTAGTGGGAAAGACACTGGAATGTGAGTCATTCAACTGAATTTCAATCTCCACTGTATCACTTATTAGGACTGTTACTTTAGGTTAATCCTGAACTCTAACCGAGCCGTGAGTTTGTTTTTCAATCTGTAAAATGGGGTAATACCTATCTCACAGGACAGTTTATAGTAAATATGGTGCACGTGTGAGCAAAAGGTGAAGAAGGGAGGCCCATGTAGATCTTTTCTGGCTCTCCTATTGCCATGAGGCAGAGGGCAGACGGACATGCCTTCAGCCTCCTTCTTTCTTTACTTATTCTGACATCAACCATTCCTCCCATGGCATTCTGCTTTTCTATTTTTTAAAAAAATCATTTTATTGGGAGCTCATACAGGTCTTATCACAATCCATCCATTCATTCATTGTGTCAAGCACATTTGTATATTCGTTGCCCTCATCATTCTCAAAAGGAACTCTGCTTTTCTACAAGGTTGGATAACTTCTTGAAATAGCCACAGAGAATTCACAGGCAAATCTCAGAATTATGGGATTTATTAGGTAAGTTAACAGGTAACCACAAGTCAGCATTACAGATTAAATGTAGGTTCATTAAAGATTAAAAATTAAAGATAGAGTCATTGGTTCACAGCAACACCTCTCCTCAGCTAACAGCTAGTCTTTCGTTGGTCCTCGCTCTCTCAGTCATATGGTCCCTTGGTCTCTGCCTCCATTGGCCAGGAAGTCTGCCCACTGCTTTGATGCCCAGTTTCATAGTCTTGGCATTGCTTACTTACTCTGTCTCATGGTGACCTTGTCACAACCTCTGGCTTCAGTCTGGTTCTTTGTTGTGTGCCATGATCTTTGTGCTGGAACCTCTTGTGCCTCTGGCTTGGCCTATGCCCTTAGATATAGACCTTGAACATACTACACTAGTGGCACTTTTTATGATGATCCTGGGATTCTTTCTCTCTGTTTCTGAGATGGTATTCACAGAGGAATGGCTTTGGTGGAGGTGTGGCTTTGGTTTTCAACAGACCATATGTCCAAGGAAACAAAGTGTAGTGACTTGCACTAAGGTGGAGACTTAACCCCACCTTAATCCTTACCATTAGTATAGCAGAGAACTTTCTCCAAAATTGGATTATATCCACAGGCATAGTGGGCCAGAATTTATAAAATATAACATAAGGGATTGTTGCCACAAGGCCTTATAAATTGAGTGCATCCCTGTGTGTAAGTACCTTATGAACCATAGAATAGTTTAAGAATATAAATATTATTTTATAGATCATTAGTAATTTGTTTCACTAGTAAATTTGGTTATATTTTTAATAGATAAATAGACCTTGCTTCATACTTTAGCCTACTCATTTCTAAAGATTTTAAAATAATTTTAAGGGACTAATTTTTCAAATTCATTTTCTTAGGTAAAACATGTTATTTATATAATACACAAAATGAGTTAATACTTCATGAAATTCAAATGACCTCTATTTTTAATATGCTAACATTAAAGGAATGATCTTGCGATTTTAAACTTTTGGGTTTTAGAATTTTGGTAATGCACTTTTATTCATTTGAATAAACTTGGATAATTTAGATATGTTTCAATGGTATATTAGTAAGTATATTGATTCTTAAATTATGTCTTCAGAGAATGTGGATTTATCTTATCTATATAAGATCTAAAATTCAGCTTTCATCAAATTCTGCCCTAAAACCTTTGGTTCCCAATGTCCTAAGGTTTTGTTTAAAATTTTTAGTTTGGGTATTGTTAATTAAGCACTGGACCAAGAATGGAGCTGTATATAAAATGCTAATCACGGACAACTTAAATTGGAATAATTGTTTATTTTGATGAATCTGATGATAAGAATAGATTAATTCATTATGATTTTCTCTCTGCTAATGCATACATTGTGTAACGATGGAACTGTCATAACCACTACTTTATAGTTCTCAATATAATAAGAAGACAAAAATACTTTTAGAATTTAGGTATTGCACAAATATGTTCCTATTTCATATTTTTTAGAGTGTTGATGATTACTTACACACATATTAAATTATATGGAACAACGCACTTTCTTTTTTATTTAAAAATTTTTAAAATCATTTTATTGGGGCTCATACAACTCTTAACACAATCCACACATACATCAACTGTGTAAAGCACACCTATACATTCGTTGCCCTCATCATGCTCAAAGTTCGCCCTCTGCTTGGGTTCCTGGAATCAGCTCCTCCTTTTCCTTTTTCCCCTCCCCCACCCTCCGCATTTCCCTTTCCCTCATGAACCCTTAATAATTTATAAATTATTATTTTATCTTATCTTACACTGCTCGGCCTCTCCATTCACCCACTTTTCTGTTGCCCACTTTCTTATGTTTCTAACATAACAATGATTGGTATATAAGATGATATTTCCAATAATAGTCATAAACAGCGTTTGAATGTCTTTGTGTTTCATTATCTTTAGAGAATAGTAAAGGAAAAGTCCATTTTCCATTTTTAAAAATCCTATGGAGCTAGAATAGAAAACAAAACTGAACAATTAAAGTGACAATAATGAAACTTTCACTCAAATTCAAAATGGTTACTATAGTAACTTAAAATTGAACACTACAATAAAAATGGAATGAAAAGATAATTTCAAATGCTTTATTAATCTTCTTTTGAGATATAGCGAAGGGAGGTGCTGTTTGTTTGAAGTTTGAAAGAGACTAGATTGCTGTTAAATCTTCTAAGATGACTGACTTCTATTTTGTCTTCCTTCCCTTATATGTAATAAATGGAAGCCTCTAACTACAGGCATCAGTTGGAAAATAAAGGAAATGTTAGTTTCGCTTATATCAATATTCCAAAGACTGATTGAAATGCTTTATACAAGTAATTTTTAATTATGTATGGGAATGGAGGGCAGAATGAATGAAGACATATATTCATAAGTGATTTTTATATGAATGTATTCTACTTTTTCCCATCACTAAGATAAAGGTAACAGAATGAAAAGGGGGTAGGGTGGATGGGAAGGAAAATGAGAGGAAGGAAAGGAAAGAAGTGAGGAAAGAAAGGAGGGAGGGAAAGAGGAAGAACTTCAAGCCTGTAAAAAAGAAAGGGATTTACTGCTATTCACAGGAGTTAAAAGAAGATTTCACACAAGAACATAATATAGGAGAGTTTACTTAAAGGAAAGCAGAGGAATATTTTGAGTTTGAGATGAGTGTCAACCTGCCTATTAAACAGATCCAATATTAAAATCACTGGAATTTTCTTGTTTTCAGGTCACTTTTAAATTCCATGCAAGTGATAGAGTAATTTTCAGGAAGTGATTGGTGTTAGAACATCTTCCTGATTTGAAAGCTAGAGAGACAACTTATCAGTCAGAAAGGAGATAATGGAGAAACTCAAAATGAGAGAAACCTAAAAAACAACTTCTGTGAAATCTTCTGACTTACCCTTCCTCCTTTCCTTCTTCCTTACTAATTATCTCAGTCCATCCTTTCCCCTCCTTCTCTTCTATCTTTTCTTCCATAAATGCTTATTGAGCAACTGCTACATACCAGTCACTGTGCTGACCATCAGAAATACAGTAATACAAGGGGAGACATATTTGTCAAATGAGCGATTCCATTCTTGGAAACATTTTGAAAACTCATCTGTTTGCATGGCTGACAGCATCTGCCTAGTTTTTTGTTTCACCTCTTCAAAGTTGTCAAATCGCTATCCTTTCATGTCCATCTTCACAAAAATAAGTCATAAGGAGTGAGGTCAGGTAAACAAGCTGCATGGGGCAAAAGAGGCATGCTGGTTTTTTGTTAAAACCTGGCGTACTCAATGGTATCAGTTATCAGGCATCAAAGAACAAAAACTCATATAATTGTGTGCTCACCTCTCTAATGTGATCGCTGAAGACAAATGGGTGCATAAGCAAATGTGGCGAAGAAAGCTGATGGTGCCGGGCTATCAAAAGATACAGCGTCTGGGGTCTTAAAGGCTTGAAGGTAAAAGAGCGGCCATCTAACTCAGAAGCAACAATGCCCACATGGAAGAAGCACACCAGCCTGTGTGATCACGAGGTGTCGAAGGGATCAGATATCAGGCATCATCAGAACAAAAAATCATATCATAGTGAATGAGAGGGAAGTGCGGAGGGGAGACCCAAAGCTCATTTGTAGGCCACTGGAGATCCCATTGCAGAGGGTTCTCGGGGAGGAGATGAGCCAGTCAGGGTGTGATGTAGCAACTATGAGAAATACAACTTTCCTCTAGTTCCTAAGTGCTTCCTCCCTGCCCACTATCATGATCCGAATTCTACCTTGCAAGTCTGGCTGGACTGGAGTATGTACACTGGTACAGATAGGAACTGGAAACACAGGGAATCCAGGGCTGATGATCCCTTTAGGGCCAGTGGTGTGAGTGGCGATACTGGGAGCGTAGAGGGAGGGTGGGTTGGAAAGGGGGAACTGATTACAAGGATCTACATGTTGACCTCCTCCCCAGGGGACGGACAACAGAAAAGTGGGTGAAAGGAGACATCAGACAGGGCAAGAAATGACAAAATAATAATTTATAAATTATCAAGGGTTCACGAGGGAGGGGAGAGGGGGGAGGGAGGGGAAAAATGAGGAGCTGATGCCAGCCCCTTAGGTGGAGAGCAAATGTTTTGGAATGACAAGGGCAATGAATGTACAAATGTGCTTTGCACAATTGAAGTATGTATGGGTTGTGATAAGAGTTGTATGAGACCCTAATAAAACGATTAAAAAAATCCTATGTTACCATCAAAAAACAAACCAAAAACAAAACCAAAAAAACCTGGCACACTGAGATGGCTGTGTGAGCAGGTGTGTTGTCATGGTGGCAAAACCCCAAATCAGACCCTATATATCACAGAGTGTTATGGAATCTTTTCAGAACCTCTAAATCAGTGGTTCTCAACCTGTGAGTCGTGATCCCTTTGGGGGTCAAATGGCCCTTTCACAGGGGTCGCCCAATTCCTAACAGTAGCAAAATTACAGTTATGAATTAGCAACGAAAATAATTTTATGGTTGGGGGGGTCACCACAATAAGAGGAACTGTATTAAGGGTAGCGGCATTAGGAAGGTTGAGAACGACTGCTCTAAATAAAAAAACTCTATTAGCAGTCTGGCCTGATGGAACAAACTCCAAAGGCACTATCCCCGTCACATCAAAAAAAAAAAAAAGAGTATCACCTTGATCTTTCATTTCACTTGACAAACTTTTGGGGGCCTAGGTGATGATGGCATCTCCACTGGCTTTATTGATTGAGGTAGTTATTTTATTGTGCTAAGCTGGCCGATAAACACATGTGGGGTTAATTGAAGAGCAGAGGTGATATATGGCTCTGTGAGCATCGCCTTTCTTATTCTTGGGTCTCTTGCTTTCTGATGGTTGGACCAGCGTGCAGCTGCCTTAGCCACTTCCCTGTTTTAGCTGGCAATGCTCACTTCCTGCAAGACATCCCTGAGGAGAAACCATATGGACCTACCCCGATGCAGCCCTGGGTGCTGGATCAGCCATGTGGAGACCCCTGCCAGCGCTGAGATGCTCACACATTCACTGACTCAGCTTTCCTCCTGCAGCTGGCACCAGTGTGTTATGTTATGGAGGAGGGCTTTGTGGATTAGTGTCGGACATATAGGTTAATGTTGGACTTGTGGGCTTGGGAAGCACTGTGTTGGGATATTTTCTTGATGTGCACTTAACCTTTATATAAAACTCTCTCTTATATGTGAGTTTCTGTGGATTTGTTTCTCTAAAGTACTCAGCATAACACATTGATGTTTGCATTCAGGGTCATAAGAATAGCACCATGTCTTGTCACCAGTAATGACCTTGGGAAAAATGTCTGGGTCGCTTTGGAACTGTTTGTTCAAAGCACGGTGTGTTTCCACTCAACACTCTTTTTCCTGGTCAGTCAGAACCCGAGGCACAAATTTCGTAGCACCCCTCCTTCTCATTCCAAAATTTTCCGTTAAAATTTGCTGAACCGAGATAGGAACTGGAAACACAGGGAATCCAGGACAGATGATCCCTTCAGGACCAGTGCTGAGAGTGGAGATACCGGGAGGGTGGACGGAAGATGGGGTAGAAAGGGGAAACTGATTACAAGGATCTACATATAACCTCCTCCCTGGGGGTCAGATAACAGAAAAGTAGGTGAAGGGAGACATCGGACAGTGTAAGATATGACAAAATAATAATAATTTATAAATTAT
>NW_022103942.1:8195257-8206207 GCF_000313985.2 Echinops telfairi
GCTCCAACTTAATCATAACCCTAATCTAAGAACAATTTATTCTACGATGTGGCCCTGCTCACAAACTACCCTCAGAAAGGGCTCACTGGAGAGGTGTGTGTGATAGAAAAGTGTGGTGAAGAGAACCGATGGTTTCCAGCTTTCAGAAAGACTGGCTTCTGGAGTCTTAAAGGCTTCCTTAAAACAAGCAACCATCTAAGAGAGAGCTCAGCTAAGTCTAGAAGAAACACAGCAGCCTGTGTGGTACAAGAATTGTAAATAATAAGGAGGAAGGAGAAAAGAATGAGGAGCTGACATCAAGGGCTCAAGTAGAAAGCAAATGTTTTGAGAATGATGATGGCAACAAATGCACAAATGTGCTTGACGCAATGGATGGATGTATAGATTGTGATAAGAGTTGTATGAGCCCCCAAGAAAATGATTAAACAAAATTTTGCTGACCCGAACTGCAGGATAGTCCAGACAACTTTCCCATCTCTTCAGTGGTTCATAGTTGGTCTTTGAGCACACACGCATGAATTTTGTTGACATGTTCATCCATTCAGGAAGTTGACAGACATCCAGCATGAAGTTTGTCATCAATCAACATGTCACCTGCTTTGAAAAGAGAAAACCAGTCCTACACGTGTGTTTTTCCCCACAGTGCTGTCCTTGTCAACTGTGTTAAACATCACAAAGTTTCTGTGGCATTTTTCCCAAGCAGGAAACAAAATTTCTCAGCTGCCCACTGTTCTCTTAAACAGGCCATCACAAAACACAAGGTTCAAGTGAAACTGCTTTTATGAAAAAATTCACTGTGACCATACTGAACTTTCCCAGGCAACATCACTGGGTGCACTAACTCAGAAGGAGTTGCTCGATGCTTGCCTAGTGGGAAAAATGGGTGCTATGAAATCTCCACCCAGCAGAGCCTTTTTCTGTTTTTTTTTTTGGGGGGGATACCCCCTCATACACAATACTGATATAGTCCTGCCTCTACAGAGTTTAAAGCCTAGTAGACAGATCATAAGATATTACACAGATTATTATCTACCTACCACTGAGGTTAAGTTAAAATGGAAAGCACAAGGTGTACTCATAATAGATAAGAGGATGCAAATCTAATCTCATAGGTTATGGAAGGTTTTTCTGAGGAAATTGGGGGTAGAGGGTGAAATAACCAGCAGCAGAACATAAGGAAGAGCAATGAAGGAGGAGGAACGAAGTGAAGTAAAGAGAATTTCGCCAAGGCAGGAACACAGCGAACAAAATGAGATTCCAGAGAGAAGGAGCCTTGTAGGTCATGTTACTGAGTTTGGATATTTTAACTTGTCTTCATTCTTATTATATGTCTTCAGCATTTTATTGAAATTGTTTGTATAAATGAGCCCATCCACTGCCATGAGTCAGCATCGGCTCCATGCAGTGGATGGGCTCATATATACAACAAATTAAATTGTCCAAACTTAGGCATTTGAAACATCATTTATCTATTATTGAAAGGTTTCATTGTATGGCTAATATTTCAGAACATAGACATCTCTAATTTTATGTGCTTGTTAGGTAGTCCTATTGAGGGGAACATTTACATAATAAAACATGTGCCGTTTCAACAATTTGTACATGTACCTTGAGTAGCATAGATATTCTTCAAATTGTGCGACTCTTTTCACTAGCCATTTAAACTATGTCACCACAATTAACATAAACAATAAAACTTCTTCTTTCCCCATATCTTTCACCCTTTGTAATTACAAATAATGTTAAATTATTAATAATGTTAAATTTCTATCGATATGCTTGTTTTATATAAGTGAGATGATAGAGTATTTGTCATTTTGAAAAGGACTAATTTTTCTCAGAATCATGTGTTCAAAGTTCTGGCACAGATCAGGACTTCCTTTCTCTTCACAGCAAAATGTTGATGTACATTTTGGCTCGTTCCACCTTTAGACTATTATGAATGGACTGCAGTGAATATTGCTGTACAAATATCTGTTTCTGTTCCTACAGCATCTGGGTATATAGCTAGGACTGGGATTGTTGACTCATAATGTATTTCCATGTTAAACTTTTTGAGGAACCAGCCAATCTGTTTTCTTCAGTGGCTGCACCATTTTTACTTGCCCAACAGCAATAGATGAAGTATTCCGTTCTCCCAAAACAACATTAATGATCTGCTGTTTTCCATTTTCTTGAATATTATCATTCCAATAGGGATGAATTTAAACTTAATTGTAGATTTCACTTTCAACTTCCTTGGTGGCATAGAGATTAAACACTTGGCTGCTAACTGTAAGGCCAGAAGTTCAAACCCACAGCTGCTCAGTAGGAAATATAGGTGGTTGTCTGCTTCCATAAATATTTACAACCTTGGAAACCTTTTGGGATATTTCTACTCTGTCCTATAGGGTCCCTATGAATCAGAATCAATTAGACAGAAATGAGTTATTTGCCTATTTCCCCCCTAAATTTTGTTTATTTAGCAGTTTTATTGACAAATACTTCACATATCCTAAAATACAATACATTAAACATGTTAAAAATAGTTGTGCAATTATCACTACACTTTTAGAACATCTTCATCTTTGTTGGACTTTGTGTTATTATGCGACGGGCTGTGATCCACACAGTCAGAAACCAACAGCAGTGCCAAGGGAAGAAGACTTGGTTTTCTACTCCCATAAACATATCCAGTCTCAGAAATCCACAGGGGGGCGCTATGAGTCAGCATTGACTCAATGGCAGTACTTCCCCTAACTACCTGAGCCATAAACCGCAGAACCCTAAGGAACTACTGATCCACTTACAGTCTCTACAGATACCTACCCTGGATATTTTCAGCAGATACATTAGGTTAAAACTTAACATCTTATAACTTGTTTTCCCTTTTGAAACATTTAAAATTGTTTGGCTTTGTAATATTTTTTGCTTTCTTTGCGATTAAGGTTTTCCATTGTTTTATTTTGTTATTGTTGTTGAGCTGGGGTTTTCCTTGTTTTGTTGTTTGTTTCTCTATATACATTTTGTTTATTTTATTGTTGTTTTTCTACATACAAGATCAAGTCAATATACACAGCAAAACACACACCAGTGACTATTTCTTTGGTGTGGATAAGAAAGAGATTTATATAGAAGAGCAATTGAACATTGAGGAAACATCCCAGTCCAGTCCAGATCAAGTCCTTAAGTCCGATATGAGCCCATATGTCCGATACCAATCTATAAAATCCAAGTTGTTTAATCATTCTCAATATTGTTTTCTGAGGTATTCCTCCCTCACTAACCTGCTCCCCAAGGTTCCTATCTAATCTGTTTAATTGCTATTTTCATTTTTATGCTATATGAATAGATCTTAAAAGAGCATAATATTTTTAACTAGATATTTTTATCTATTTTTTTTACTACTTAAGTTAGTTAAGTTAAGGCATATATTTTTTAACTAGTTAAGTTAGACTATGGTTTTAACTTTGGGTTCTTTGGAGTTTATTATGGTTTAAAGATTATCTCCGGTGTCCATATCTTCAGAAAGGCTAGAGTCAATGAAAATTTGAAATTCTATTGCATTTTTCCACATTTTGATTAGAATTCTTCCATGGGCTCCTTGATCAAAATGTTCACAAATTATAGCCAGACACGATCCAGTCCTTCTGGTCTCATAGCAAAGGTGACAGTTGGTCATGAAGTCAATTATATATTTTCCAGTTGCTTCCTATTCTTAGCCCTCCTTCTTTCTCTGTTGCTACAGGTTAATAGAGACTCACTTTTGTGACTTAGATGTTCACTTGCAAGCGTTTAAGACACTGGGCACTGTGAAATGAACTGGGGGGTAGAACAGAAGCAGTGAACACATTATTAGGCCAAATTCACGAGAATGTTCCATGGAACCATGACCCTTGTGGTAGTTAGATGATTTTTTGTCAACTAGACACTCCAGGGGGAGTCAAATCTGTCAATCCAGTCACAGCCTGAAGCTTTGTCCTTGAGTGTGTGGCTTTCTCATAAGGAGAACCTTGGGGACCTCCTTCTGTTTCCCCCACCCCTCTTTGCCTTCCTGTTTTCCTGGCAACCCTGGGAGCTTCCAGAACCCTATCGTGTTTCCACTCACCTTGGATACCTACAGCTCTGACCCCAACAGTGTGTGATCGTCCTGTATTCTGCAACATTGCATGTGGCTGTGTGAGTCTGAAGAGGGACTTATGGACTTGTATTGGACTTACAGACTTGTGTTGGACTGGGCTGGGACCCCTTCTTAATATGTAATTACATCTTGATATAAAGCTCTTCCTTATGCATACATGAATGTCACTGGATTTGTTTCTCTAGTCAACCCAGTCTAATAACCCTAATTTTCCAAACCAAGGAACCACATTACATGAGGTATTTAGTTGACCATATTCAGCCTCAGAAGCTATTGTCTTTTATAGTTCTTGTTATCAATATAGTTATTACGCAACTTCTGCCAAATTGACTTTTAATAGGTAGGCAAATTATTGACAGCAATTACAATAACTGGCTGTGCAAGCTTACCCTTAATCAATTTGTTTCTCTATCATGGTTGGCTCTCCTTTTTCATCTCCTTCTCTGCCCTGGTAACCTGTAATAAACATTGGTGTTTATACTTTTACCTTTTTGTTTTTTATAGGTAATAAAGAGATATATAGTGATAGTGTAAGTTAAGTATTAGGCTGCTAGTCTTGAAGTGGTTTGTTCAAATCTCCCAGCCACTCTGGGGAAGAAAGATGATACCGCTTACTCCTATAAAGATTTACAGCCCCAGACACTCCATAGAGCAGTTCTACTCTGACTTATAGGGATGCTGTGAGTTGGAATTGGCTGAATGGCAGGTTTCTTTTCCATCATTCATTAAATGATTATATGGGCCTAATATATATTTTCAAATCATTTTATTGGGGGCTCATACAACTCTTATCTCAATCCATACATCCATCCATTGTGTCATGCACATTTGTACATATGTTTCCATCATCATTCTCAAAACATTTGCTTTCTACTTGAGCCCTTGGTATCAGCTCCTCATTTTTCCCCTTCCTCCTCCATTCCCCCCCCATGAACCCTTGATAATTTATAAATTATTATTATTTGATCATATCTTACACCATCTGACATCTCCCTTCACCCACTTCCCAGTTGTCTGTCCCTCAGTGGGGAGGTTATATGTAGATCCTTGTAATCTGTTCCCCCTTTCTCCCTCACCTTCCCTCCACTCTCCCGGTATCATCACTCTCACTGGTCCTGAAAGGATCATCTGCCCTGGATTCCCTGTGTTTCCAGTTCCTATCTGTACCCGTGTACATCCTCTCGCCCAGCTGGATTTGTAAGGTAGAATTGGAATCATGAGAGTGGGGGCAAGGAAGCATTCAAGAATTAGAGGATAATTGTATGTTTTATCATTGATACACTGCACCCTGACTGGTTCTTCTTCTCCCCGCAGCCCTTCTGCAAGGGGATGTCCGATTTCCCACAGATGGTCCCCGAGTCCCCACTCCGCACTCCCCCTCATTCACGATGCTATAATTTTTTTTTTTAACCTTTGATGCCTGATCCCTGATGCCTTCAATGCTTTGTGATCTTACAGGCTGGTGTGCTTCTCCCATGTGGGTTTTGTTGTTTCTCAGCTAGATGGCCACTTGTTTATCTTCAGGCCCTTAGGCTTTCAGATGCTATCTCTTTTGGTAGCCGGACACCATCAGCGAAAGATGCAGGGAACATCAAAAGAAGATGGAAGGCATACTGAGTCACTATATCAAAAAGAGCTAGTTGATATTCAGCTATTTCAAGATATGATCAAAGAATCAATGGTACTGAAGGAAGAAGTTCAAACCACACTGAATGTATTAGTGAAAATTAAGCCCCCAAGAATTGATGAAACACCAATTGAAATTTTTCAAAACACTGAGGAAGCACTGGAAACACTCACTAATCTAGGCTAAGAAAATCGGATGACAGCTACCTGGTTAACCTACTCAAACAGATCCATACTTGTACCCATTCAAAAGAATGACGACCCCACAGAATGTGGAAATTATGGAACATTATCAATATCACATGCAAGTAAAATTTTGCTGAAGATAATTCAATGATGTTGCATCAGTGCATTGACAGGCAGCTGCCAGCAATTCAAGCCAGATTCAGAAGAGGATATTAACCAAGGATATCATTGCTGATGTCAGATGAAAGCAGAAAATAACAGAATAATGCTTATTTATGCTTTCTTGATTATGAAATTGCATTTGATCATAACCAATTAATTGTGCCCATGCAGGATCAGTACATAGATTAAGAGTTAGTAATTTGAACAGACAAGAGAATACTCTGTCGTTTAAAATCAGGAAAGGTGTGATCATGGTTGTATTCTTTCACCATACTTATTCAATCTGTATGCTGACCAATTAATCAGAGAATATGGACTATCTGAAGGAGAATACAGCATCAAGTTTGGAGGTTAAATTATTAACAACTTTGGATATGCACACACAACCTTACTGGCTGAAAGTGAGGAGAACTTGAAGCAGTTGCTGATGAAGAGCAAGGATTTCAATCTTTCATATGGATGAAACTCAATACAAAGAAAACCAAAATACCCACAACTGGATTAACAAGTAACATAATGATACATGGAGAAAAGATTGACATTTTCAAGGATTTTATCTTGCTTAGATCTGATAGAGGAGTGAAAGGGTTAACCCACTGTTAGTCATATACTGGAAATGTAGCATAGTTTGGGATTTGATCTGTAGAGATTTAGTTTGTTAAAAGGGACCCAGGATATAACAGCCCCCCTCTTGTATAGTAAAAAAATTCACTTTAAACATAATAAGAAAGGATGCTGTACTTCAGGAAAGAGGAAACATATCCATTTAGATAAGCATGGAGGTTAAATCCATAGGATGTACTGGTCTGACAATTGATGGAAGAATAAGGATATCAATTGATGATCTGACAATCCCTTGGGGAAATATCAACTGTGTTTTATGAACTTTGCTCCCTTTTCCCATTGTTTTAAAGTCCTCTGATCATTGCAAAACTTGTTGATTATCTCCTGTGCCTGTTGAAAAACCTGTTAATTATCTACCCTCTCCCCCAAACCTGACACAAAGTTTGGGGTACATAACCTGTGAGATTTTCACTGAATCTTGAAACAGTTTGGAGGTGGAAAATCCTCTGTTTTCTTTGGTCACCACTTTCAATAATAAACTTAGAGTTTCTTGAATCAAACTGGTTTCTTCCTTTGGATAAAACACTGACAGGCATCCTGAATCACGTGTCTGCCAGTAATAGATCTAGAATCAATATTCTTGGAAGCAGAAGTCAGGATATCAAACCACAAGTAAATCAACTGCACAAATTCTCTGTAAAGTCTTCAAAAGCAAGAATATCACTGCGATAACTAAGGTGTGCCTGACTCAAGCCATCATCTTTTCAATGGCCTAATTAATATTCATGAGAAAGTTAGACATTGAATAAGGAAAACTGAAGAATACTTGATATATTTGAATTATAGAGCTGGTGGAGAGTATTGAAAGTACTATGGACTGCTAAAGAACAAGTAGTTCTGTCTTGGAAGAAGTACAGCCAGAATAGTCCTTAGAGCTGAGGATGGGGAGACTTTGTTTAACATCATTTGGATATGCTAGCAGGAGAGATCAGTTCCTTGGAAGGGACATTATGCTTGGTAAAGTGGAAGGCCAGTGAAAAATACAAAGACCCCGGTAAGATGGATGGACACAGAGACTGCAGTGATGGGCTCAAGCATAATGACAATTGTGAGAATGTTGCAGAACTGGGTGGTATTCCGTTGTATGGTACATAAGGTCGCTATGATTCAGAACCTAACAACAGCACCACACAATATTTGGTCTTTTGTGGTTAGCTTATGTCACTCATCATAATGTTTGCAAGGTCCATTCATACCGTAGCATATGTCAAAACTTGCTTTCTCATACTGAATGAATAGTACCTCACTGTATGTATGTAAAACATTTAGTTTATACACTCATATGTTAAGGGATATCTAGGTTGTTTCTACCTTTGGGTTACTGTGAAGAGTGCTGCAGTGAACATCTGAGATAAGCAGTTTTTCTAGCTTGAGGTGGCATTAATGTTAAGGCAGACTTTCTAAATTCGATTATGGAAGTAAGTGCAATTATTGCCCAGAAGCTTTAATAATTTAAGTTTCTCACTCCAGAAGTTAGATCATGTGAAATATTTTTAAGCTCAGTAGACTGCATCTCGTGTAAGAATTGCTTAGCATTTCCCCAGTACTTGGATAAGTACATCCCTTATGAAACAGTCAGTAAAAAACACAGAGCTTTGAGGAGGAAATTATTTCTGGTTCCACACAAAAAAACTACTCAATTAAAAAAAAATCAAACTTATTTTTTTTGCCTTAAGCAGACGTAGAGGCATGGATGGTTTGAATACCAAGGACTATCTAATAATATATTTTGCTAAATATATTAAGAATATTTTCAGCTGCAAATAAAAAACATGATTAACCATGATTTAAACAAATGAAGATTCCTTGTCTAAAATAAGTCTAACTTCAGTTCTCTATGTGTGGCTCTTAGAGTCTCAAACATCCCTGAGACTATCTCAGGGGTTCTGCGAGGTCAATATGTTTATAATAATTATAATAAGTCATTAGCTTATTTTACTCTGTTGGTATTTACATTGATGATGCTAAATCAAGCGAGGCTAAAACTGCTAGCAGTTAGTACAAATCAAAGGCATAATACCAAATCACTAGTTGTTATTGTATTCATCCCCTGCATGCATGGGAGAAAAATGTCACTTTTACTTTAATTGCCTTTTATGGAGCAGTAAAATGCAATTTTATCAAATATTAACCCTTGATTACATATCTCTTGAATATTCTCTGGGATAAAATAGAAAGTTTGCTTGTGCTGTATACCAAATTTTTTGATTTTCTCAAAAGAAGCACATGTGTAATTGAGTAACAAGCCTTTCTTATGGAACACCATTTTTATTTAAAATAATGAATGGCAGAAAAGCTGTAATTAAGCAGTTTTGTGTATTTAGCAGACATTTTCTTGAAAATGAACAAAGGGGAACCTGTCAGGTAAAAATTAATGTTCTGGAAAACTTTTATATGCCGCCATGAGCTTGATATTTTTCCAATTTAAAGATGTACTTGATGAAAGCAATGGTGATATTAAGAAATTTGTATAGTGAACAATAAATTGTGTCATTAATTGGGTGTCCAGCATAAGTCCATGAACATGTATTTTCCAAGTGAGAAATGATCATGCTACAAAATCATACTTCAAAATATAATGTAGACACATATTTTCTAATGTAACAGAGGATGCAAATCTCATTGATATGGTTTCAGATTATATGTTGCAACTAACCTTTTTTTAAACTACTACTTGTGAATTGAGGTGGACAGCCATAGGATTGATGCATTACAACAAAGAATGATAAATTCTAGAGAATGGCATCACATTTGTCATCAATAAAAATCATTTCAAAATCTATCCTGAAGTATAATGCTGCCTTTGATAAGATAACATCTATATGTCTACAAGAAATTCCAGCTAGAACTATTATTAAAACTTACAAACAACTAAAGTTAATGAAGAATTCCAAGAATTCTACAATCTTCTTCAGTCTGAAATTGATTAAACAAGGAATCGAGATGCATTGACAATTACTGGTGATTAGACCGTGAAAGTTTGAAACAAAGAGGAAGAAACAGTAGTCGGAATGTGTGGCCCAGGTGATAGAAATGAATCTGGAGATGGCATGATATAATTTTGCAAGATCCATGACTTCTTCATTGAAACACCCTTTTCCCCAACGATATAAATAGTGACTGTAGGCATGGACTTCACCAGGTGTAACACACAGGAATCAAATTGTCTATATCTGTGAGAAGAAATTATGGAATGGAGCCAAAACAAGAACAGGGGTTGACTGTGGAGCAGGCCATCAATTTCTCATATGCACATTTGGGTTGAAGTTGAATAAAAATACAAGTTCATGAGAGCCAAAATACGACTTTAAGGATATCCCACCTGAATTTTTTTGAGACCATGAAGAACAGATTTAATGCATAGAACACCAATGACTGAAGATATGATAAGCCGTGAGACGACATTAAAAATGCCACTTAAAAGACAGGAGAGAGGTGCTGCTCCCTGAGCTACTACAGCTTCAGTGCTGTCCTCTAAAGTAAATTCTTCTGAGGGGAGTGGCAGTTGTACAAGTAGCTGGGATTGGGGCCAAACCCTCAGGCCTCTTCACTGACCCCCATCTCAATGCCCTATTCCCCCGCCACACATCTCTATCTTTTTTTTGCCTTTCCTCCCCACCTCCTTTTTAGTTGGCTACTACATGTACCCCTAGATTTGGTCTGGGCCCTGCCATACTACCTGGACCTCATCCCAGGAATGCTTGTATACAGTAGCTTTTTCCCTGTGCCCCTTTTGCATTTTTCTTTTCTTTTTTTTTAATAAACTTACCTCAGCACACTCATGTTGTACTTGTCCTTTTGTGTTTGGCTTACTTCACTCCGCAAAATTTCCTCCAGTTCTTCCCATGTGGCAATATTCTTCATACATTCATCACTGCTTTTTAGTGATGCACTTAGTGATTCATTGTGTGCATGTACCACAGTTTTTTAATCCATTCGTCTGTTGATGGATTTTTGGTTGTTTCCATTTCCTTGCAATTGTGAACTGTGCCATAATTGGCACTCCATGATTCATACCTTTCTGACACGATCGCAGAACACAAATGTGTGCATAAGCAAATGTGGTGAAGAAAGACAGATAGCATCTGGAGTCTTAAAGGCTTGCAGGTAAACAAGCAGCCATGTAGCTCAGAAGCATCAAAGCCCACATGGAAGAAGCACACCAGCCTGTGTGACCACGAGGTGTCGAAGGGATCAGGTATCAGGCATCAACGAACAAAAAAAATCATATC
>NW_022103942.1:8206776-8209378 GCF_000313985.2 Echinops telfairi
AATGGATATATGTATGGATTGTGATAAGAGTTGTATGAGCCCCCAATAATATGATTTAAACAAACAAACAAACAAACAAAACAAAAAGATAGGAGAGAAAAAAAATTAAAAGCCTAAGTGGATGTCAGAAGAGAATCTGAAACTTGTAGAGTAGATAAGGCAAATGGGAGAAATGATGAAGTAAAAGAGCTAAATATAAAATTTCAAAGAGCAGCAGGAAAAAACCAAAGTAGACTATTACAATAAAATGAGAAAAACGCTAGAGTTAGAAATCCAACAGGGAAGAAAACAGTTGACATACATAGAGTTGAAAAAAAATTGAAGGAAAAAAATCAAGCCTCAGTTTGAAACATTTAAGCATTCCATGGGCAAACTTTGAACTGAATGATGCAGGAAGATGGCAGGAATATATAATCATACTACCAAAAAGAACTGGTCAACCATCAACCATTTCAAAAGATTGCATATGATAAAAATCCAATGGTATTGATGAAAAAAAATTCAAAGCTGCACTGAAGGTATTATCAAAAACAAGGCTCCAGGAATTGATGAATAACAGTTGAAATAACTACACAATGTCACTACAATAACTACACAAAGTATAATATCCTTAAGAATAAATCTTATCAGAGAAACATAAGACTTATACAAATAAAACTACAAAATACCCCTTAAAGAAGCTTACACAAATGGAACAAGTTACAATGTTCCTGGAAGGAAGACTAAATATTGTGAAAATGTCAATATTACTAAAATTACTTTCCAAATTCAATGCAATTTCAATTCAAATCCCACCACAATTTTTCAAATAAATAGAAAGACTGATTGCCAATTTTGTATGAAAAGGAAAGAAACCTAGGAAAAAATAAAACACTATTAAAAATAAAAACAAAATAGGAGGCCTTTCCCTCTCAAACATTAAAACTCACCATATAGCCATGGTAAGCAAAACAGCCTAGAACTGGTACAATGATATTTATGATGACCGATGGATTAGAATTGACATCACAGAAATATAACCAAGTACCTACAGACATCTAATTTTTGATAAAAAACTAAAACACATTAAATGGGAAAGTGATAGTAGCCTTTTCAACAAATAGTGTTGGAAAAACTTGATCTTCACTTTAAAAAAAAGAAAAAGAAAACCAGACCCATACCTCACACCATGTACAAAAAAAAAAAGATCAAGATGAATCAAAGACGCAAATACAAATCACAGAATTTATAAGACCATCAATGAAAAAAATAGGGACAGACTTAAAGAGCCTGATATAAGACATAAACACACAATTGAACATAATGAAAAACATCCACACTATAGAAGACAAGATAAAGGACTGGGACCTAATAAAATACAACATATGTGGACATCAAAAGACTTCATCAAAAGAGTTGATAGAGAACCACAGACTGTGAAAATTTTTTCAGTAACAGTACATGAGAAAGGGTTAATCTCCAAAATCTATACAAAACTACAATATCATAAGAAGAAAATTACAAATAATCCAATAAAAAATGGGGATGACACATGAAAAGATGATTTAACAAAGACTACATACAGGTGACAAACAACCACATGAAGAAATGGTTGTGATCATTAGCAATGAAAGAAATACAAATTAAGACAACAATGAGATATCACGGTACAACACACTTTGGGCAAAAGTCAATAAAACAGAAAATAACAAATTTTGAAGAGGATGTGGAGAGATAAGCAAGCTCCTATATTGCTGGTGGGACTGTAGAATTGTACAACCACTATGGGAATCAGTAGGGCACGTCCTTAGACAAATTCAAATGCAAGTACCTTATGATCCAGCAACTTCTCTACTGGGTATATATCCTAACGAAATTAAGAATACAACATGGACAGACATATGTATATCTATGCTTATTGCAGCAATTTACACAATAGCCCAAACATGGAAACAACCCCAAATTCCAACGACAGTTGTTGTTGTTAGGTGACATCACGTTGACCATCTATAGAAGAATGGATAAACAAGCTCTGGTAAATTCATGCTATGTACATACTATATTTGTACTATGGAATTACATGCACTTATAAAAACAGTGATAATCCTCTTAATCACTGAAAGACAAAACTAGAGAATAGTATGCTTAGCAAACTCAGTTTTTCCAAAGATAACTATTCAGTAACACTATTGTTATAAGGAAAATCTAATAAGAAGAAATGTGATTTATTTCACAATAGACATGACTTTGATGCTTACAAGGAGGCCTGGGGTGGGAGTGCGAACAGGGGATGTGGAAAAAATGGAGCATTTAACGGGATATTACTGTCTAGTTCTTGAGATGGGCTCTGCAATACATGTAGTTTCTTAAAAAAAAACAAAAACAAACAACCCTCCAGGTTCCTTATCCTTCAAACCTAAATAATGGTTTGAGTGGCTTAAAAAAGAGGACGAAAAGTACATTTGAAATGAACTTAGACACCCTGATCGATGTGGTGCCGTGGCGCTCTCCCGAGCCGGACCTAAGCCGCGCCAGACGAGGGACGGACGTTCGCCATGAACGGGACCGCTCCTCTCGCTCTGTCCGTGGGCCCCTAGCCTCTTGCCGCCATCCGCTTGCCGGT
>NW_022103942.1:8209500-8214964 GCF_000313985.2 Echinops telfairi
CCCGTGGCGGGGATGGTCTGTCCCTCCTGCTGTACCGTGCACCTGCCGAGGTCTGCACGGGGTTGTGCCTGGATCGGCCCCTTTGCCGGTGCCCCTGGAGCGCTCCAGGTTGTCCCTCAGGTGCCTGAGGCCGAGCCGCGGTGTTTTATTTTTTTTATATATTTAAAAAAAAAAGAAAAAGAAAAAGAAATGAAATGAACTTAGAGTCTTTAGTGGCAAACAAGTTCATCTCAAACAAAATAAATTGAAATGATAACATAAAAATATACCCGTTGAAATGTTTCAACAAGCTGATGAAATACTAGAAGCAGTAACTGGTCTATGCCAAGAAATTTGGAAGACAGTTACCTAGCTAAGTGAATGGGATATTTGTGCCCATTACAAAGACAGCAGATCTAACAGAAAGTAGAAATTATGAAACAATACTATGACTACCACATGCAATAACTTTTACTGAAAATCATTCAACAAAGGTTGCAACAGGGAGCTGCCAGAAATTTCAGCAAGATTCTTAAAAGGATGTAGCAGGGGAGATATTGTTGCTGACATCAGCTAGATCTTGGCTGAAATGAAAGAGATACATATGTACAAATATGCTTGATTCAACTGATGAACGGATTGTTATAGGACTGAAAGAACCCCCAATAAAATGATCTTTTAATTAAAAAGAAATACCAGAAAGATGTTTATTTATGTTTTATTGACTATGCAAAGGCATTCAATGTGTGGATCATAACAAATTGTGGATAGGATTGTGAAAAATGCCAATTCCAGAGAACTTAATTTGACTAATGTTGAACCTGTACATAGAGTAAGAGGCAGTGGTAGGAGAACAAAGAAAACAGCATGGTTCAAAATGAAGATACTTGTGTCAGGGTGGTATCCTTTCTCAATACTCATTGGATCTCCATGCAGAACAAATAATCTGAGAAGCCGATCTACATACAAGAGAATGTAGCATACTGGAGGAAGATTTACTAACATGGTGGATGATACAACCTTGTTTGCTGAAATCAAAGAGGAGTTGAAATACTTGCTGATTAAAATAAATGACCTGACTTTTGCAAAAATTCTTTGCAGCCTTCAGTATGGATTTCAACTTAAGGTAAAGAAAATCAAAATCCTTACAACTGGACCAATAGAGAATATCATGGTAAAAGAAGAAAAAAATGAAGTTGACCAAGATTTCATTTTTCTCGGATTCACAGCCAATGCTCATGGAAGCAGCAGTCAAGAAAGCAAATGACATATTGCATGTCCAAGTATGTGGATAAATCTGCTGCACAAGTTGAAGAGCCTGATCCAAGTCATGGTATTTTCAATTGTCTCATTTGCATGTGAAAGCTGGACAATAAGGGAATGCTGCAGAAGAACTGATGCATTTGAATCATGATTTTGGCAACGTTTACTGCAAGTATTAAGATCTGCCAGAAGAAGGAACAAATGTTTGTTGGGAAAAGTTCCATCAGAATGCTTCTTAGAAGGAAGTCTTTGTTTCACATCCTTTTGAAATGTGATCAGGATATAGAAACCGTTGGAGAAGAACATTGTGCACGGGAAGGTAGAGTGTTGGTGAAAAGGAGGGGAAGGCTCTGAATGAGACTGACTGATAGTGCGGCTGCATTCGCGGGCGCAGACATTTTTTTAATGTGAGAAAGGTGAAGGGGCAGGGAGTGCTTTGTTTGATTGGGCACGGGGCTGCCATAAGTCAGAGGTGACTCCACAGCACGTAGCACAGGAGCAACTTTTGAATTCCAATGTAGCGTCAGAGAGGAAGACTTATAATTCTTTGAAAAATCACTAAACGATTCCCTTTTCAAACTAAATCCTTATATACTTTATATACTTCACCCAGAATGACATATCACAAGCGATTAACTGAAGAGAGATTTTAGAATACAGCTATCCTCTAGCCTTCCATTGTCTTACTAAATTTACAATTTTTATAAAATATCATTTTCATGAAAATAAGCTAATATGATTGGTATTATTTTTGTTTAAATGAATGAATAAAATATTTTTAAAATATCTTATTCTAAATTTCTAGCTATACTTCTTCCAAGACATATTAACTTGGGTGAAGGAGAAGACAATATACAAGTAGAGGCAGGTGAGCAACACAATGAAAGTAGGAGTTAAAGGCAACAGAGGTAAGCAATATTATGCATGCAATCCTGAAATAAAGGTGAACTATGAGTAGATGCACAGACAGGCAGGCAAGCTGAGTGGGTGTGGGAGGGAGAATGGAAGCATACTCATAAATACATACATGTTTGAAAGAGGATAGTTGTACATACACATTTACCTTTTCTACAAATATATACATGACTATGGTTGAGCACACAAAGAGCAAAGTTATGAAAACTTCTTAGACAAATTCAAACAATGTGAGAGAATTGGTCATTAAGCCTGAGGACTCAGGACCATAATCTCCGAGAACACCCAGGTAAGTTACCAAACAGTTCACAAAGACAGTGCTCTACTGAGCAGCCATCTAAGGTGCAACTATTTGTCTCTTCCTGTCCAGAGAAAAGAAGAGTGATGTAAATTGAAATACAATGGAAACATTAGTCCAACTGAGAAATGGACCATGCAAACATCAGATGCTACAAACAGGAGACCAGAAGAATGAGATGGTATGAAGTTGTCACTACCGACTACTCTGAAAGGGACCACATTCAAGTGTGGGATGTGGAATAAAATTAAAAATCAGAAAAGAGATTAGGCTTACTGGTGAGATAGAGACAAGTGGATGCCATGAGACTATGGCCCTGAGTCACCCTTCAGGTTGGGAAATGATTAGAAACAGTAACGAGGCAATATCTTAAAATGATTAACCATTTGCGATCAAAAGAGCAGCAATTACCTAAGGACAAATTTCAGACAGGTTAGAAAAGAAGTAATACAAAATATATATATAAAGAAACCTGTGGGTCAAGTGAAGTAAGAGATGGTACATTGAAAGGATTGTATTGGATGGGATGAACAAAATGAGTTTTTGCTTTGTCAATCTTCACCCAATGCACAATACAATTTTATTTTAGTAAATAAATAAAATGATTGACTCATGACATGCTCTACAGCAATCCTAACCGTCAGCATAATAACGAAAACCTCCCCTCCCCGTCTTGATGGGATTCTAACCCCAAACATAGAGGTTAGGATTGCAGCATATTTTTGTGGGAGACAGTTCAATCTATAGCAATATCAGATTGTATTCTACTCAAGGCTCCTGAAAACTGAAATTTTATTTTTATAGCCCTGAAATTGAAACAAACATGGTAAATTTCCTGGAGCCATTCAAAGATAAAGCTTACATTGGTGCCAACAGTTTCAGCAGTAAAATTTAGTATCTTTAATATTAATCTCAATTGAGGCATCTGTAACATTTTCTGGAGGAGGATTCAGTATCAATGACACAATTTTGATCCTGCTAATATTCAAACATTTATGTTTCTGGTGAAGATATTAACATCTTTAAGTCATCTGTGGAGAATAGCAGCCGCAGAATTCTTAAAGGCAGTTTAAAATAAGAAATGTCTGATTCTATGGAAAGGAGATTATTGTAAAGGTTACAAACCAAGTAACTGAGTAAATTAATCAGGAAGCTCCCGGTAAGATACCGGTTAGCTGGTCTGAGTATATTCCAGGTGTATTTCATCCTATTAGTTAGTGCAAATAAGAATCCAAGAAACACCTCATTGCATGGATGAACCTGGAGAACATTATTCAGATCTAAATAAATCAATCATGGAAGATAAATATTGTATGAGACTATTATTATAAAAAGTCTAGAAAAGGTTAACACACAAGAAAAAGAATTTTTGAGGTTTCCCAGGGCTGGGATGGAGAGTTGGGAAACTTACTAACTAGACACATATCATCTTGGATAAATGGGGAGGTAATATACAATAATGGGATGATCAGCACATTATCACTGAGTAAGGGGGAGATATTGAGGGGTGCTCAAAAGTTACAGACATGAAAGATAAATGCAGTCACATACACAATCCCTCAATATAAGTAATAGAAAGCAATCTCTGAGTGTGTACATAGGCAGACATGAAAGCTGGTCAGGTATGGATAAACAAATGGAACTACATTAAGGGTCCTATGTAGATCGAGCAGAGGCTACTTCTACATATGTATTTTTGCTATAAATATAGATGTATATATGGTATAGCAAAGAGAAAGCAGAGACATGAAACTTCTTGGCCATAACACCTTGTCAGACTGAGTCATTGGGCCTGGAGGCTTAGCAAGCCCCGTTCTGGTATGTCAATTGACATTCCATAGCTCACAGAGAAAATGTTCTGTACCCAACTGTGGTGAGTAGTGACTGGGATCTTTAAAGCTAGCTAGATGTCTTCTAAGATGCAGCTAGTAGTCGCTCCCCAGCTGAGGAAAAGAAGAGCGAAGATAAGAAAAAATGCAAGGAATCAATCTAAGGAACGAATGAACCATTCAATTCACAGCTTCCACTGCCCTGAGACCAAAACTAGATGTTCCCTGATTGTCACTGTTGATTGCTCTGAATGAGATCACAGAAGGTCCAGGACAGTTAGGAAAAAAATGTAGAACAAAATTAAAAATCATTAAATAAAATGCCATACTGGTGTAATAGAGACTGTGGAATCCCTAAGATTGTGGTCCTAAAAGACCCTTGAAACCTAGAAATGAACCGCAGGAATCGCATTATTGCCAAATAATGACGATTAACTAAAAAACAATAAATGGATAAATAAACAGAGTGAACAATAACACTCTTGAGAAATATTTGCCCTAAAACAAAGCTAAAAAATCAAGAAGTGGAAGGAGAGAACCCAGGGAGGCAACGGCAAGAATCCTGTTTCTGATCCCTGCATAAACCTATCGTTCAGCTGCAAGTTGAGCCATGAGAGGGGTCCATATCACTTCTATGGTGAGGTGGTATATAATAATCATTTTCACTTGCATCTCTCATATATTTATTTATTGAGAGCCCTTATTCATATGCCTGTTGACACCTTAGTGTCTTCTTTGATAAATTGTCTGTTCAAGTTCTCTACTCATGTAAAAAATTGGTTTATTCAACTTTTTCTTGTTGAAATGCTTCACTTTTGGATAGATTTTAGAGATGAGTCCATTGGCTTATATATCATTGTCAATTTTTCTCCCTGTCTGTGAGTTCTCTTTTTACTCTTTTGAGAAACTACTTTGTTGCACATTCCTTCCAAAAGAACCCTTGGCTATTGAGTTTATTCTGACTCACTGTGGCCATAGGGACAGAGTAGAATTGTGCCTGTGGGTTTGTTTCCCAGGTTCTAAATCTGTACTGGAGCAGAAAGCCATCTTCCTCCGGTGAAGAAGCTGGAGGACTGGAGCAGCTGATATTTCAGTAAACAATCCCACACATAATCTACCATACCACTATCTTCTATGATGCACATAATCCCACACATAATCTACCATACCACTATCTTCT
>NW_022103942.1:8215430-8230817 GCF_000313985.2 Echinops telfairi
CACACATAATCTACCATACCACTATCTTCTATGATGCACATAATCCCACACATAATCTACCATATCACTCTCTTCTATGATGCACATAAGTCTCCAATTTTTAGTAGGTCTCAGTCATCTATTTGTCTTCTGCAGTTTGCAAGTCTTCAGTTATGTTTGATAGTATACCTATGCCATATATTAGGGTCCTTACATTAATCTCTATTTTTTTCATTGATGGTCTTTATGGTTGTGAATTTTAAATTTAGGTCTTCTGAGTTAGTTTTTGTGCATAGTGTGAGATATCATGCACTATTTTTATCGACATCATTGTTGTTGTTAGGTGCCTGCAAGTTGATTTTGCCTCATAGCAACCCAATGCACAACAGAAGGAAGTAGTGCCTGTCTTGTGCCATACTGATAATTGTTCTTATACAGGAATCCATTGCTGCAGCCACTGTGTCAGTTCATCTCACCAAGGGTCTTCCTTTTTTGCTGCTCCTCTACTATACCAAATATGACTTTATTTTTTCAAGGACTAGGTCTCTTGAGCACATGTCCAAAGCACATGAGATGAAGTCTTTCCATCCTTGTTTTTAAGAAGCATACTGGCTGTCTTTCTTCCAAGACAGAATTGTTTGTTCATTTGGGGGGGGGGGGTGTTACAGTTATATAATATTTTTTCACTTTTATACTTTTTATTCAAGTTCTCCCCCTCCCCCAGCATTTTATTGGATGCTAATACAGATATTATATCATTTTGGCAGTCCACTGTACTTTCACTATTCTTTGCCAAAATCGTATTGTAAATGCATCAATTCTTCTTTTGTCTTCCTAATCCACTGTCCAACTTTCACATGTATATGAGGCAATTGAAGATATACTATGGCTTGGGCCACATGTAACTTAATTGTCAAAATAACATTCTTACTTTTCAACACTTTAAGAAATCTTGTGCAACAATTTACCCTGTGTTATTTGGTCTCTTGACAGCTGCTTCCATGAGATTGATTGTGAATCCAAGCAAGATGAAATCATTGACAACTTCAATCTTCTTTCCATTTATCACGTTATTACCTATTAGTCCAGTTGTGAGGACTTTGGGTTTCTTTACATTGACTTGTAATCCATACTTTGGGCTGAAATATTTGATCTTTATCAGCAAATGCTTCAAGTCCTTCTCACTGTCAGCAAGCAAGGTTGTGTCATCTGCACATCACAGTTTGTTAATAAGCCTTCCTCTACTCCTGATTATAACCCAAGCGGTATTCCCTTATTCTGTTGACAGAACTTCCTTTTGATTCATGTATTGGTTCCACATGAGAAATCGAAAGTGTTTTGGAATTCCTATTCTTCTCAAGGCTACCCACAATCATGTCTTAGCATGGTCAATAAAACACAAATAAACATCTTTATAGTATTCTCTTCTTTGAGCCAAAATCCATGTGACATCAGCAATGCTATCCCTTGTTTCATGTCCTCTTCTGTATTCAGTCTGAATTTCTAGAAGCTTCCTATCAATGTACCACTGCAACCCTTTTAGTATATGTGCTGCCGAAGCGAGCACACCACTGCAACCCTTGCTGGATGATATACAACAAGATTTTACTTACATTAGATAATAATGATATTACTCTAAAATTATGAATTCTGTTAGATCACCTTTGTTTGGAATGAGTACAAATATGGATCTCTTCTAATCAGTTGGCCAAGTAGTTGTCTTCCATATTTTTGTCATACAAAAGTGAATACTTCCAGTAGTTCATCAGCTTGTTGAAACATTTCACTTGGTATTCCAACAATTCTTTGAGCCGTGGTTTTTGTACTAATGCTTTCAGTTCAGTTTGGACTTCTGTACCATTGGTTCTTGTTTATGTGTTACCACTTGGAAGTGTTTGGATGTTGAATAATTCTTTTGATACAGCGATGCTATGTATTGTTTCTGTCTTCTTTTTATATCTGCTGCATCAGTCAAGGCCTGAATGTTTTCTTTAGTTCTTTCATTTTAAGATATGCAGACCTTGTTCTTCCTCTTTGGTTTTCTAACTGAAAGTCTTTGCACATATCATGAAAAAATTTTACTTTATCTTCTAGAGTTACCATTGAAACTTTCTGTTCAACTATTTTACTTCATCATTGCTTCCATTTGCTTTAGCTGATCTATGATTAAGAGAAAGTTTCAGAGTCTCTCCTGACATGCACTTTGATCTTTTTGAGGCATAGAGTTTCAATCCGTAAAATCAGCGGTTGGAAACCACCATTTCTTTGCGGTCAAAAGTTAGAGCCTCAGAAACCCACAAAGGTAGTTGTACTATGTCCTATAGGGTCATTATGAGTTGGTATCAATTTGATGGCAGTGAGTTTGTTTGATTTTTACTATCTTCATATCTGATGTTCTTGATATCCTAACACAGCTCATCATGTCTCCTATCATAAATGTTTAATGCATTAAATCTTTTATTGAGATGTTCTGTAATTTCAGATGGGACATACTCAAGGTCATATGGATTACATATGAGCAATTGATTGTTTCTTCCAATTGGGCCCTGGCCTTGTCTTAGGTGCTGACATTGAGCTTCTTTGTCATTTCTTCTCACAGATGTTGTCAGTTTAATTTCTGTGTATTCCATCTGGAGATGTCTACATTTACAGTCGTCTTTGTTTTGTCAAAAAGCTATTTGTGGCATTTATTGATCTTGCAAAATTCTAGTATGTGATCTCAAACTTTATTTTATCAACAAGGACATATTTTTCAACTATTGTACTTTCATCTTTGTTTCCAACTTCTGCATTCCAATTGCCAATAATTATCCATGCACTTTGATTGCACGTTTGATTAATTTCAGACTGAAGATGTTCACAAAATTCTTTAATTTCTGCATCTCTAGCTCTAGTGGTTGGTGCATAAATTGGAATAATTGTATTGACTGTATTTCCTTTTATGCAGATAGATATAATTCTTATCACAGGCAGCATTGTACTTTTGAGACTGATTTTGGAATGTCCTTTTCGACGATGAATACAACACCATGCTTCTTGATTGTGTTATTTACAGGATAGTAAATCACATGTTTTTCCGATTTCAAAATGACCAATACCAGTCCATTTCAGCTCACGAATGCCTAAAATATCAATATTCATGTGTTCGTTTCATTTTTGATGATTTTCGATTTTTATAGATTCATACCTTGTGCATTCCAAGTTCTAACTATTAAGAGCTGTTTGTAGCAAGTTTTCCTTGTTTTAAATCATGACCCATCAGCAATTGTGACTGCCCCAGCCCCTACTCCATCCACATCATTGTGGTTGGCTCTACGTTGAGAAGATATCTCTTCTTCACTCATATTTTGAATCCTTCCAACCTGAGGGGTTCATCTTCCTCAGTGTATTAGACAATGTTTTGTCGATACTAATGAGGTTTTCAGTATGTGAGAATATTCCATTGCTATCCATCAAGTTTGCAGTAGTCAATTCCTCTAACGTAGCCAGCCTATTTCTTCTTTGTAGTCTGATCTTTGTCTAAAAAGCTCTGCTGTAACCTGTTAAGTTTGGGTGACCCTGCTGCTATTTCAAAAGACCAGTGGCACAACTTCCATCATCACAGCAATGCACAGGCCACGACAGTATGACAAACTCACAGATAAATGGTGGGGTTACATTGCTGCACAACAAAATTGCATCTGTATTTTTTAAAAGCCTGGCCAATCACATACAAATAAAGAATATTTCAATGCAAACCTAATGTTAATACATGGTTTATTAAGATTTCCTTTTGATTTGGTAAGATATTATGTGTATTCTTACAACAGAATAAGAACTAAACCATCTTTTAGTCATGTAGTAGGAGTCCCTGGGTAGTGCAAATGGTGAGACATATATGAAATTGTTCCCTATATATTACTAAGTAAGCACAAGTAAAACTTTGCTTACCTTACTTAGTTGGTATGGTCCTGTCAATATACAGTGCTGGTTAAGCCTAAACATCTGTTTTGTTTGCTCATGCTTAGAATTGTACAACTAGGCTGTAGTACAAATTTCTAACATTTAATCTCAATTGTGCTTTCTACTACTTGGTAATTCTTTATTCATTCTTTTAATATGCTCTAACATCCGTTGAAATATATTTTATTTTCTAATGGATTTCAGTACTCAAAGAAAAAATATCACAGGGAGGAAAGTACACCATTTCTAAAATGCATGATGTAAGAGAACTCCCTTGAAAATGGGATTTAAAACTACATATTAAAAGAGCAAAGGCATGCTCCTGAGGAAATTCACTCAGTTTACTTATATAAAGATGTATTTGAGCAAAATTCTTGGATGTTAAGTGTGTGTGTTGGGGGGGGGGGAACCTTTCAGTCAAAAGAATCTAAAGACTCATGAAGGAGAAGAAATCATATGATCAGTCTTTGACAGCAAAGCTTTATCCGATCACAAAAAGGAGTGGCATATTTAACATAAAGAAGGGAAATGCAAGCTGAAGAGAATATATCAATTCTGACTTTCAAATAAAATGGCCAAAGACAAATTTATCAACTTGGTTGAACAACATGCTGAAGATAATTAATGTCACTAAATTATACATGTCAAAATGTTCAAATTTCACATTTTTCTTACACATATATGACAATCAGATTAAAAAAGAACTCGAGACTATTCTTCCCATTAGTCTTTCCTTATTTCACAGAATACGTTTCTGACCGCTAAAACATCTAGAAAACCATTCTCAATCTAAAAGATGATGACAGTGATCATTAACAGCATGTAACCAGCAAAGGGAAGCAAGCAAACATTTTGAACCTCTAGAGAAGGGGACAAATGGGACCGTTGATGTAATTTCCAATTTGCAGGAGACAGAAGTCAGAGCAAAATGAAAACTGTTTAACTCTACAACTATGGAGGACAGAAGTTGCAAATAAATTGCTGGGAAAAAGAGGATAGAGGGAGAACTCTACATTAAAAGAGATTTAGGACTTCTTGGAGAGGGGCATAATCAAATACACTGTGTAGGAATGAACATTTGAGTGATAAAATTATAAAGTGAACAAAAAGACTTTTACCACAAAAATTACAATGGGGAGATAGTTGTGATTAGCATAAGTGGTGGTTACCAGGTTGTTTGCCTCACAACAATTGGTTAAATTATACATTTATTTCTATATTAGTTGGAATTTAAAGTAACCAAGATTTCAATAGAAACATTGAACGTTGTTTCCTATTAGTTATCTGTTTATTTTACAGCAGGAAGCATTAACATAAAGCCCTAACGCACATAATTTTATAGCATGATCTTGGAGGATAGGTCACGAATGCCCCAGTTAAAGAAAAAGCAAACAACATTTTAAAACAAATCACCCAGATTTTGTTCACTCTTAAGTCCCATCACTTCCAATATTTCTTTTATAAATATGATTTCTTCCTTAGCAATCAAGGTTATGAATAAAATAATAGTAAATTTTATGCTCAAAGATATAGCAACCACTGCTGAAAATGATTTTTGCATAAAACTGAAAATTCCCTCTAGCCCATATTAGAAATGTAATTTTTACATTATAGCATTTTTTTCAATGTTATATAAAATAGGTCACCAAAAAGAAGTTCAATTATGTTCATTTATATTAATGGAAGAAAGGCAATGTAGACAAAAGTAATATATGCCAGATATATCAATTGTCCTTAGGGTCAGCACTTTTACTAGCTAGTACTTACTATCCATTATACTTGCCTTTTAAAATATAAATAATGATTTCATATTTCAATTTTTGCTAATGGAATCTTTCAGGCAGAAAAAGTCATAAATATAGTAGTACAATGATCTTCCATGTATTTATCCAGCTTCAACCATTGTCGACACATGACCAATCTTTCTTTATCTATGCACACATCCACACCCCTTTCCATTAAATTACTTTGAAGCAAATCTGAGACATTATATTATTTTGATACCAAACCAGGTTTTCAATGAAGCTACACGAGAGAACTATTTAAAAACCAGCATGCATAAAAACTTGGTCAAGTACTGTTAGTTCATAACAAAACCTACAGCTTTTTCCAGAAAAACTTCCAATATTTTACTGAAGTTTATAGTTGTATTTATACCAACTAATATCAGCTAATAGCTGTGTCTGTGGGATAGCAAAGGTTAGCAAAATAACAATGTTGTTTTGTTAAATGCCATCAACCCGTTTCTGACTCAAAGAGACCTTATGTACAACAGAATGAAACACTGCTCAGTTCAGCACTATTCTCACAATCATTTATTTGAGGCCATTGTTGTAGCCACTGTTGCAATTTAGCTTGTTGATCATCTCCCTTTTTGCCATTGACCTTCTTCTTTAGCAAGCATAACCTTATTTTCTAGTGACTGGCCTCTCCTGATGTTCAAGGGCAATGACTTACTTAATGTGTCTCTTCCAGCCAAATCTCTAATTCCCATCAAACAACCTTTCTCTGCATGGGTATAGTGAAAATGTGGGGAAGATACTGAAAGGATTCACATGTGAGTAATTATCACTAGGATTCCCAGAAGTGGCATACTGCTGTGTAGAAAATGAGCAGGAAGAGGGATATCATTACCAGCAAGATCCAGGAGTGTAGCACAACCTCTGGACCAGCGATCCTTGCAGAATGAACCTCCTGGATACAGATGACAGCTATATCATCAGAGAAGCAGGAGCAGGAGCCAGACCGTGGAATAAGAGTGACAGACTTCCCAACCAATGAAGCGAATTAAGGTGAGTGCTATCATGCAGGAGCCTGGCTTGCAGAGTGGGGTCCCCATCTCAGCACTTAATTGGAGAAGTAGGACTTGCTGACCAGATGGAGGTGGAGCTGAGTGCCTTTGGGCTGAGGTTGACTGGAACAGGATGCCTCTGGCCACTTAATTCAAGGAGCTGGGTTTGCTGGCCTTTGAGCTGGAGCTGATTTTCTTTAGGTTGACTCTTACAGCAGAGTGGTATGCCCTGCTGGGTATTTTGCAGACCTGAAACTTTGTAACATGTCCTGGTAAACAACGAACCTGAGGATTTCTAAAAGCTATTACAACTTGTTAACCTCCTTAATAAACCCTATATTCATGAATTTGGTCTGAGTTTCTGTGTAGGCATTGAGATATACACTAAAACCCAGAGAGATCAAGTAGAGATGTAAATTATAGAACATTATTTAAGTCAGATCATGATGATACATCCAAATTATGTGAGACAGAGTCTCACCATCTTCACGGCCCTTCTATGACATATTCATTTGTTTTGGCACTCTGTGATATACTTAATATTCTTCATCAACACCATACCTTAAAGGAATTGACTTGTCTTCAGTCTTCCTTATTCACTGTATAACTTTTGCATACATATGAGGCCATTGACAATATATTATACCTTGAATCAGCCCAAATTTGTCTTCAAAGTTATATCTGTGTATATGTATGTATATATATTCATATACATATATTACTTTAAAGAGATCTTTTCCAAGAAGATGTATCCAATGTAATATGTCATTTTATTTATTTAATCTTTAAAAAATCATTTTATTGGGGGTTCTTACAGCTCTTTTAACAATCTATAGATCAGTTGTATCAAGCATATTTGCACATATGCTGCCATCACCATTTTCTAAACATTTACTTTCTTTTGACCCCTTGGTATCAACTCCTCTTTTTTCCCTCTCACCCCCCTCCCACCCTCGTGACCCCTTGATAAATTATAAAATTATTATTATTTCCATATCTTACACAAATCACTGTCTCCCTTCACCCATATATTTGTTGTTCATCCCCCTGGGGGGTGTTATATGTTGATCACTGCGATTGTTCCCCCCTCCCCTCTCCCCCCACCTTTCCCCTACCCTCCTGATATTGCTGCTCTCATATCTGTACCTGAGGGGTTTATCTGACCTGGATTCTGTGTATCCTGAGCTCTTATCTGTACCAGTGTATATGCTCTGATCTAGCCAGAAATGAAGGCAGGACTGGGGTCATGATAGTGGGGGTGAGGAAGCCTCAAAAAACCAGAGGAATATTGTGCATTTCATCTGTGCTATACTGAACCCTGGTTGACTCATCTTTCCTTGTCACCCTTCTGTGAGACCCAAAACAAATGGGTTTTGGGTCTCTGCTCAGACCCCCTTTGTTTTCAGCAATATGTTTGTTTGTTTGTTTTGGGTTTTCTGATGCATGTTACCTGATTCCATTGAAACCTCATGATAGTGCAGGCTGGTGTGCTTCTTCCACGTGGGCTTGTTGCTTCTCTGCTAGATGGCCACTTGTTTAACTTCAAGCCTTTAAGACCCCAGTTTTTATATATTTTGATAGCCTGGCATCATCAGCTTTCTTCACCACATTTGCTTATGCACCCATATTTGTTTCAGCGATCATGGCAGGATGACCATCATAGAATACCAGGTTGTTAGAACAAAGCGTTTCTGCATTCAGGGAGGGCTTCAGCAGAAGCCCAGAGTTCATCCACTTCCTCAATGTATTGCCATATAAATATATGTACATAGACCAACACCTCTATTTTTATGAATTAATATTTTTGCATATGTACACAACTATACCTCTATCCATAGCTTTGTATCCTAGATCTTCCTCTGTTTCCCTTTCCATTCCTGTTGAGCAAACAACACCATAGACAGGGGAACAACTAGGATATTAAATCAATAATAAAAAGTATGTAGAGATCTTGGGAGTGATGGAGCAACAGAAATCTAGCTGAGAGGAATTGTTAAAAGGCAGAAGAAGGGTAAGCATGATGGAGTCACTTAGTCACTTAATTTTTTTGGCCACTGATTCCATGGACATTGATTGTGTGTTCAAGTAAAATGAAATCTTCAGTAAAATCAAATTTTTCTGTTTTTCATAAAGTTGCTTTTGGTTCAATTGTGAATTTTTTTGTTTTTATTTATGTTGAAATGTACAATAAATAATGTTATCCAGAAAACGTGTAATATCTGGCTGAAGTTGAAGTTTCCAACATTATAATTATACTTTACATCCAATACACATGGATTATAGAAAGAGAACACATTGTGAAAATCTACTTTATTACAAACTTAAGTAAATCACTTAAAATTTGAGCTTGATCCCTCAGAGAATGAATGTGACATCTTAATTTCTTCAAGTTCTATATTTCTGTTTTTCCAAATTATTTTTGAATAGCTATGTGTCTTTGGAGTTAGAAGATAAAGTTTAACTGCTTTTCACAAACAGTTAACTTTAGTTGAAAAATGCTCTAAGAAGAATAAGATTGAGTAGCACATCAAGATATACATAAAATGTAAAATTTAGCTAAATATAACATCACAGATTTTCAAAAACTTACTATTCAATTTTTTTCCAGTATAGGCATGAGAACACAACAGACATCATTCTCTAAAGACCTGAAAAATCATTGATTTATTATATGAAAGTATGTAAGAAAATATTATTACTACATTCCCAGTTCTCACATACAAGAATTTATTCTCAACAAAGCATGTTTAAACACATCTCTGTGATCAATGGATGGCTTCAGACCAGTTGTCTCATTAATATAGGTGTCTTAGTCTAGTTAGAATTCATTTTTTAAAAGGTCTAATCAAAACAATGACTTTCCGGAGCATCTGTTGGCCCAATTATATTCAGAGCAGACAGGTCAGTTCAGAAGGTTATGATGTGTCTGTGGGTTTGGAATTTCAAAGAGGTAATCTTAATAGATTTTTCTTAAAGGACACTGGAAAACCAAGAGGGCTTATAAGGAAGAAGTTGTAAAAAAAAAAAAAGAGAGAGAGAGATAGAAAAGGAAAAGAACATTGCACTGGTGACAAAAATGCCAGGACAGTTGTGCTGAGAATATATTTTCCATCACAACAATGCATCTGCTCATTCCTGTAGAATAGCCAGGACAGTGCTATGAGAATTTCATTAGCAAGTCTTGCCTCATCCATCGTACAGTCCTGATCTTGTCCCTTAAGACATCTTTTTGTTTCCTAAACTCAAATAGCACTGAACAGCAACATAATTTTAGTACTTCAAGGACATCTAATCTGTCATTGTTTTAAATTAAATTAAATGTTTTAAATTGAAGCGTGAAGACTTGGTTGGAGCAGTGTATAGACCTAGTTGAAGCACAAATGGAGAAACAACAGCCTCACATCAAAAATGTTTGTTTGATAAAAGTTTCAATAATTGTGGTAGTAATACTTTTCAATTTCCCTCATATAATTAAATACTCAAAGAAGAAGTGCATTACATCAAAATTCACGGTCAGATAAATGCCAAGGCTAGGTTTTCACCCTGCTGTTAACAAAGAACCAACTTGATGGACTCTAACAACAACAATTACTGTATGTGGAGTTCCCTGCTCACTTTTTACCCTACTTTGACTCAGAAAAACTGATTTGTTGACTACTATTCTGGAGTTTCCTGCCCACTTTGAGACAAGGTTTCCCTCAATTCTATTATAACTTGCCTCTACTTTGCTTTGGTATTTTCCTCATATCTGGAGACCCTCACACACCCCTACCTATTTTTTCTTCACTAAAAATTCATTTTGGGACAAAAAAACAAAACAAGTGCCAATAATATTTACAGGGCCTTCTAAATAAACATGTGGTTCCTGCTCGCCATCATCCTTCAGAGACATAATTACTTAGATGAATCAGATATTGCAAATAGCTAGTCTATAAATACAAAACAAAGCAAGTGCTGGATTTAATGCTAGTGGTGACTTAGTTCTCCTTCAGTGATGTGGACTAAACTTCATGACTGATTCTTCTGGAATCTAAACTCTCCAGCTTGTATTTGGTGGTAGATCTATATGTATCACATCCACACTCAGCTTGTCCAGGATGCAATATCACAGGAATGAATTTTTGTAGTACTGGTTTTTTCTTTCTTCCTTACATAAACCTTTATATGGATCAGATAGCATGACCTGTGTTCCAGGATCTAATATCATTTGAATTACATTTTAGTTGTGTTTTTTGTTCCATGACTCTTTCTAAATTTTTTAAACTTATATAACAAAAATAACTAATTGTAAAACAAAGTTCACTGAATACAATTTTATTGGTGAAATTGTTCCTCTCTTTCAGAAATGTAATATATGGATTAGATCCAGGATTATACTTGTCCAAATTATAACATTTGAATTAATTTTGGTGGTGGCAGTTTCCTTACCACTACTTCGCCAGCCTATTAGGTAAGCATTTAGGTATATAGTTCTGCTACCTGTTTAATTCTTCCAGGAGCCAACTTTAAAATAATTGATTTTAGTGGAAGTGTTTTTCCTTATCCTCCTTTCGATACAGAATTAATTACATGATTGTCTTGTCCAGAATCACTTATCACTAGCATTATTTTTTTTGTATAAAGTCTAAGCTTCCTCTCAGCTTTTTAAAATCCAAACTTAACCCCCAAGCCTTGCCATAATTCTAATGCTATTACAATTCTTCAACTTACTGGCCATTGCTCCATCTACATCTCTGCAAGATTAGGTTCTTGGATTTAGCTTTCATAAATCGCTTGTCTATTGTGTGGGGAAAGTTGTTTGCTCCTTAGGCAATCAGGACAGGGCCACCGCATTTCACCTTTGAAGGCCAGTGGGAAACTCTGATGGCTCAACCGTGGGAGCTGATGATGCAGCAGCAGGCCTGTCTCTCCACCTAAGATAACATGAGCCTTGCCTCATGTTGCTGGCAAGGCTGCAAAAACAACAGTCTACAAACTTATCAGTTACTTCATGTTCCCCACCTTGTCCTCCCCTCCTATTTGTACCCTCAAATAATTGCAAACTGTCCTTTTGTGTTAATCGGTCACATGTTGCAGGCTACATGCACTGAATGTATTTAAACCTACCTTGAATAAAGTATCAGGCTCTGGAGTGGCTATACTGCAGGGTCCCCATGCCTCAACGACATATATCCTTATTTTTCTCATATTTATATGTTTTCTCATCGCAGATCAGACCCTGTCAGAACCGTTTTATTTGTAAGATAAGAACTATCTCCACATTGTCTTACAATTACCACCTGAAGGTGGGGATGTGGGGATTTCTTGTAAGTTTATGGGAGGGAAACTGAAACTAGGAGTAGAAGAAACATGTGCAGTCTGCAAGGTCCCAGGAGGAGCTCCGTGGGTAAGGAATAGGGGGAACTTTTCGGGCATATCATGAGTATCCGAGGCAGGGCAAGCGGGTAGTAGTTTAGAGTCAAATCATCATTCTCTGTTAATTAGGCAAAGCAAAACAACTGTGCCGGGATAAACATTTCTTTCATATTTTTAAGGGAGTTTAATAATTGATCTCTGTAAAGAAGGACAATACAGTGAATAGACTTAAAAGGATCTTTTAATTTCCAGAAGAAGGGGGTGGTAAATTTAGTAACTTGGTATAATAAGTAAAAAGTTTTGAAGTCTGCTATGGCTGTGATGCATCAAAAGGAATGTGAATACAGATAAGTTAACTTAGCAAGTGTTGTAGTGTCTAATTGCAATAGAATAGTTAATTTTTGAAGTTATTTCTGACTTATCTAATAAGCAAAGAGCAATTTTGTTTTTTCACAAAGAAGTGACATAGTTGTAGGGAGAGCATGTATTTTGTGACACTTGGGCTTTATGAGTTTTAGTTAAAGTAGTTTTGTAGCCATTGCATGTAGAAAAAGGAAAGTGTAAAGGTACATCTGTGCATAATTTGGTATGAAAGTCACTGAGTCATTATGAATTAAATGAAAATACTTTTAAGAAAGTTAAGATTAAGGACAAGAAGGTCTACTAAGGAGGACGCTCCTAGAGATTTTTTCTCCTCTATCAAAAGTGACTTCAGTTCCAATTTTTGCAAGTCGTCCAAATTACAATTTTATCCTTGAGTCTTACAAGCTAGACATTGCGAGGCAGTGAGAAAGAGACAGCAGAGGCACATTCTGTGCAAATAGATTTACAACCAGGCCAAAGCGTGGGGGTGGGGGGGGGGAGGGGAGGGGCAGGGGGCAGGGTGTTATCTAAAGTAAAACCAAGAAATCTTGTTGAAAAGGTCTCAGAAACCTGTCTTGTGTGTCCGGTGATGCCTGTTAACTGTTTACTTAATGTAAGTAATTCTCTTGGAATGAGGGATGTTAGACATAATGTTTTTTTTCTTTTAAATTGCTGATAGAAATGAAACAGACAGTAGTTAGATTTGGAGTTACATCTCTCTTTTTAAAAATTAGACCTTTATGTGATACATCATTGCCAATTTTTTTTTTTCCGCCCAATCTGAGAGGTTTTCTGTTTACACCTGTGATGAAGTCTTTTGGTGTACATAAATGTCTTATTTTAGGAAATCTCAGTCTTCTATTTAGTCTTGTTTACTGTGGGTGTTTTACATTAGGTTTGGTGGTGTGTGTATGCCTTGTATTAGGGTCCTTAAATTTCGCCTTTATTTTTCATTGATGATCTTTAGAGTTCTACATTTATATTTAAGTCTTGAATCCATGTTGAGTTTATTTTTGCATATGGAATGAGGGATGAGTCCTACTTCATTCTTTTGCAGATTGAGATTCAAATTTTCTAGTACTATTTGTTAAAAAGACTCTCTCATATTTAATGTGTTTTTGTCCTTTATAAAAAAATCAAGCGTCTGTAGGTCCCTAGTTTTATTTCTGGATTCTCCATTCTGATCCATTGGTTTACATATCTATAGTTGTACCTATCCCAAACTTTTTTGATTATTATGTCTGTGTAATAGACTGAAATCAGTAAACAAGCAGCCTACATTATTTTTTAGTAGTGTTTTTCTTATCCTGGGTTTCCCTTCCATTAAAGGTTGGTGATTAGTTTTCCTATTTCTTTGAGAAATAGTGCTGGGATTTGGATCAGAAATGTGCGATGTTTATAGATTGTTTTGGATAATATTGACATTTTAACTATATTAATGCTTCCTATTCATGAATTTTGAACATTCTTCCATTTATGCATGTCTCTTTTGGTTTCTTGAGTAATGTTTTATAGTTTCCTTTGTACAAGACTTTTGTTTTCCTGGTTAGATTTATGCCTGAGTATTTCATTTTTGAGGTGGATATTGTAATGACGTTTTTTAAAATAATAGACTCTTATTTATTTTTGTATGTTGATCTTAAAGCCTGCTACATTGCCAAATTTATCAATTAATTCCAGGAAATTTTAAAATTAAGTCTTTGTAATTTTTCTGCATATAAAATCATATTGTGTACAAACAGAATTTCAATTCTTCTTTGCCCACTTGGATGCCATGGATTTCTTTTTGATGTCTAATAGCTCTAGCTAAGATTTCCAGGACTGTGTTAAGAGTGGTGATAAAGGGCAACTTTATTTGGATCTTATTCAGTGGGGAAAGACATTCAGTTTCTCCTCATTGAGTGAAATACTGGCATATGTGGATTTTATTACGTTGGGGAATTTCCCTTCTATTTCTATTTTATTGGGCGTTTTTTATTAAAACAAAATGGGTTAGATTTTGTTGAGTACATTTTCTGCAACAATCAATATATTCATGTGGTTATTTTATGCTTTACTTATATGGCAGATTTCATTGATTATTTTTCTAATATTGTATATATGGGTATCTACTTTTTTTCTTTCTTTTATTAAATACTTCTACTGAGGGCTCTTACATCACCCATCACAATCCATACATTCATCCACTGTGTCAAGCACATTTGTACATATGCTGCCATCATCATTTTCAAAGTATTTTCTTTCTACTTGAGCCCTTGATATCAGCTCCTAATTTCCCCCCCTCCCTGCCCCATCCTGCTCCCTCATGAAGCCTTGATACGTTACAAATTATTATTTTCATGTCTTACATTGGCCTCTGTCACCTTTCACCCAACTTTCTGTAGTTCATCCCCCTGGGAGGGGGTTATATGTCGATCCTTGTGATCAATTCCCCCTTTATCCCCCCACCTTCTCCTTATCCTCCTGGTTATCTCTATTCTCATTGTTTGCCCTGAGGGGTTATATATCCTGAATTCCCTGTGTTGCAGGCTCTTATCTGTAGCAGTGTGCATGTTCTGATCTAATCCAATTTGTAAGGTAGAATTGAGGTGATGATAGTGGGGGGAAGGAAGCATTAAAGAACTAGAGGAAAATTGTGTATTTCATTGGTGTTATACAGCACTCTGACTGGCTCATCTTTTCCTTATGACCTGTCTTTGAGGGGATGTCTAATTGTCTACAGATGGGCTCTGGGTCTCCACTCCACGGCCTTCCCCCCCAATTCACATAGGACATGATTTTGTTCTGAGTCTTTGATGCCTGATACCTGATCCCATCAACACCTCATGATAACACAGACTGGTGTGCTTCTTCCATGTGGGCTTTGTTGCTTCTCAGCTACATGGCCACTTGTTTATCCGAAGCATTTAAGACACTAGACCTATATGTTTTGATAGCCGATTTCTTTTTTTTTTTTT
>NW_022103942.1:8236075-8272466 GCF_000313985.2 Echinops telfairi
AATGCCAGATTATTAGAACAAAGTGTTCTTGTGTTGAGGAAGTACTTGAGTCCAGGCCCATTGCCCATCTGCTACCTTAATTCTTAACATATAGATAGATATAAGTACATAGATATATTCCCCTTTTATATGTAAAAATATTTACATATATACATGCCTGCATTTAGACCATGAATGGCCTTTGCCTCCTGGTTCTTTCCTCTATTTCTTTTTACTTTTCTCTTGTCCTACCATCATGTTCATCCTTCATTCTGGTTTAGTAATTCCTTGCTGCTACATTCTCCTTGATTAAGCCCCACTAGGCATCCTACAACCCTCTCTCCATTGATTTTAGTTCACTTGTAGTTTCCTTGTCCCTGGGTTGGTTTCCCATCCCCCCTTCCTTTGTCCCACCTCCCCTTTTCCTGTATCCCTGCCCCCCCAGTTCCCCCCCCAAACATCGGTTCCATTCTTTTTGTCTTCAAATTGTTTATCCCGCTTATCTTCTCTAGATAGACATGGAGAGACATTAATAAGTGCAAACACCAGGCAAAGCCAAACAAGGAAGTCAAACAAAAAAATAAAAATAAAATAACAACAAAAAGAAAACCACTGACAAAAATGGAAAAGTCTATAAATAGCTCAAGGTCTGTTTGTTGGTCTTCATGAGTCTTTTTCACCTGGAGGGTTTCATCCCTTTGCTCCCCTTGCTGCTCTGTTACATGTCCTTAATGTTTCACCCCAGTGTGGTGGATTCAGTTTGGGCACAATTCCTGCACTGTGTCTCCAGTGTTGTCCCCCATAGTGCTATGGTTCAGTGAGGGACGTCCTGTCCTGTCTCGTGGTAGGGCCAGCCCTATGGTTTTCTCTGTGCATTGTCTGCTCTGAGCAGGTATATCGTCCTCAAGGCTTGGTGGGCCAGGTTGTGTTCCCCTCCATCTCCATACCTCTTTGTTTCTCCTATGTACTCTAATCAGATGTGCCCCTCTCCCCAAGCCTTAGCTTCTGTGCTGTCCTCTTAAGTGCATTATATGGGGGGGGGAGCGGTCCACATAGTTGAGCTTGGGGCTGGTATAGATGCCTTGTGCCCAATGCAGCACAGCAGCTGGTGGGGGGAAGTTCCCTCAGCCCTGTGTAGGGCCCCATGACAGGTAGGGTATACCCCAGCCACACTAAGGACAGGCAGGACCTCCCCAGCTGCGTGTAGTGCCACTGAGGGAGGACAGTAGCGTTCCCCCTCCCCCCGTTGGACTTTCGGAGTTGCTTTAGCTTTTGCCAAGACTGCTTGATGCCCTAGTAGCTCAAAGACATTTTTTTTTTTGTTCCTGGACAACTCGAATTGAATTAAATTAAATTGGCCCAGCACAATAGGCCTAGAGCATTTCAGTGCATTCTCGGTTCAATTTGTGAGTGAAATTTTTTTTAAAAGGTGGGGTCTGGGCCAGACCCTAGTACCCTGATTCTAATTTTAGGACTTGGCCTTCCAGTCTCATTCTCCATACCTCTTAATTTTCTGGTCTGGCAGCACTAGCTCCGGGTGGGTAAATCAACTTGGACGCCATCTTCTCTTTCTCCTTGATGTATCAATTTTTAATGTTTTGTGGAATGCTATTGGTTAGGATTTTCTGAAAAATTATGCACATATATTTATAAGGGTTATTGGCCTATACTTTATTATATAAATATATAATTAATTTTAATTGATCTTCCTAATTTTATTGCATTGTAGTATCTCAATGTTTTTAAACGTATTGATGCTTGCTTTTGTCCTAATATGTGCTCTATTCTGGATACATTCTATGTAAATTGGAAAAGAATATATAATGTGCTGTTATTGAGTTAAGTGTTGTGTACATGTCTAAGATATCAAGCTGTGTAATTGTGTATCTTTGATTTTCTTTCTAGTTGATCTGTCCTTCTTAAAGACCATTGCATTGAAGTTATCTACTATTATTGTACTGTTGTCTATTTCTTTCTTCAATTCTATAAGAGGTTGATTAATGTATATTTAGTATCTTCCATTGGATCCATAAATGTTTAGTAAGGTTGCATCCTATTTTTCAAGTATGGCTTTCATCACTATATAATGAATGCCTAGCTTTGCCTCTCATGATGGCTTATATTTGATGTCTACTTTATCAGAAATTAATATTGATATGACTGCTTTAGTTTGACTACTGTATGATTGAAATATGTATATTTCCATCATTTGATTTTTTAGTATGTTTGTGTCCTTGTGGCTAAGCTGTGTTTCTTGTAAACAGTATATTCATAATTCTTACTTTCTTATTCAGTCTACTAGTCTCTCATACATGGGGAGTTTAATCCACTTCCATTTAATGTCACAATTAATAGGTATGATTTTATTGGTGTTAGTTTTTATTATGTTATTGGTTTCTTTCTTCATTGTCATTTTCTGTGCTTATTTCATTTTGTTTGTGGCTTTTCTTGTATTTTTTGTTGTTGCTGTTGTTTTAGATTTTATCTCCTTGCTGTTTAGTGGGTTTTTAATGGTTTTCCTCTTTTCATTTTGCTGAGGTTTTACATTTTTATTTTTTTCCTCCTTTTATTTTACTGAGATTTTATGCATTAGGCCGAGGTTCACAAGATGAGCAGTTTGAAACCACAAGAACTTCCATGGAAGAAAGACATGGCTTTGGTGGTAGTCAACTAATCTGGTGTCAATTTAAGGATTAAGAGTGTAGGGGTGGAGTCTAGGCTGTCAATCTGGAGGTAGCCAATGAGATTTCTGTGTGGGCATGACCTTTTCCTGAGAATTCTGGGAAATCTGGGACTTCCTCCTTGGAGGCAGAAGACACAGCTCTCTCTCTACCAGTTCCTGGGAGACATTGCAGAAGACAAACCACATGGACACAAACAGACCTCTAAAGTAGGAGAAGCCACAGAGAGACCCCTGCCAGCACTGACATGCTTATAACAAAACTGGACCCAAAGACTTTCTACCCACTGGCTTGTGATCATGTACATTCTGTGTCATTGCATGTGTTTCGTGAGTCTGAAGGGAACTTCATAGATTGGTACCAGACATATGGGCTAATATCAGACTTATTGACTTGATCTGGACTAGGCTGAGATGTTTCCTCAATGTTCAATTCCTCTTGTATATAAACCTTTCCCTTATATACATATGCATGTTTTTGAATTTGCTTTTCTAGTCTACCCAGACTAACACATTATGGTGCCTTGGGAGTGAGGTACTGGAGAAACAAATCATAAAGATGGAAAGTAAATGTTTGTTTGACTTCTGCCTCATAGTAGTGCTCTTTCTTTAGCTATCCAGAAGTCAGATATATCCATGCAGTTTACTGGGCTGCTTTCTAGAAAGAATTTGGGAAGTTAAACCTTAGATTATTTTGTTTGGTTGTACTCTTTGGTTATTCTTAGGTGAAATGGTAAAAATGAATATTGTTAATGTATATTTTGAGCTCAGGGGTACAAATCACCATTTGAATTTCTCAGAAACCATGCTGCTGACAGGAAAATGGCTGACAGAAGGTCAAAATGGATGACAGAAAGCATGGTACTGTTTTGATGCCTTCAGATACCTAATCCCATATTTTAGTATAAATAGTATAGCTTAGATAAGGATTTAGATAAACTAAATAAGGATTGAACTTGACTGTTTTAAGAATTGAGCTTAGTATCTGATTCTATGTTGTTTATACTGATTTCTTATGCTTATTATTGTAGTTATAAGGATGTATAGAAATGATTTTGTGGAAGTATGAAAATAGAGCTTGTAAGCCCACTTGCCTCAAGCCCTTAATTGGATCATTAGATGGGTTTAGATCACACTAGCAGAGAAGTCTCTGAAAAGATAAGCCGCACCCAATACTTTAGAGTACTCAGGACATTTGCATTCCAAGAGACTTGCCTGGGGGTAAGCTTGACAGATTGAAGAAAAAAAGGGAACAGTGGATTTGAAGTTTGAACTCTAGTGTTCTTTGTCAGAAGCTGGAAAAAAATCTGGAACCATGAAGAAACTCTCCTTTCTGGGACTGAACATTAAAGGGAGTCTGTGGGCAGGCTGGGATGCTTGCTAGGTGACCACCTGGATCTACTTGTTGAGTGGAAGTGGGAGAAATACAGCAATATAGAGACGGGTTGAGTCTAACCACTGACACCCATGGAATTGGTTCACAGGAACTAAAGAAGACTAGAGTGGGTTGACTCATATGAAATTCATGACCTAGCACAAGGGGGTTGTTGAGTATTTATGATGGACACCCTGGTGAGGCTAAGAAAGGCAGCCCACTTTAAGTTGACCTGGGTTAATGTAAGTGGACAATATAAAAATTGGATACCCAAAATGGGAGAATAAAGGCATAAAGTGGTTGGCTTAAAAACTATCATAAGTGGGGGAATATATATTCATAGGATTATAAGATTAAGGTTTAGGTGTTACTTAAGTGCAAATCAAATTCTCTCAGAATTGAGAAAGTGTATATCACCTGAATGATAATAACCAGAGACTCCAATACTCCACTCTAAAGACGGATGATCAAGAAAAAAACTCAATAAAGACACTAAAAATCTCAATAATATAATCAACAAAATCGGCCTCATGGACATATATACACAGCTCTAAATACCCCCAACCCCCCCACAAAAAAAACCAAAACAGCCACAGTATAAGTTTTTCTCCAGCACACATCAAACATTCTCAAGAATGGACCCATATTAGGCCACAACGTACGCCTCAACAGATTTTTAAAAATTAGGATCCTACAACCTATCTTCTCAGACCACAATGCTACAAAATTAGACATCAGCATTAAAATAAACAGGAAGATAAAGAAAAACATATGGAGCTTGAATAATATAATACTCAAGAGTGATTTGGTAATAAGGCAAATAAAAGAGGAAACAAAAGCATTCCTTGAGACAAAAGAGAGTGATAACACAACATATCATAGCAGTCAACAACACATGGAAAACAGAGGAGAAATTTAAAATCAACACCCTAACACCACACCTTCAAGAAGTGGCCGAAGGATAACATAAACCCTCCAATAAAAGAAGGAAAGAAATCATAAGGATCAAAGAAGAAACATTATGGAAAACAAAAATGGAAAATATCAATAAGACAAAAAACTGGTTCTTTGAAAGGATTAACAAAATAGTTAGATGACTGGCAAATTTAACAAAGGTGTGGGGGGGGGGGCTGGAGACAAGATAAAAATACCCAGAATAAGAGATGGAAAAGATGTCATTACAACAGATCCAAAGGAAATAAGAATAACAAACTACTACCAAAATCTGTATTCAAATAATTCAACAATCTAAAAGAAATGGTCAGGTACACCCGAATTAATACAGACAGATATTGCAAAACTCAACACACCCATAACAAAAGAAATAGAGCAGGTCATTAAGAAACTACAAGCCAAGAAAAGTCCAGAATCAGATGGCTTCACAGGGGAATTCTACCAAGTATTCACAGAAGATCTGACACCAATACTACACAAACTATTGCAGAATGTAAAAAGAAGACAACAAACTTCCAAAACTCCTTCTATGAAACCAACATAACACTGAAACCGCAAACTAGTCAAAGATCCCACAAAGGTATAAAATTTTAGATCAGTAACCCGTGTGAACATAGATGCAAAATTCCTCAACAAAATTCTGGCCAGTAGAATCCAACATCATTAAAAAAAAAAAATCACCATGACCAAGTTTGTTAAAGCCTCAAAAAATAATCAATGTTATCCACCACATAAACAGGGCAAAGAATAAAAATCACATGATCATATCAATAGATACAGAAAGGTATTTGAGAATATACAACAACCATTTTTGATCAAAACACGCCACAAAATAGAAGTAGAAGGGAAATTTCTCAATATAATAAAAGCCATATGCAAAAAATCAACAGCCAACATCACGCTCCATGGGGAAAAACTTGAAACCCTTCCACTTTTAACATGGTCCAGACCAGGATGTACCTTTTCTTCACCTTAGTGGAAGCCTTATCGAGAGCCATCAGACAAGAAAACCCAGGAAAGACCTCAAGGGATCAACCCGCCCAGCTGTCTGCACGCATGCGTGAGCTCAGGGGCACGCGGGACCACGCCTCCTCGTAGCGTGAGCGAGGACAAGCTGGAGGATTTTCGAAAGGCTGTGGCCACAGCGGGCTGCCGTAGCAGAGCGCGCACTCCAGCTGCGTCAGTCGACGTGACAGTTGGAACGCGTAGAAGCTTTGCGTCAACGGTCACAGAAGCTTCAACGTCAACGGTGACAGAAGCTTCCACGTCACAAAGGTATCGAAGACTCACTGGTTCCAGAGGCCTCAGCGGCAGTTGTCCATAAAGAATGTGTCTTTCTTATTGATCTCAGGACAGATAAGTGACTGTCTTATTGATCTCAGGACAGTCACAGTGGCCGCGGTGACAGTGGTTGGCGGCCCCAGTGACGACAGAGCACCTTTGATCCAGGACCGGCATCTGAAGTGAACTCGACCCACAAAATGAGCCATCACGGTTCTCCAGCATCAGCTGTTGATGCTCCTGTGACTCACGCAGGCACACCCCAATCCAACGGTTTCTTGGTGAGTCTTTTTGAGTGCCCCGTCTGCTATGACTCTGTATTACCACCCATTCTTCAGTGCAAGAACGGACATCTTGTTTGTAACAACTGCCATCCAAAGCTCAAATATTGTCCAACTTGCCGCGTCCTATTGGGGTCCATTCGTAACCTGGCTCTGGAAAAACTCGCCAATTTAGTGCAGTTCCCTTGTAAATATGCCCCTTGGGGATGTGAAAGAATTCTTGCGCACACGGAAAAAACAGACCACCAAGTGAACTGTGAATTTAGGCTTTATTCCTGTCCATTCCCGGGTGTTTCTTGTAAGTGGATGGGCCTGATGAATGCTGCTGTGCCCCATCTGATGGATCAGCATAGGATCATTACAACCCAACAGGGAGAGCACACGATTTTCTTTGCTTCAGACATTCTTCATCCTGGTGATTTTGACTGGGTGATGATACAGTGCTGTTTTGGCTTCAACTTCATGGTCATATTGCAGAAAATGGACAGATATGGCGATCAGAAGTTCTATGTAATTGTAAAGTTGATAGGAACGTACCAGCAAGCTCAAAATTTCGTTTATAAACTTGAGCTGCATTGTCCTAGGCTGAATGTGACTTGGGAAGCCACTCCTAGGTCTCTTCAGGAGGGAATTGAAACAGCCATTATGCGTAGGGAGTGCCTAATGTTTAATACCAACGTTGCAAAGCTGTTTGCAAAAGATGGCAACTTTAGCATGAATGTCAATATTTCCAGGTGTTAAAATGGCAATAAAACATGCGCTAGCCAGTGTTTAAAACCATTGTATTCAGTTTTGACAGAGAAAAATGTAGCTAGTAGTCTGCCATCCTGAAATTCTTTTGGTAGTTGGAAGCTACATATATGAAGGTAAATACAAGGAATGTTGTTAATACAGGAAAAACTTGCATGTAGTAATGCTAATATAACTTAAACTATGTCCAACAGTAAACTACTGAAAGATGATGTATATATACATATATATTTCCAAGTTGATCAACGTTTGTATTAAAAAATGTATTTGATGCATGCATGTTATATGTATGTTTTTTTCCCCTTTCCTTTTAACTGACAAGCCATGCGAAGAGTATATGGACCACTGCTTTTGAGCACTTTTAGAGTCAATACATAGTGCTGCTGTGTTTTATTTATGGGGGGAGTGTGTGCGTGTTTGTTATCCATTTTAGTTTTTCATAAATAAACAAACTTGACTTTTTGTAATTTGTTTTCTTTTTAAAAGCAATTCATACACATATCATACCATTCAATATTTAAATAATATCAAGAAGAGTTGTACAATCATTATAACAATCAATTTTAGAACATTTTCTTCTTTGTACACATTGTTATTAGTATAGTTTTTTAATTGTGGCATGAATATACACAAAAAAATATTCTCTCCAATTCAACAATTTGAATATGTATAATTCAGTGCCATTGATTATACTATTAGAGTTGTGCAACTATTATTGATATCCTTTCCTAAATTATTCTACCACCATTAACATAAACTCAATGCCCCCTAAACAAAAACACTTCCTCCTTCACCCAGGGTAACCATTGATTAACTTTGGTTTCTCTTTTTTTAGTAGTTCAGTTGATATAATATTCTCTATTGTACACTTCCATAGTTAAGTCTCTTTTAAAAAGAATTGTATGTACATCATCGCAATCAGTTCTAGTGCTCCCTTCCTGTACCTCATTCACTGTTTGTTCCTCAATTCCCCTCCTCCTCCCCAATCTCTGTTGCAATAAACCATTGTATCTGTTATTGTCTCTATACATCCACTCCTTCTGTGCTATATAAAATGGGAAACTAACAGAAACAAAAACAACAAAAAAAGAAACAAACAAGAAATAATAATATAAAGATGAAAATCATACCAATGTGAATTGGGCGGGGGGTGGGGGGGTGGCGTGGAGAGGAGACCCAAAGCCCATCTGTAGACAATTGGACATCCCCTTACAGAAGGGTCACAAGAAAGAGATGAGCCAGTCAGGGTGCAGTATAGCACCGATGAAACATAAAACATTCCTCTAGTTCTTTATTCTTTCCTCCCCCGCCACTATCATGACCTCATTTCTACCTTACAAATCAGACTAGACCAGAACATGTACACTTCTACGGATAAGCGCTCGTAACACAGGGAATCCAGGATAGATAATCCCCTCAGGACCAACAAGGAAAATGAAATAACAGGAGGATAAGGATAAGGGGAAGGTGGGGGGAGACAAGGATTGACATATAACCACCTCTCAGGGCGATGAACAACAGAAATGTGGGTGAAGGGTGACAGAGGACGATGTAAGATATGAAAATAATAATCTATAATTTATCAAGGGTTCATGGGGGAGGGAGGGAGAAAATGAGCTGATGTCAAGAGCTCAAATAGAAAGAAAATGCTTTGAAAATGATGATGGCAACATATGTACAAATGTGCTTGGCACAATGGATGAATGTATGCATTGCGATAAGAGATGGAAGAGCCCCCCCACAAAAGTATTTAATTAAAAAAAAGTAAGATAGAAAAGATCACCAGCATTATTTATAAAAGCAAGAAATATTTGAACTTAGAGCAGTGTTCCTCAAGCTTCCTAATGCCGCGACCCTTTAGTACAGTTCCTCATGTGGTGGTGACCCCCCAACCATAAAATTACTTCATTGCGTGTATGGATTGTGATAAGAGTGTGAAAGCCCCTAATAAAACGATTTAATACATTATTTCGTTGCTACATAGCATTGCTTCAGATCAAGGAACTCACTTCACAGCAAATGCAGTGTGGCAGTGGGCCCATTCCCATGGAATCCACTGGTCTTATCATGTTCCTCATCATCCTGAAGCTTCTGGCTTGATAAAACGATGGAATGGGCTCCTAAAGACAAAATTACGGTGCCAACTAGGTGGCAACAACTTGCGGGCCTGGAGCAATGTTCTCCAGGAAGCTGTATACACTCTAAACCAGCGGCCAATATATGGTGCTGTGTCTCCAGTAGTCAGAATTCATGGGTCCAGGAACCAAAGGGTGGAAGCTGGAGTGGCACCACTCACTATTACTCCTAATGATCCACTTGCAGCATTTTTGCTTCCTGTCCCAGCAACCCTGTGTTCCTCAGGCCTGGAGGTCCTGGTCCCGAAGGAAGGAACTCTCCCACCTGGAAACACAGCACGGATCCCACTGAACTGGCAGCTGAGAATGCCCCCTGGCCACTTTGGGCTTCTCATGCCTTTGGATCAACAGGTCAGGAAGGGTGTGACTGTACTAAGTGGTGTGATTAATCCTGATTACCAAGGAGAAATTGGACTGGTGTTACATAATGGAGGTAAAGAAGAATATGTCTGGAATCCAGGAGATCCCATAGGCCGACCCTTAGTGCTACCATGCCCTGTGATTAAAATAAATGGTAAATTACAGCAACCCAATCCTGACAGGACTTATAATGACCCAGACCCCTCAGGAATGAAGGTCTGGGTCACCCCACCAGGTAAAAAACCACAGCCAGCTGAGGTGCTTGCTGAGGGCAAAGGTAATACAGAATAGGTAGTAGAAGAAGGTAGTACTGCCTATCAATTGCAACCATGTGATCAATTGCAAAAGCGAGGTTTGTAATTGTCAATGTATTTTCTTTTTATGTGCTTATTGCATATCTTTCCTTTGTTCAGGCATGATATATCAGATAAAATTGGACTCAAGTGTGTTTTCATTTATATGTATGATAGATGATTGATGATAAGTATAAGTGTGATTTCATTAATCTCTGGAAATTATATAAGTATATATGACTAAAGAATTGTGTACAGGTGCCAGGTTGGCACGGGGTGGATTGAGATAGTTTATTGTGCCAGCCTGGCCGATAAACACAAGTGGGATTAATTGAAGGGCGGAGAGATAAATGGCTCCGTGAGCCTCGCCTTTCTTGTCTCTTGTTCTTTGATTATTAGACCAGTGTGCGGCTGCCTTGCTTTTCTGTGCCTCAATTTACAGGCTACACTACCTGTGGGACGCCTAGCCTGTGGACTGAGTCGCTGTAAGTTGAGGTCCCTTTAAGACCACATGATTGAAATTTACATCTCTGGAACTGGGGACTGGCAGTTGGTGACCTGGCTGACAGTTGGTGACCTGCCTTGCTATTTGCTGCTGTGCTGATATAGCCTAGCTCTCTCTACAGAAGAAGACCTGGCAGCCCTTAAGACTTGAAGGACTGCTAGAGTCTCACAACTCTCACAGGAGTGAGTTGCACTGAGCCATTTGAACTGCTTTATAATTTAACTGTTCATTTCTTATATATCTATCTATCTGTATATAATTTAACAGTTCATTTCTTGTGTTATATATATCTAACTATCTTTATAAATAAATATATAAAATTATCAGCAATCTGGTTTCATCTCTCTAGAGAACCCTGTCTAACACACTACTTCTGAACTGTAAATTTTCTACTGTTATAAATCATAATATAAATATCTGATATGCAGGATGTATTTTCATTGTTATAAATGGAACATAATGAAAGCATAGTGATTAATTACAAAAACTATATGTAATTTTAAATTGTTAAATATTTATTTCTAATTACAAATAAATGAAATTTTGTCTTGAAGCATAGTGTAGCATGGATAACCATCTCAATATAACAACAGTAAACTACATTGCTAGATTTTGTGACAGTATGCATCAGTGAGAAGTTGAGGTAGAGGAGCAGTGTCTCAGTTCCTAAGACCATCAGAAATATGTGTCTTCCGATGGTGTCAGACAACCCCTGTGAAAGGGTCATTTGACCCCCACAGGTTGAGAACTACTGGCCTAGAGCAAATTAAGGTAGGGTAAAGAGGGAGGTCAGTTGATCAAGTACATTTCATGATATCCACCATAATCAAGTTTACAATAATCTCTGTCTAGTAGTAATGTTGTTTAGTCCCTCACCTGTGGCCTGAGCAGATCTGTCAGAGACTTAATCTGACTAAATACTCTGCAGAGGGATTTGGGGCTCCAACTATCCTCCAGAGCCTTGGGTGTTTACAATGTAAGCTCTGATACTTTTCCCTTCATAATATTTGCATTTTGTTATTATCATCTTTGGATCACACAGGCTTGTATGTTTCTTCTATGTGGACTTAATTGACACCTTAGTTAGATGTATGCTTGCTTGAATACAAGGTTTTAAGACCCCAGACACTATACCAGATATAGCCAGGCACCATCTGCTTTCTTAACGACACTTCGCTGTAGCACCCTTATCTTCAGTGATCTCTTCATGAAAGTGAGTGTCAAGCAGGGCCATGTTACATGAAGTAGCTGTTCTTGAATTGGGGCTGGAATTAAGTGAGGCAGCCCACATTGAATTGACCAGAACCTCACCAGATGAAGAGATTTTTAAGCCTGTGAACTGGTGCATATGGTTGCTGACTTTCTGGATGCCCTGTCCTGATTTGACTTTGCTTATGAATGCAGATTTCACAAGGTTCATACTGGAATGAAGATTCCTCATGTCGAAAAACATGATTGTCTCCTAAGAGCACTGGGTTGATGTAAGTGGGCAATATAGAAATTGGATACCCAAAATGGGGGAATAGAGGCATGAAGTGGTTGGCTTACAAATTTTCATAGGTGAGGGGATATATTCATAGTATTATAGGATTAAGGTGTAGGTATTACTTAACTGAAATTGTTAGGCATAGGAGATTTTTTATTTTGTTCACTTATAGAATGTTATATTTAAATGAGTGTGGCACATATTGAATTGTATACTTTTTAGTTTTATCCTATTGGGTGCAGATGTGATGTTATTATTGTTTGAAAATTATATATGGCTAAAGAGTTCTGTGAAAGTGTTAAATTGACAAGAGGTGGTCTGTGGTAGTCACCTAATCTGGTGTCAATTTAAGGATTAAGAGTGTAGGGGTGGAGGCTAGGCTGTCAATCTGGAGGTAGCCAATGAGATTTCTGTGTGGGCATGGCCTTCTGAGAATTCTGGGAAACCTGGGACTTCCTCCTTAGAGGCGGAAGACACATTTTTCTGTCTGCTACTCCCTGGGAGACATTTGCAGAAGACAAGTCACATGAATGCAACCAGACCTCGGAAGCCAGAGAAGCCACAGAGAGACCCTTGCCAGCAATGAGATGCTTATGACACCACTGGACCCAAAGACTTTCTACCCACTGGCTTGTGATCATGTACATTCGGTGTCATTTGCATGTGTTTCAAGAGCCTGAAGAGGAGTTCATAGATTGGTACCATGCTTATGGGCTAATATCGGACTTATGGACTTGATCTGGACTGGGCTGGGATGTTTTCTCAATGTTCAATTCCTCTTGTATGTAAATCTCTTTCTTATACACATATGTGTGTCTATGAATTTGTTTCTCTAGTCTACCTTGACTAACACGGCTTTCTACTTCCTTAAAGTTTTACAGTCTTGAAAACACACAGGTGGGTCATTAGGAGTCAGCATCAACTTGATGGCAATACGTTGGTTTTTTTTAAAAAAAACTATTTTTCCAAGTTTAAGGTAGTGTATTCTCTTTTATGAAGTGCTCAACTTTTTCATTTGATTGTTTTATATCTGCTCCACTTCCTCTACTATATTACTGTATTAATTGAAAATGTTAGCACCGTTTTCCTATTTTGAATCTTGTAAGTCATCTTTTTATTACTTCAGTGGATTGATTTCTCAATGATGGTGTTTTGTATTTTGATTTTAAGTTGATGTCTTCTGTTGTTGATTTATTTTTGTAAGGGTCTTATTTTTTTATTTTTGTAAGGGTCTTATTTTCACAAATTCCTTCAGTTTTTCCTTGTCTGAAAATGTCTTTATTTTTCCTTCATGTTTGAAGGGTAGTTTGATTGACTTTGAGATTCAAGGTTTTTAATATAGCATTCCATTGCCTTCTTGCTACATGGGTCCTAGGGGGGAAAAATCTGAGCTTATTGATTCACTTTATAAGTGGTTTTTCTCTTTTCCAAGTTTGTTTCACCATTTTTTCTTTTTCTTTGCTATTAGTAAGCTTGACTATGATGTGTGAATGTGGATTTCCTTTGAGCTCAATTTGATTGGAGGTTCCTTTGGCTCTTTGGATGGTTATTTTTTGTTTTGTTATTATTAGGGGATTTTTATTCCAATATTCCTTGGCCTATGGTGTTTTCTTCTGTCTGCTCTGGAATGTTTATTGTGTTTATAATGTTTATTGTTCTGGAATGTTAGGCCAGTTCGACTAGAGAAACAAATCCAGTGACACTCATATATGTATAAAAAAGAGCTTGATATCAAGAAGTAATTGTATGTCAGGGAAACATCTCAGCCCAGTCCAACTCAGACTCATGTAGCCACATGCCATGATCCACAATCCAGGACGATCACAGGCCAGTGGGTGAAAATTCTTGTGGATCTAATGGCTGTGAAAGCATCAAAGGGCTCTGGCAGGTCACAGTTTCACTTGCCAGAATGAAAGTGAAGGCAGACAGAGAGGGGGAGGTTCTCAGGCCCCTCTTTATGAGAAGGTCACACCCACAAGGAGGCACAATCAGGCTGTGTCCTGATTAAGGGGCTGCACTCCATCCCTACGCTTTTATGTCTTCAAGTGGACAGAAAATTATATAACTACTACATTTGTCAAACCTAAATTTCCTTGTCTTTCCTGATTATCTCCTTATGCCAAACAGTTGCCTCATGGTGTATTCATAGATACCTCATGAGCACAATTAAGTATTCTGGAATTCCTTTTCTTCATGTTATCCCAGTGTTTGTGCATGAAGTGAAGTGCAGGTCCTATTTCATTCTTCTACAGAGAGAGATCTACTTTTTTCTACACCATTTGTTGAAGGGGCTCTTTCCTATTTAATGTTTTTTGACCCCTTGTTGAAGATCAGTTTTCTTTTTTATTCAAAACCGTTTTATTGGGAGCTATATACAGATATCATATTATTCTACAGTTGAATCACATCAAACAGTATTATAAAATAGCTACCACAATCAGCTTCAAAACATTCTTTTACTTCTTGAAGTCATTGACCTCAGCTCCCTTTTACCACCACTGTAACCCCACCGAAACCCTTATTCTACTAGCTTTCACTATAGGTTCATCAATCCTTGGTTTCATATACTGGAAAACAGAGAGGCATGTAACAAAAATTCAAGATGGTTGGGCGCAATGAGAAAACATATCTGAGATAAAGCTCAATATGAACAAACAAAAAAAGTACAGAAAAATCTGAAAACCAGATCAGGCCCAACGTGCATCAGTGGAGGGGGGAATCAACTGTCAAGGTTTTAGCCATTAAAATCAGGTTTAGTATTTTGATCTTCTATTGTCAGCTCTTCAATGCACTCTGTTTGGTAACCAGTTTCTTCCCCTCTCTCTAATATGGATAGAGGGAAATCACAGAAGGCTTGTTTCCTATGTAGATCATGATGTATCAGTATTCTATAGGTGGCTGGTTTTATGTCAGTGTTTTCCATTCAATTCCATTAGTCTTTGTACTTGGTATCGCACCAATAACAAGCTGTTTTCACTACTATAGTTGGTAATTGAGAGGTCTCTACTACCATTGTTCTTCTTACATTCTTTGCTTATTTGGGGTCTTTTTCCTCTTCATGTAAAAGTGATATATATTTTTTCCATTTCTTTAAATGACATTGAGATGTGAATTGTAATTGTGTTATATTTATAGATGGTTTGGGGCAGTGTTGTCATTTTTAGAAAACTAAGCCTTTCTATCCATGAACAATAGAGTCCTGGTGCCATAGTGGTTCCATGTTTGGCTGCTAAGTGCAAGTTCAGTAATTCGAAACCACTAACCACTCTATAGGAGAAAGATGAGTCTTTCTACTTCTGTAAAGAATTACAGTCTAGAAAACCCACAGGGTTAGTTCTACTCTGTCCCGTAGGGTAAATATGCATTGGGATTGATTCTATGGCAGTGACGCAAAGAGAGAGAGAACTACAAGAACATGCAATGCCCTTTCATTTATATAGGTTTTTATAGTTTTCTTTCTACAAGTATTGCGTTTCCCTGGTCTGGTTTATTCCTATTTCATGTTTTGTGTGACTATTGTAAATGACGGTGTAATGGTTATGCATTGAGCTGCAATTCACATGGCCAGCAGTTCAAAACCACCAGCAGCTCTGTGGGACAAAGTCTGGAACTTTCAATTTCCATAAACAATTATAATCTTGGAAACCAACAGTGGGGTTGCTATGTTTCATTTTATTCTACGTAGGGTCACTATGAGGCTGAAGCGACTTGATGGCAGCTAACAACATGGCGGTTGTATTTTTAGCATTATAAGAAACTGCGATAATCCTTTCCAGTAAGCACTTTAAATTAACCACGGTAGTTTTATTTTCAGGGTGCCACTCTAGTTTTAACAAATATGTCAGTACTATATTTCCAGTATTCGCTTTAACATTAAAGAGAGTATAACTTGAGAATCTTCAACTGTCATCATCCCTAACCTCAAACACCGAAGGGCTGAGTAGAAGCTCCAGAGGTGGATTGATTTATTATTTTTATTAATTCAGAAAATCAGCCTGGAAAACTTCTACCAATTGTTCTTAAGTATAACACTTGTGTATATTTAAATTGAAAAGATATTTTAAAAGGGCTTTAGAATAGAAGTGATTTATATTTTCCATTAGTTCTAAGGCCTTCGCTATTTTATCACATAACTCTTTATTATTTACTATAACAGAAGTAAGCGTTACTTTTTTGGCTGAAAAGTTAATATTATGCCACAGAATATGTACAATTTATTATTTAGTTTAAAAAGACAATGCAGTTTTTCTTTAAATCAGCTTCAGTTGAGTAATGACTATGATAATAAAAACTCAGCAAAAGTGAGTTGTTCAATAGTATAGTGTATTTTGTGAACATTAAACTGATATACAGCATTTTCTTATAAATAAATAGGTTTTCTCTGATTTTCATATTTGAAGATCTTATTCAAACCATTCAGTAGTTATTTTATAATTTTATTCAACAGGCCAGTGATGACTTTGTACTGAACAGAGCTTAGATTGCATTTACATAAATGCAGCAATAAAAATAAATATTTTCAGGTAAAATAATGCCTTACATAGAAAATGTTTTAAAATGAAATATGTGTTTTAGTCTGGGTAGACTAGAGAAACAAATTCATAGATGCTCATATGTGTATAAGAAAGAGCTTTATATACAAGAGCAATTGAATATTGAGAAAACATCCCAGACCAGTTCAGGGCAAGTCCATAAGTCCAATATTAGCCCATATGTCTAATACCAATCTACAAAGTCCTCTTCAGGCATACGAAATACATGAAATGACGCTGAATGCAGGAAGAGCATAGGCCAGTGGGTTGGAACTCTTGTGGATCCAGTGGCGTTGTAAGCATCTAAGCACTGGCAGTGATCTCCACGTGGCTCCTCCAGCTCGGGGCACTAGTGTAGCTCCATGTGCCTTGTTAACTTCAATGTCTCCCTGGGAGTGAGCATGTGTCTCGCCTCCAGTGAGCTATTTATCTCCAAAGGAGGTCATCAAGCTGCTATCTGATTGACAGACTAAAGCCCACCTCATTCACTCTTAACCCTCTCAAATTGACAATGGATTATGTAACTATCACAATATGATTGAAGAAATTAAGGTTACTATTTAAAAAAAAATGTTCCCTGTATTTTCCTGAATTGGAAACTAGTTTTGACAAATTAGTTGTACATAATGCTTTCAGTTCAATTGAGGAAAATTTAACTGTATGTTAGATATTTCTACCATACCAACAAATTGATGTGAACTTATAGCAAGTCTACCCAATAGAACAGCTCTATAGGATTTCCAAGGTTGAAATATTTATGGAAGAAAATTACCACATCTTTCTCCCATAGAGCACCTGGTAAGTTTAAACCACTGACCTTTTGATTAGTTGCAGCACACTTAACCACTGTATCTTCTGTGTTCTTTTTTTGACTATTCAATGAAAAAAAAATTTGCTGAAATTGAAAGGTGAGGATTATTGACTTAAAATTTTATTGGGCATATGGAGAGAGGGTGGAAGGTGGGGAGGTTGAGGGGATTTGGGGATCAATGAATGCAGGAGCGAGCACTAGAACTGATTGTGATGATGCACATACAACTTTTTAAAACAATTTAACCATGGAAGTGTATCATATGTGAATACTATATCCATAAAGCAAAAAACAAACAAAACACTTGTCCAATGTTTACCATGGGTGAAAGAGAAAGAGTTGTTGCTTAGGGGGAATGGAGTTTATGTTTATGATAGTGGAATAATTAGGGAAAGAATATCAGTAATGGTTGTACAACACAAATAGTATAATCCATGGCACAGAATTATATATACATGTAGAAGTTGTTGCATTGGAGAGTGTTTTGTTCTGTATATTTTTGCCACAATTAGAAAAAAATTGCATGAATAACAAAGAAGATTTTCTAGAATTGAATATGGTGATAATTGTACAAAAACGGAAAGGAAAGAAAATGCCATGGCTTAAGTCAATTGCACCTAAGGTCCCAAAGTGACATTTTTTCTTTTTAGCACTTTAAAGAGATCTTGTGCAATAGATTTCTTGATGGCTACGTCCATAAGCACTGATCACAGATCTAAGTAAAATTATATTTTTGACAACTTCAAAAAATAAAAGCAAACTTGTTGATGTCAACTGAGTCCTGAATCATGGCATTGCCTTGTGTTATAGAATACAAGGAGCTTTGAAAATTTTCACTGAAAAAACTCACTGTCAATAGAGGAAAGAACTAGGAAGGAAGGGGCATTTATAGAGTTCTAAAGACAGGCATGTACATATTTAAATATATTTTTATATAACAGGAGGAATACATCTATGTACTTTAAGGATTAAGGTTGCAGATGGACATTGGGCCTCGACTCAAGTATTACCTCAACACAACAACAATTTGTTCTAATAATCTAGCATTCTGTGATGCTCACCTACCAGACACGATCACAGAAGACAAAATGGGTGCATGAGCAAATGTGGTAAAGAAAGCTGATGGTGCCTGGATATCAAAAGATATAGGGTCTGGGTCTTAAAGGCTTGAAGACAAACAAGTGGCCATCTAGCTGAGAAGCAATAAAGCCCACATGGAAGAAGCATACCAGCCTGTGTGATGATGAGGTGTTGATGGGATCAGGTATCAAGCATCAAAGACCCAGAACAAAAACTTATATTGATGTGAATGAGGGAAAGGGTGGAGTGCAGACCCAAAGCCTGTCTATAGACAATTGGACATCCCCTCAAAGACGGGTTACAAGTAAGAGATGAGCCAGTCAGGGTGCAGTATAGTACCGATGAAACATACCACTTTCCTCTAGTTCTTTAATGCTTCCTCCCCCACTACCAGGACCCCAATTCTACCTTAAAAGTCCGGCTAGACTAGAGCATGTACACTGGTACAGATAAGAGTTGGAAACACAGGGAATCCAGGACAGATAACCCCCTCAGGACCAATAATGAGTGAAGTGATACCAGGAGGGTAGGGAGAAGGTTGGAGTAGAAAGGAGAAACTGATCACAATGATCGACATATAACCCCCTCCAGGGGGTTAAACAACAGAAAAGTGGGTGAAGGGAGACAGTGGTCGATGTAAGACATGAAAAAAATAATAATTTATAAATTATCAAGGGTTCACGAGGGAGGGGAAAATGAGCCGATACCAAGGGCTCAAGTAGAAAGAAGATGTTATGAAATTGATGATGGTAACATATGTACAAATGTGTTTCACACAGTACATGTATGGATGAATTGTAAGAGCTGTAAGCACCCCCAAATAAACGATTTTTTTAAAGAAAAGGAAGGAAAAGAAATTACTATCATTAAATTTAATTTTTCCACGAATTTTGGAATCACCCTCATAGAACTGATCCATTGGATGTTCTTGGCTGTGATCTTTATAGAAACATATTTCCAGGCCATTTTCCTACTGAATAACTTGGTGAGTTCAAACTGCCAACATTTTAGTTAGTAGCATGTAGCAAAACATTTGTGCCACCAGGGATCTTGACCTACATATGTACTTACACAGGTACTGACCCAGATACTCTAATTTTATTAAATAATATATAAACTTCCTTATGTTTATATAAAGATGTCTAAATGTTAAAAAGAAATACATATATGCACTCCAGAATTAATATAAGAATATGATGATGTGAATGTCAAGGTGTTGTTTTTGAATTTTACTTATTCATGTTTTCTAATTTTCTACATGTACATATAAGAAAACCTGTTCCAGAATACATTCTGAATTAAGTCAACCCCTTTGTTATGGAATAGAACTGAGTTTGATTAGCGTTTCTTGGATGCAATTTTATCGACACAGATTATCAGAACTTTCCTCCAGAGCAATGCTGGGTGGGTTATGAAACACCAACTTCCCATAGTACTTATTTACAAACTGTTTATTTCACCTAGGGATAATATACTAATGAATGGAATTTTAAACTGTATTGATGGAACTGTTTTTGGAATATATTATTCCAGTTAGCTGTAAATTCATCCCCCCCCAAACAATGACAGAATAAACACATTCATATTAAAACAAGCAAATATTTTTACTATAATGTACCAAATGCTTTGGTTTTTATATATGTACCAAACTCTTAACATTCCAAACAATCCCGTTTTATTTGTTTGTTTTCAATGCAAACTTTTCAAAGTAATATTGTATGTTTATATTTTTCTGTACTGATTCATATTTTATATTGCATTACAATTTTACTTTTTGTATACCATAAAGTTTACTGGATATAAAAAGAATGCATGAATATAGTTTAAATATGCATATATTGGCTTGGAACAAACTTTGAAGGAGTGAAATACTTATCCCTTTGAACAACTTGTCATTGACCTGAATTATATTGAGCTATTGCTTTACATATAACCACATAGCTGGGTTTTTTTAACCTGAGGCCTTTTCTTCAATATTCAACATAAGAATCTAGTATCTGATGGCATAAACACATATTAGTTTGAGATAGTTTATTGTGCCAACCTGGCTGATAAACACATGTGGGGTTAATTGAAGGGTAGAGAGATAAAATGTCTCAGTGAGCCTCGCCTATCTAGTTCTCTGTTCTCTTACTTTGTGATGGTCAGACCAGGCTGCAGCTGCCTTAGCAGTTCCCTGCTTCAGCTGGCAAGGCTCAACTCCTGCAAGACATCCCAGAGGAGAAGCCACATGGACCTACCCTGATGCAGCCCTGGGTGCTGGAGCAGCCGTGTGGAGACCCCTGCCAGCACTGAGATGCTTACACATTCACTGACTTGGCTTTCCTCCTGCAGTCTGCATCATTGTGTGTGTTTTGTGAGATAGAGGAGGACTTTGTGGATTGGTGTCGGACGTATGGGTTAATGTTGAACTTGTGGGCTTGAGCAGCACTGGGTTTGGATGTTTTCTTGATGTGCACATAACCTTTACATGAAACTCTCTCTTATACATGAGTTTCTGTGGATTTGTTTCTCTAAAGTGCCCAGATTAACACAGTTGAATACTAATTTTGTGACAAACATTTTTGTAGGTGCTTGGGATATATAACTGAACAAAATCGAGAAATACACTTGCCGTGGGGGAACTAAAGCAGGTTAAACCTGCTGAAGTTCAGTGGGGAAGATTGTAATTTAAAATAGGGTGATCAGGATATACCTCATTGCAGTGACATGCAAGCATAAACTTGAAAAGGGTAAAGAGTGAGTTGCATAGATATGAGAGAAGAAAAATTTGGGTACAATCCTCATGACTGGGGAGGACTATTGTCACTGGCGTGGATTGAGAGTTGGAGAACTAGAGACAAATGATGTAGTCATTGTCAGGAGAGGGGAGGAATAGACTATATTGTGGCTTATAGACTTTCTTTTTTTAAAATTCTGAGTGAGATGGAACCATTTAAGCTAGACCGGGTTTGCCATAATATGAAGGATACTTTTGACTGCTGAAGAAGCCACTGCAGAAACAGGGAGACCAGTCAACTGGGAAGATACAATAGTAGTTCAGGAGATCATTGATGGTGATTAGGACCAAGTTGGTGACAGTGAGAATAGTGAGAAGTGGTCAGATTCTTGAAATATTTTGCAGCTAAGTAACAGGATTAATTAAGGCCAGAAAAACTAAGGGGGAAGCAGGTTTATAGCTTTATGGACATGCTGAGTTCTAGTTAATTAGGCATTAGCACTGCTAATTTCATCATCAAGTCTCTGTAGGGGATATAATAGTAATTGCAAGAAATGTAAAATACATTTCTTTCTAGCCATTGTACTTGTAGTCTAAGGGGATCAAGGTATACAAATGTACTTATAATAATTTCTGCCATTCAATATGTATTTATTTATTGTTTGGAAAAATACTTATTGAGCAACTACATGATGTTCAATATTGTGTTAGTCACTAGAAAAATTTGAGATAGAGATACAGAGAACAAAATGCAGATATTCTAGGCCCTCAGGCCAATTCCTCCAGTTATGTCTGGTTAATGTGTTTGATTAATGTACACATGTAAGAATAGATAATAAGGTATTTACATCTCTTCAAAATTCCAAGAAAATAGAGTACCTCTTCTATAGTCATTAATACCTGGAGCATCCTACCTCATTCATGAATTCTGCACTCACTTGCTTAGTCTTCCATCACTCACAAACTAAAACCAAATTCCATGCCATTGAGTCCGTTCTGATTCATGGCAACTTGATAGGACAAGGTAGATCTGCCTCTGTGGATTTCTGAGACTATAATTTCATAAGAGTAGAAAGTCTCATCTTTCTCCTATGGCGCAGCTGGTGGTCACAAAGTTACAACCTGCTGACCTTATGGTTAGCAGCACAACCCATAACTACTATGCACCAGAGTACCTTTGAATCACTCACAAGGATGCTCAAATTCATAAAAAGGAACAGGCTGTCAGACAGGCAACTTTTGTCTTCTATGCCTGCTGCGCCTTTGTGTGAGCTACCTATCTATTTTCCTTTCCTCACATCCTGGCCTAAGGTCTGCTGGTTTCCTATTTAAACCCAGTGTGAACTGCAAAGATCAAATGCTGACCTATGACCAGCTGATCCGATTTGGATGCTGTACATATCTGACCATCTGGCTCATTAATATGGAATACAATGTTGTGTTGTTTCATACAGTTTAGTTTGACCCTATAAACTGCAAAAGACTTTGGCTTCTCTTCCCAAAAATATAAAACCACATGTTTCTTTTGCTTTATGACCAATTTTCTTTCCATGATAATTTTCTAAGTTACGCATTTCTTTTTACAAATAGTTATTCTGCATGGATTTTCATTGAGGGCTGAGGGCACTAACATAAAAGTGAAATTGTAGTTTGGAGAACTATGAGAACCTTCACAGTTTCCTGAATGATCCTTGAGTTTTCAATAATTAGAACAATTGTATTATTAATAATGATAACCAATACTTTTGAGTGCTTACTGTAGGCCATACAATTTGCTGTCATGCTAAATCCTTTTCATGCCACATCATCTCAGTTAAAATGTAAATAACTGATGAACCATTATTATCTCTGATTTATTGATGATAAAATAAGGCTGAAAGAGTTGTATTCGCATAAAATCACCTAGTAAGTGGCAGATATTAAATTAAAAATCAGAGTTTCTAGTTCAAAGCTTGTACTATTAACTACCAAAGAATATCACAAAAATACTAGCATCTGAAACTATTCTTTCCGGTAGTATATGTCGATTGTACAAAGTATGGCTTCATCATTTCTCTTTAATACTTAAGGAATGTCAAAGGACAAAAAGGCCTATTTATAAATATCCAATATTTCCCTCCCTTTACCAACATGAATTATTATCTTTGTATAGGGCTTTGCAACCTCAAAGTACTTTCACAATGTATCATTGCTGATTCACATGGTGGTAACCAAGACAGGGCTTGTTATGTCCTCTACATAAATACGAGGATAAGTCAGAAAGCATGGCTACAAAATCATAGAAACATTTATTTCTTAAACAAAAATATCAACGTATGAAGCTATTACTTGGTGGCACAACTTCCATCTAGGTATATACAATTCTGATGACACTGTTTTCGTCTCTTTAACTCTTCCTGAAATAATTCCACAATCTTGAGTTTACACCACCGCAACATGGCAGATTATAATTCCTTGAAATACACCATGTTCCTTTTCAATGTGCTTTGAGTTTGGAGAACAGAAAGAAGTTTGAAGGGATAAGATCAGGGATTTAGGGTGGATAAGGTAAGGTTTCCTAAAGAAGTTTTCATAACGCAGCCCTGGCTACCATTGAAGAATGATCCAGTGCATTGTTGTGACGGGAAAACAATTCTTAGCACAAACTTCCTGGGCTTTTTCTCACAAATGTAGTTTTAAAATTTTCTTAAAATGCATTCATAATAAGTCTTGTAGTCCATCAAGAATATGTGCCATGATAATTGTGTAAAACTGGCATGGAAGCTATGTCTGACCTCCTTGGGCTTCCCACAAGGCAAAGATCAGACATGTCTCCCCCTTCCATCCTTCTTTACCTATTCTGATACTAACTTGCTCTCCCCTGGCTCTCTCCCTCTATGCTGGGTTCGATAATCCATTGCAATGGCCACACAGAATTCAATCAAAACCCACACTTACTGGTGTATCTTAGGGACGTTAACTGGGTAATATAAGTCAGGATCAGTAAAACAGTAAGGATATAGTCGCAGGGCCACAGCAGTATTTTTCTCAGCAGTTAAGTCTCTCTCTCTCAATGTTAGTAAGGGGAGGGAATTACTAAGCATTTATCAACAGGCCTTTTGTTTCTCGATATTCATCAAACATAAAAGAGTAACTATGAGGCAATATTTTGTACACTCAACATATACTGCAGAGGAGAACAGTTCTCTGGTCCTCAACCTTTTAGCCCAGTGATTCCTTTTTGACTAAATACTTATTTGGGCTTGTTATTTTTCGAATTATTACTCCATATTGTAAATGAAGCTTAGACCGGAGCCCCAAATAAGATTGATTACTAAAGGTGCAGGACAAGAATAAGGTTGCTGGTACTACAAACTGAGATCCAAGAAGGTCTGTTATTAAATCTGGACAGAGAGTGTGGCATTATCAGCAGCCAATGGGGTCACTATGTGTTATAATCAACTCAATGTCAGTGGTTTTATTATTAGTATTGTTATTGTTATTGTTGTTGTCAGGTTGAATTTCAGTAAGCAGCAGTAAGGATTGGGTTTACTGTAGACCTGAGGTCCCACCAGAAATCAAACATAGTCCTAAACTTGGAACAATGGTGTAGAAACCAAAGCAAGGAATTAGGTACTGAAGCAAACAACCAAGGTCTATATGGACTATACTATGTGTTAGAAGTGGATACAAAATTAACAAGGTTGTCATGGGGATACTAGCAAGGCAGTTTTGTTTTGAGCAGGTAAATTACTGGCTGGCCTAGGATTCCGTATGCTTCCTTTACTTTGGAATAGGCCTGAGTTTGGTGTACGACTAAAACTCCATTGTTCAGTTAAATGGCCTAGATGAATATAGGTTCAAGAGACCTAATATACCATTCTTCTTTATGGGAGAAAATATTACTACCGTCTACTCATTTTGTTTTAAATTTAAGTTAAGCAGGTGGAGCAGGGAAATATACCAAGAATGCTTCTAGGCAAACATTGTTCAGGCAGGATTAAGTTGACTTGCTTTAAAAAAACAAACAAATGAAAAACAGGAGTGCAGATTTACATAATCACTGGCCTATGGCGTAGCTTGTTCTAGTTATTGTACTTTCCTTAAGACATTCATATGCATTCCTATGTATATGATACATAATAGTGAAACAATCATATCACTATGATTAGTAGTCACTCTCAGCAAGGGCAGTGGTTTTATCCAACATCAGCATCCACACACATAGTATAAAATGAAACTCAGTGCCATTGAGGTGCTTCTAACTCATAGGAACCCTATAGGATAGAGTAGAACTGTCCCATTGGGTTTCTGAGGCTATATATCTTTCTGAAAGCAGAAAGCCACACCTTTCCCCAGCATGTATAGTATAGTCCCACAAAATAATAGAAATTTTATACTCACATTTTCTCAGAAAAATGAAATAAGAAGAAGGAAGGCAATTAAGAAAACATTGAGATCATATAGGGAGGGGGGATATTTTAAACAGAAAAATCAATATTTGTGATATATTTTACCATTTTTAAAGTGAAGAAATTCAGCCTCCATGTGACTTCTCTTGTATGCCACCAGGAAATATCATTTGGTACAGATTATAGCAGACTGCATTGATCACATAGGGCCTGGAACATCTGTAATTTTTTATCTTTAATGATTGTGTATTTGATTTTAATTCTGATGTATGTATGTATCCAGTGTTGTGAGATACTTCTAAATGATAGTGAGATACTTCTAAAATGATAGAAATACTATTAGTAAAGTAAATTGAATCTCTGCATTTTCATTTATTGCCTATCACATCCAGTCAGTAATTTTACAAATAGTAAAGCAAAATTAATAATGTAGAACATAATTGGATTTCTGGTTGAACATTTGAATAGACGAGATAATGAAAGATAGACTCCACAAAGGCATCTAGATATCATTTTGCCAAGATTTAGATCTATTTCTTGTCAAAATTGAATGTATACAGGGTTGGATTAGATTTTAGAGCATGCCAGATAATCTTTAGAATATTCGGTTACTAGTGATTTGAGCTTGGAATTTCTGGGAGGGGAAATGCCAGAGACCTATTCCTCTACATAAAACCAATTTCTTCTTTTTATTTTGATTTTTAAGAACAATGCAGTTGAATATCTCAGGACACCTACTAGGGCTTCTGAGAGAGTGACAGGGTTTTCAGAGGTGCTGCTTTGTTGTTTTGTTTTTTCCTTGTATTTGTTTATCTCAGAGACACCTTGTGTTAGACAGGGTTCTCTAGAGAGATAAAACCAGATTACTGATAATTTTATATATTTATTTATAAAGATAATTAGATATATAACACAATAAATGAATTGTTAATTTATATACAGATAGATTGATATATAATACAAGAAATGAACAGTTAAGTTATAAAGCAGTACAAATGGCTCAGTGCAACTCACTCCTGTGAGAGAGAGAGTTGTGAGAGACTAGCAGTCCTTCAACTCTAGTCTGCTGCCAGATCTTCCTCTATTTATAGAGAGAGCTAGGATATCTCAGCACAGCAACCAACCACAAGGCAGCTCACCAACTGTCAACCAACCACCAGTCCCAACTGCCAGGCCCCAGCTCCAGAGATGTCTTAAAGGGACCTCAACTTACAATGACACAGTCCACAGGCTAGGCACCCCATAGGTAGTGTAGCCTGTAAATTGAGGCACAGAACAAGCAAGGCAGCCGCACACTGGTCCGATGATCCAAGATAAAAGGCGAGGCTCACCGAGCCATTTATCACTCCGCCCTTCAGTTAATCCCACTTGTGTTTGTCGGCCAGGCTGGCACAATAAACTACCTCACACCTCAAGTGTTCAAAGTGGTAAGTCAGACGTTTTAATCATTCTGACTATGTTCATTATTAACTGATTTAGGGATTAAAATGGAGGGATACTATTATGTGTGGAATTAGTGAGATAGTTTTCTTTTTGTCCAGGTTGCCAATTCATTTCTTAGAATCTTGGTCATATTTTCCACCTGTTTTCAACTTTAATAATGAGCAAGTACCTCTATTTTCATCCATGATAAATTTGTTAGCAGGCTGGTGATCAGCTCTTCACCAGTCTTTTAGAAAGGTCAGTTTGGGGAGTATTTATAACATCATTAGAAATAAACTATTGGTGTACTTGAATTATACATAGTAAGACCACTTGGAAAATTAATAGGGAATAACAAACAAAAAGCATATCCACTGCCATGGAATATATACTGACTCATAATGACCCTATAGGACAGGGCAGGACTACCTGAGAGTTTCCAGGACTGTACCCCTTTGCTGGAGTAGAAAGCTCCATCTTGGAAACTGCTGACATTGCCTTTAGCAGTCCAACTTGTAACCACTATACCACCAGGGCTTCTAGAAATAGGGAACAGAATAGTAATCCCATAATTTCATTTTATTGGTGGACAGAAACATAAAGCCTTGCCCTTTAGAATACCAATACCATGTTACCTTATTCTGAAGGATCCTGGTGGTGCTGTGGGATAGGCACTTGGGTTGCAAGGCTGGAAGTTCAAACCCATCAGCTTCTCTGAAGGAGAAAGGTGAAGCTGTTGGCTCCCATAAAGATTTATGGACCAGTTCTACTCAGTCATAAAAGGTCACTATGATTTGAACTTGACTGGATAGCAGTGGGTTGGGGTTTTAAATTATATTACTTTTGGTTTTGCCGCATCCTGACTTTCACCCTATGTTGTAAGGAAGCAACATGTTTGTGCTCTATGATACATATGCATGATATTTCCCCTGCCATTTTCCTTGGTCTGCTTCTATGGCCATTGCTGCTTATGAATCTAGGTGTTGCCATAGATCCACATAGTGAGACGGTTTACTCATGCAAAAGACTCAGGCCTGATAAGCAACTAGAATGCTCATAGAGCCAAGAGCTGAAAATTATTTGGAGATTTTTGGAAAGACATCATAATTAGTCATAATATTATTCAAAGTAGCATATTTACATTATGTTTTTTAGAAGATCAATTTACTCAAGAAATACAACTAGAAATTAAAGTAGATAACTATCAGAATTTTACAGAAATAAGTGAAACCCATCTGTCTTTTGGATGCTTACATTTATGATGCCCAATGTGTAAGTTTATTCATCAGTATTGGTAACTTGATACCAAAAGTTTTCATGCAGTGACAGAATCACACTAGCAAATTGTTATTGCAATACGAATATTTCTGCATTTTGTTCTTATTTAAAATGTTACTTTAGTAACTAATTCTTGTTGGAGAAGACATAGGTTTATGAAATTTATATTTTGTGAAAAGAGAAAGCCAAGTGAGTTGGGATAGACAGAAGCCCGGGAGTGGGTATGAGATTATTTAAACACTGAAAGCAAGAGACAAGTAGTGGGAAAGGGCAAGAAATTCAGTGCACAAAGTTTGACAGAATCTGTAAATAATGGTATACATTCTCTTTTTGTTATTATTTAGAGCCTACATGTAGACAGGAGCTATAAAAACAGCTTGCCAAGGCTGCTTTTTTTCTCTCACTCCTATGAATTTATTGAACATTTTTAAATGTAAATACCCAGAATTTCAGTAAGTATACACAAATGTTTACAGTAGGAACACACAAACACAAACACACACACATTTCCTTTAGTTGCCAGTGTTTTATCTAATTTAATCAAGAATGTTGTGCTATAAATTGAAGAAAAATAGGTTTGGAACATTAGTTCCCATTGGATTTAGTATAAAGTATGTCTCAGAAAGCTGTAGTCTAGATCAATGTTTCTCACACTTTAATATGCATATAGATTATCTAAGAAATATTGCTAAAATGTTTGCTCTAATTCAGGAAATCTAAATTAGGGCCGGAGATTCTCCATTTCTAGTTAGCTCCTAAATAATGCCAACATTGCTGTCCCATGAATCAGCAACTTTTAGAAACAAGACTCCTGAGGTGGGAGTTGACATATGAGAAAACAGACTTAAAGTGACAAAGGGATATGCCCATTGTCTCACAACTACAATTGATGAAGCCTGGTGTGATTTGTGTTTTGTGTCAGCTTAGCTAAGCTATGGCTCCCAGGGACTAGGCGACCAATTGCTGTTCCACAATGTGATGTGATTGATGTGATCCAATCACTTTTCATATCAATCAATCACTGGAAAAGGGAGTTTCCTTAGGAATAAACTATAAATACTTATTTGGCAGTACTCCCTCTGCCTCTCTCCATTCTGAGCTCTTTTCATCACTTGACCTATGAATCTTGGATACAGCCAATAAAAGTCTCCAGTCTACTACAGAGTTTGGATTTGCCATCCTTCACCATCACCTGAGCGAATGCTTTGAAGTAAATCTATGAAAAAAGGTAAGTAATAAAGTATAACTGTAAAATCACAGAAATCTTCATTAAACAAAAATATAAAAATGTGAAGTTATTGTTTCTGGAAGTATTCTCCATTTAGATTTATACACGCCTGAAGGTGGTGTTTTCATTTTGTAATCCTTCCCTGAGAAATCCTATACCTTTAAATTTATACCATGACAAAATGGCACGTTGGATATCCTGAAATCATGTTTCTTTGCAATATTCGTTGACATCTAAAAGTGCAATGTCAGGAATATAGGGTGGATGGAGTGAGGCTTCCCAATGAATTTCTCAGAAGACACCCCCTGTGACCCTCCAAGAATGAGCAAGTACAATGTACTCATGGAAAAATGCCTCCTCACAACTTTCCTGTTCTTTTTCTCACTGATGCAGTTTTAAATGCTCTTAACGTTTTCCTGTTAAGCCCTTGTGATTGTTCTGTGTCCTTCAAGAAATACTTTTAAGATGGCCTCTTCAGGATACCAAAATCAGTCATCATAACCTTCTAAGCTGACGTCTACGCCTCAAATTTAACTCACCCAGTGGGTCCCTTTAGAAGCTAATGTTTTGACTAGATCTTTTTTTTTTAATTTTTGAAAGCCTCTAAATAAGTGTGGTACTGAGAGACCCTGACAGCAACCAGCCAGTGATCACAGAGACATGCTTAAATGCATTTAGTTTAACATAAATACATATGAACAGGAAACCTCTTAGCAACTTGTTTACTTACTCTTGTATATACCCACATATTTGAACAGCATGCACGTGTTGATCTAAACTGATACCCCAATTCCCTCCACCCTCCCGGTATCACTACTCTCACCACTGGTCCTGAAGGGATCATCTGTGCTGGATTTACTATTTTTAGTAAAACGATCAATTACAAGCTAACATTAAGTTTACATCTTAATTAAGAAAACTTTAAATTTGGAATCGGTTGAAAAAGTAAATCATAGTTTTTGTTGTTATGTTTCCTAATTTGTACTGTATGAATAAATATATTAAAATAAATATTGAATTAAAAAATGAAATGGAACACATAAAGATCAATATTCTTGGCATTGATGAGCTGAAATGGACTGGTATTGACCATTTTGAATCAGAAAATCATATGATTTACTATACAGGAAATAACACAATCAAGAGGAATGGTGTTTCATATATTATCAAGAGGAAATGGTAAGATCTATCATGAAGTCCAATGCTCTCTGTGATAGGTTACAATAAATACACATACAAGGAAATTGAGTCAATGCAACTATTATTCAAGTGTATGTACCAACCAACAACACTATTGATGAAGAAATTGAAGAAGTCTACTAATATCCTCAGCCTGAAGTTGATTACACATGCAATCAAGAGACATTGATAATTATTAGTGATTAGAATGCAAAAGTCAGAAACAAAAAGTAAAGAACAGTAGATAGAAAACAGCCATGGAGGTAGAAACAAAGCTGGAAAACGCATGAAAAAATTTTGTTAGATCAACAATTTCATCACAAATACCTTTTCTGAATAGCAGAAAAGGCAACTAATTATACATGTAGACTTTTTCAGATGGAACACATCGAAATCAAACTGACTGAGTCTGTGGGAAGAGATGATGAAGAAGTTCAATATCAGCAGCAAAAACCAGGCCAGGAGCTAACTGTGGAACAGACCATTGATTGTACATATGTAAGATCAGGTTGAAACTGAAGAAAACAAAAATAAGTCCAAAATATGACCTTAAATGTATTTGACCTGTTTTCAAGAATACCTCAAGAACAGATTTGACACGTGAATCTGTAGGATGAAATCAAGACACCATTCATGAAGAAAGCAAAAGGTTATTAAAAAGACAGGAAAGAAAAAAAATTAAGATAGAAGTCGGTGTCAGAAGAGACTCTGGAACTTGTTCTTAGTTGCAGAATAGCTAAGCCAAATGGAATAAACAAAGTCAAAGGAATAAACAGATAGTTTCAAGGGGTAACTTTAGACAACAAAGTAAGATGTTACAATGAAATATTCAAAGAAGTAGGGTTAGAAAACCAAAAGGGAAGACCATGCTTTGTATATCTTAAACTGAAGGAACTAAAGGAAAAATCCAAGTCTTGAGATGCAATATTGAAAGATTCAATGAACAAAATATTGAATGATGCAGAAACTATCAAGAGAAGATGAAAATATTACACAGTCACTGTACCAAAAATAACTTGTCAACATCCCACCATTTCAAGAGGTAGCATATGAGCAAGAATCAATGGTACTGAAGGAAGAAAACCAAGCTGCACTGAAGGCATTAGCAACAACTAAGGCTCAAGTACTGAATGAAATACTGTGGTAGTTACACAGTTTCATGTCACATGTAGGGATAGAGTGTAGGTTGTCAATCACTCTAGCCCGCCTAAGGATGCTTCCTTGTGTGTATGGCCTTGTCATAAGGATTCTGGAAACTTCCTCACTTTCTCCCTGGAGGCAAGCCAAACATGCTTTCTTTCTGCTTCACCTTCTTGTTGACAAACCATGTGAAGCCATGCTGAGACCTGAGCAATCCTTGTGGTAGAAACCTGTGCCAGCCCTGTGATGCTTCCAACACCATTGGATCCACAAGGCTTTTCACCCATCAAAGTATGGTCTTCCTGCACTTTGTATCATTGTATGTGACTGCGTGAAACTGAAGAAGGATTTATGGATTAGTATTGGACTTATGGGTTAGTATCAGACTTATGGAATTGATTTGGACAGAAATGGGATGTTTTCTTGATATCCAATTACTCCTTGATATAAAGCTCTTTCTTACACATATATGAGTGTCTGTGGATTTGTTTCTCTAGTCAACTCAGTCTAACATAAATACCAAAAGGAATGTTTCAAAAGGCTGTGTAAGTACTGGAAACACTCCCTTGTTTATGCCTAGAAATTTGGAAGACAACTGTTTGGCAAATTGACTGGAAGAAATCCATATGGGTACTCATTCCAAAGAAAAGTAATCCAACAGAACATGCAAATTATAGAACAAAGATTAATATCACATCTAAGTAAAATTTTGCTGAAGAGCATGCAACAACAGTTGCAGCAGTACATTGCCAGGGAGCTGTTAGCGTCAGGCTGGATTCAAGAGAGGATGTGGAATAAACGGTATCATTGTTGATGTAGACGTGATCTTAGCTGAAAGCAGAGAGTACCAGAAAGATGTTTGTTTGTGTTTCATTTACTATACAAAGACATTCAACTGTGTAGACCATAACAAACTAGAGATAACCTTAAGATTAGGAATTCCAGAATACTTAATTGTGCTCATGTGGAACTTGTTCATGGATCAAGAACCAGGTGTATGAACAGAAGAAGGTAATACTGCATGGGTTAAAATCAGGAAAAGTGTGCCTCCAGGGGTGTATTCACTCACCATACTTATTCAGAATCTATGCTGAGCAAATAATCAGAGACGCTGTGAAGAATGTGGCATCAGGATTGGAGGAAGGCTTATTAACAATTTGCAATATGCAGATAATAAAATTTTGCTGACTGCAAGGGAGGATGACTTGAAGCACTTGCTAATGAAGATCAAAGAGTTCCTCCTTCAGTATGGATTACAATTTAAAGGAAAGAGAACCAAGACTCTCTTAACTGAACCAATAGAAAGCAACATCATGATAAACAGAGACAAGGTTGACGTGGCAAAGATTACATCTTGCTTGGATCCACAATCAATGGTCATGGAACCAGCAGTCAAGAGATCATGTTCAAGTGTTGAAAATCAAGGATGTTACTTTGAGGACCAAGGTGCACTTGACCCATGTCATGGCATTTAAATAGCCTCGTATGCACGGGAAAGTTGGATGTTGGATAAGGAAGACAAGAAGAAGAAATCTGCATTGAAAAAAGTACAGCCAGATTACTCCTTAGACACAAGGATGGTGGTACTATTCATACTTTAGACATGGTCCCTGGAAAAGGACATCATGCAGATGCCTGTGAATCCAGAGTGGTGATGCCTGGAGGGTAGAGGAAATGTGGGGTGGAAAGGGGGGAACCAATTACAAGAATCTATGTATAGCCTCCTCCCTGGGGGATGGACAGCAGAGAAGAGTGCAGGAGGAGTCATCGGACAGTGTAACATATGACAAAATAATGATTTATGAATTATGAAGTGTTCATGAGGGAGGGGGGAGGGAGGAGAAAGGGGAAAAAATGAGGAGCCGATATTAAGGGCTCAAGTAGAAGGCAAATGTTTTGAGAATGATGATGGAAACAAATGTACATATGTGCTTGACACAATGGATGGATGTATGGATTGTGATAAGAATTGTACGAGCCCGCAATAAAATGATTTTTTTTAAATTGTAAAAAAAAAAAAAAGAAAAGGACATCATGCTTGGTAAAGTAGAGGAAAAACTAAAAAGAAGAAAACCCTCAACTAGATGGCTTGAGACAGGGATTGCTACTATGGGTTCCAACATAAGAACAGTCGTGAAGATGGCACAGCACAGGCAGTGCTTCATTCTGTTGTACCTGGCATTACTATGGGCTGGAATCAACTTGACAGCACATAATAACAATAACAATTTATCCCACATTAATATGTTAAATGAACTATATTGGAAATTATAAAAATGTTGCTGAATTTTGTTGACTTCAGAGTACGTGTCCTTAAGCAATCTCTGTAATGTCTGGTTCCCTAGCTCTTTTGACAACAAAGCAATTTATAATATGCTTAGATAGCAGTTACTAACATTGCTATGTAATATGTTACAAGACAGTGGCAGCTATCCAGCGGAATCTTAGATTTATAACTTTTCAGAGAATGTGTTGGACAATCTATGCATTATGTCTACACTCTGTCTAAAGATACGAAACATCTTAATGATGGGAAGATCTTCAACATAGATTTATATTTTATTATGAATGTTTTCTGCATAAATCTTAGGAAATTTCCATTTAACATGTCTTAGGACTATGAATGACTTAGAAGATTATAGAAAAGAGAAGAGGGGATAAATCACTTGACCAATGTAAATTGAGGCAAAAAGAACCCTTTTATAACTCTTGATGTCTTCTTACATTTCCAAATGTGCTTTTCTGTATATACTGTGAACTTGACTTGAATGCTTGCTAATTTTATGTGTATTGATTATTTGTAATTTTCCAAGCTGCTTCCTTTGACATTACACTCATGTATATTATATTTTCTTCTGAAAATGTGTTTTTAAATTTTTTATCATCAAGCTTCTCATTTATTAGCACATGTAATTTACTTAATCTCATCTAAAATAGCTGCTGAGAAGTTATTATTTGGTAATCACTATAGTGAATTCATTGCACATTATGGAATACATTTTATTTGTGTAAAGATTTTGTCGGGCATACAAAGTCCGACACATTTCATTTCTTCATCTATGCATCTACTTACAAGACTAGTGTCTGTTTACACCCTGGTGCATTTCCTCACTCTGAGTCTACAAAATAGAAGTCCTTTGAGTCCTTCTACCCTTTGTTTGCTTCCTTTAACGCTTGGCAACTCATTTCTGTCTCTGTCAGCTACTGGGGAAACCTCTTTCTTAATCTTCCTTGATAGGCCCTGAGATAATTCTGGGAAGCTTTACTATCGTGCCCTTCTAACCCTCTGGTGCTTTCTGTTTTTGAAGCTGTTTTGCTGTGCTTTTCATCGGCATAAACGTATTTCAGATGAACCACCATCATTTATAGTTGCTGCAGCCTTTCTCATGCTATGGTTCCAACCAACTTTTTTTTTTTTTTTTTTTTTTTTTTTTCGGTTGGCAAAGTTTTTATTGAAACTGCATCGTGCTCCAACCAACTTTTAACAGCTGCTAAGGAGGTTGGCAAATAGCCTTGATTGCTAATCTGTGCTAAACTGCTTTTCACAATGGGGCATTCTATAATATTTGATAGTCTTTAAAGAAAACAACTTTCTACCTTATCTTATTACTGTTTGTATCATACTAGGTCTTGATTTAAAAGAGATTCCAAGTCTAGAATTTTCTCCATCGACTTGTTATTTTTAATACTCTGTAGAGAAATTTTTGTTATTGTGTGCCATTCAGTGAAATTCCACTGCATAGCAACATTATATGAGAACAGAACTCCCCCATAGGGTTTTCTAGGCTGTTATCTTTATGGGAACAAATTGCCAGGCCTTTTCTCCTGTGGACTCCGACTGATGGATTATAATCACCCACCTTTCAGTTAGCAACCAAATACTTAAACATTACACCCTCAGAGCTTCTTATAGAGAAGTTAGGGGCTCCCAATGTAATACAGAGTTATGATGGAGAGACAGATAAAAATGATGTCAGAAGGGTCAAGTAAATTTATATATATATATAACTTTATTTTTGGCAACATAATTTTGTAAAAGTTTGCTCTCTGGGCTGTAATTTGCAAATGAGCAGAGAAAAGTTATTTGAGTAAAATTGAAGTAGACAGATTCAGATGTTGTCACCATATTTTCAAGTATCCAGGTTTAAGGTGGTGGGGTGTGCTCAGCAGTTTGGTGTGAGGTGAAGATGTGCTCAGAATTGCAACAATAAATCCACATTGTAGTGAATCCACTGCCAGATCATTGCGGGTGCATCATGTGAGGTAACAAGAAGGGAAAAGTCATGCTTAGGAGGAAGCAATTGCAAATAGGACCTGGACTATAACTGCTAGAGGTTGTTTTTAAAGTCACATTTGATCCCCTAGGTGTCTCCAAATTAATTTTCAGTTGTTCGACAAATTATTTTTTAAATTATTTTTCTATCGTTTTATTAGTAGCTCATACAACTCTTATCACAATCCATACATACATCAATTGTGTAAAGCACATTTGTACATTCATTGCTCTCATCAGTCTCAAAACATTTGCTCTC
>NW_022103942.1:8273295-8328995 GCF_000313985.2 Echinops telfairi
AGACCTATAGCTTTTGATAGCTGGGCACCATCTGCTTTCTTCACATTTGCTTATACACCTGCTTTGTCTTCAGCGATTATCGACAAATTCTTTTAGGCAATCTAGTATGAAAACTGAGTTGTGTTTTGTTGTTGAATGGCTCACAATTTTCCTAATATGTTTAAAAAAACAAACACCAGTTTATTGGCATATATTTCACACATCATGGGAGAAAGACATGGCTTTCTACTCCCATAAAGAGTTACAAAGCCCATCAGTAGGCAACTGGACAACAGAAAAGTGGGTGAAGGGAGAAGTTGGATAGTGTAAGATATAACAAAATAATACTTTATAAATTATGAAGGGTTCATGAGGGAGGGGGGAGGGGGGAGGGAGGGGGAATATGAGGAGCTAATGCCAGGGGCTTAAGTGGAGAGCAAATGTTTTGAGAATGATGAGGGTAATGTATGTACAAATGTGCTTTATACAATTGATGTATGTATTGATTGTGATAAGAGTTGTATGAGCCCCCAATAAAATGACTGAAAAACAAAAGAAACTTACATAGACAATTCTACCCTGTCCTAAAAGGTTGCTATCAGTTGGCATAGACTCAGTGGCAGAGAGTTTGATTTTGGTTTTCACATATCATACAATTAATTCGGTAGCTCAATCATATTAATAAGAGATGTACAATCATGTACAATCATCTCCACAACCAATTTTAGAACTTTTACTTCTTTCTTATACTCATTGTCTTCAGCTCCTCTCCTCACCCCAAACTCTCCCATCATAGCCCTCAAGAAACCATCCATGCAATCACTGTCTCTGTAGCTCTACCCACCCTGGATTTCTACACAGAGAAACAAAACAAAAAACCCATTGCACTCTGCGTGATAGCAAGGTTATTCATTTCCCTGGCAGCTTAGGCCCAGTTGACTAGAGAATACAATTGCAGAGACATTCATATATGTATAAGAAAGAGCTTTATATAAAGAGATAATCACGCATCAATAAAACATCCCAGCCCAGTCCAACTCAATTCCATAGGTCTGATACTAGTTCATAAGTCCAATACTAATCCAAAATTCCATCTTCAGACTCACAGAGCCACAGGCAATGACAATCACAGGCTGGTGGGTGCAAAGTTGTGTGGATTCCATGGTGGTGGCCACATCCCAGGGCTCATGCAGATCTCAGTGTGGCTGTTCAACAGGAAGGTGAAGGCTGGGGTGGGGGTGGGGGCACGGGGGTGGCCTCCCGAGAGCCATTTATTTCAGTCACACCTCCACAAGAGGCCATCAAGCTGGGACTTGATTGTCAGGCTAAACTTGACCTATGTCTTCTTACAGGTTCCATGTTAGCACACAAAAAATCCCTAAACCCCTAATTATCACACCTGTCTGTGGTCAGAAGGGATTCACTCGTAACTTAGTCCGTGTGTGGAATCTGAGAATAGATTTTGGTTTCCCACTGTCATCCATAGCCTTCTGAAAACCAGATGTTCTGGTTTGGATGTTATCATTCACAATCCTTTGATCACATAGGCTGGTGTATAGGCCCAGTTTACACCTCATTTAGATGGCTGCTCATTCAAAGACAAGCCTTTAAGACCCCAGATGCCATTCTTTCTAATAGCTGGGCATCATCTAGTTTCTTCCCCACATTTTGCTATAGCACTCATATCTTCAGTGATTTCTTCATTGGAAGTTTTGCTCTATCACCAACTCCTTTTGTTTGTGTAGACAGTCTCCAGTCACTTAAGAGTTCAATCTGTCCGAATTGACAATTCATGTATTGAGGTTTGTAGCCAGCCCACAATTGTATTATGCCCCTTTCTCAACAGGGTTTTAAATTCTACATCACTGGTTAAATCAGTGACACTAGCAATAGAATTTTACTATTTACCCTAGGAGGAAGTTCGATAATTTTCTCTCACATGAAATTATAATGATGTATACAAAGTTAAGCAGAGACACATATAAATCATAGGTAGATGAATGGATTTGGGGCTCACATTTAATTTTAGTTCCAATCTGAGAACAATTAGTTCATATTAAATGATACTGCTTGATGTTCACTGTTTTGATGGTTGATTTCGTACTGTAAAGATCTTTAGATAATAAATAAACCAAAAACTCACTGCCATCAAGTTGATTCTGACTCACAGTGTTCCGGTAGGCCAGAGTAGAACTGCCCTTGTGAGTTACTGTGACTGTACGTTTTGCAAATGTAGAAAGGCTCATTTTCTCTGGCAGAGAAGCTGACCTCCAGGTTATCAGCCCAACATGTAACCCAGTACACCACGAAGGCTCTTCTAAAAATAAATAATAGCACATTAATAAATGGAATAATCTTTGAAAATAAAAATAATTAAAATCTCAAATTTTACCCATATGTTTGAAATGAACTTATTTGTCACTAAAGACTCCAAGCACATTTTTGCTTTTCTGTCTCTTTTTTTCTGACACCAAGACTAATATTTAGGTCAGAGGGAGTAAGGAATCTAAAGAGATTTTCACATTTTAAAAATTATGTTCTTTAAAGAAGCGCACTATATATCCGTACACAGTTCATTTCAACAAATGAAATCAACAATATCGCATTAAAACCCTTCATAAATGTGGTTCTCTTTCTTTAAAAAAATTGTTTTTCATAAATTCACCGGTTTTCAGAGTTAGCTAATCTGTTGCATATATTCCTGTTCAAGAAATAATTCGGTAGCCTGACACATAAAAGCCAATATCATATTAACAATGAAATAGCAAAACAATATTTTTAAAGTATACCTATATAACCCTCTCATTATATAATATGTTTAATAGGCTCATGAGAATAAAGAGCTCCCTTTTCAAATAAGATTGAGAAAAGCTGAATTAAAAAAGTTTGTTATTATTTTTTTGTAATGAAGAATTTCTCAGAATGGTTAATATGTTAATATGGACTGGGATTCTTTAAAAGGAATATACAACTTAAGTATATCACTTGAAGTCTTTCTTATCCCTTTTAAGGATCAATTAAATAAATGAGTTCATACCAGATACTGTGGGCCCTAATTCAACCTGAGTTGTGTCTTAAAGACTTCATTCGATGCTGCACCTGCAAGTCAAGCAATGCCCGAAGCTAACAAAAACTAGCAGAGAGGCATGGAACAGATACGGAATCCTCATAAGGAATCACAATGGTTTGAGTCCATATTTGGACTTTCTATCCTCCAGAATTGTTATGAAAATATATTTCTATTCTTATAAGTAACCCAGTTTGTGGTATTTTGCTATATTAGGCATAGAAAAACTAATGCAATAGGTTATTGTGAAAGCTTAATGACAAAAGTATAATAAATATGAATAATGACTTTGTTCACTTGACCCATGTATTGTTGATGTTTAGGTGTCGTTGAGTCTCCTCTGACTCATATTGATCCTATATATAAAACGAAACACAGCTTACTCCTACACCAGTTTCATAATTGTTATATTTCAACCCATTGTCATCACTGTGCCAGTTCATCCCATTAAGGAGCTTCATATTTTTGTTGACCCTCTATTTTACCAAGCAAGATGTGATTTCCCCTTCAAGGGACTGGTTTCTCTTAATAACATGCCTGAACTCTTACCATCCTTGCTTCTAGGGAATATTCTGGTTCTACTTTCTCCAAGACGGATATATGTTTTTCTGGTAGTTCTTTAGTATGGATTACAATATTCTTTGGATTCAATGAATATTGATTTCAAAATTTTATGAACTCACTATTCTTTGCCAGAACCATAAATCAAATGCACCAGTTATCCTCCTGTCTTTCTTATTTATTGTCCAGTTTTCAAACGCATTTTAGGTGACTTAAAATACCATGCCTTGGGTCAGGTGTAACTTTGTCTTCAAATGACATTTGTGCAACAGATTTACCCAATGCACTACATCTTCGGTTTCTTGACGGCTGATTCCACCATTTGTCTGTCAATTTGTCATACTGTTGTGGATTGTGTGTTGCTGTGATGCTGGAAGCAATGTCACTGGTATTTCAAATGCCAGGATGGTCACTCAAAGTGAACAGGTGTCAGTGGAGTTTCCAGACTAAGAATAGACAATGAAGAACTTGGCTCTCCATTTCCAAGGAAGAAGTCGCTGAAAACCTTATGCAGAGCTTCGAAGCATTATCAAATACTGAACCATACAAAATACTGAAAGCCTGAAGGAGAGCATTGTCAGATATACTACCAGAGGATGGGGCCCTCATGTCTGGGGGAACTCAAAATGTGACTGGAGAAGAGATGATTTCTTGGAGGGGAGACAACCATGGTGACATGAGTCAAGTAAAGCCAGTGGGAGTGGAGCCTTGGGATCTTCATTTACTGACGGGCATGACTCAAGTTAAAGAAAAACATCTGCAAAAATCCTCTAATTGTAAGAAGTTGGAATGTGCGAAGTATGAATTGAGGAGAATTGGAAATGGTCAAAAATGTAATGGAATATATGAAAGTCAATATTCTCAGCATTAGTGAGCTGAAATGGATTGGTATTGGCCACTTTTAATCAAAAAATCATATGATTTACTATGCTGGGAATAACATATTCAATAGGAATGGGTGGCATTCATTGTCAGAAAGGATCTTGCTAAATCCATCATGAACTACAAAGCTATCTGTGATAGGATTATATCTGCAGCGAAAGAAATAAAATCAATACAACTATTATTCAAATTTAAGTACCAACCACAAAAACTTGTGATGAGGAAATTTAAGAATTCTACCAATGACTTTAGTTGGAAATTGATTAAACATGTAATCAAGTTCCATTAATAGTTATTAGTGATTGGAATGCAAAAGTTGGGGAAAAAGAGGAAGGAACAGTAATTAGAAAATATGGACTTGGTGGTAGAAATGAAGCTGGAGAAAGTAACATGGAATGCCAAAAGAACAAACTGAGGGGAAAAAGCGAGGTCAGACTGCGATATACTCGCCTTCCTGAAAAAAATCACTGTAGATAAGGATCTCACGCAAAATGTGAAGAAAGTAGATGGTGCCCAACTATCAATTGGAATAGTGTCTGGGGTCTTAAAAGTTTGTATCCAAACAAGCAGCTATCTACAAGCGGCATCATCTAAGTCCGTGGTTCTAAATCACTTCCTAATGCAGTGACCCTTTAAGACAGTTCCTCATGTTGTGGTGACCCCCCCAACCATAAAATAGTTTTGGTTGCTACTTCATAACTGTAATTTTGCGACTGTTATGAAGCGGGTGACCCCTGTGAAAGGGTCATTCGACCCCCAATGGGGTCACGACCCACGGGTTGAAAACCGCTGGAAAGTCCACATGGAAGAAGTACACCAGCCTGTGCTATCCAAAGATGAAAATAACAAAATCAAAATGTGATCCAGGGAAAAATATCAAAGCTTAAATTGTGAACACCCCATTTGTAGAAGGCTAAGGACAGACACCGTGCAAAGTATCTAGTTGGATCAGGTCTCTGGCAGATCCTCTCTGGCCACAGCCCAGGGACTCAGACAAATTGACTATCAGACAGAGATTATTGTAAACTTGATTATGGTGTATTGAACTATATGATATTTGGTCAGATAACCTCCTTCTTGACCCAACCTGAATTTGCTCTAGGCTTAAATATTTCTCCCTGGTTTCCATGATGGAAATTTCTTCTTAGGCTTTTTAATATTGCTGGTGGTCTTTTCTTTCTTCCTTTTTATTTTTATCTTCATATTATTATTATTTCTTTCTGTTTCATTTTTTATTATTTCCGTTAGTTTTCTCAGTTCATGAAGCATGGAGTGGATGCATAAAGACAACAACTGATGTAATTGTTTATTGGGGAGGGGGTTAGAGAGGGTGAGGGGGATTGGAGAGCAAATAATGAATGTAAGGAGTCTGGAGGGAGCACTAGAACTGATTGTGATGATATATACAACTCTTTTTGAAAGTGCATGTTGTGTGAATTTGATATCAGTGAAACTATTAAAAAAGAAGTAAGGCCAGAGTGCTCCTTATAGGCAAGGATGACAAAACTTTGTCATACATACTTTGTCTTACATACTTCCTTGCATGTTTTCTGGAGAGACAAGCCCATGGAGAAGGACATCATGTTTGGTAAAGCGGAAGGGCAGAAAGAAATAGGAAGGCCCTCACCGAGACGGATTGACACAGAGGCTTCATCAATGGGCTCAGGCACAGGAACAATTGTGAGGATGGCACAGAACCATGCAGTGTTTTGTTCTGTTGTGCACAGAGTCCCTATGGGTTAGAACCAACTCGCGATGGCACCTAAAAACAACAACTTCCATGAGCTTTCATTATGGATCCAAATAAAATTAAATTTTTGACAACTTCAACTTTTCCATTTATCATGATCTTGGGCCCGTTGTGAGGAATTTTGTTTTCTGTACGTTCAGCTGTAATCCATACTGAAGGCTGTAATTTTTGATCTTCATAAGTAAACATTTAGTTTTGGCTTTCAGAATTGAAGGCTGTTAATGAAACTTCGTCTGATCCTGATCGCACATTCTTCCTCATATAGTCCAGTGTAACTGGCTGACATGCTTAGCGTGCACATTGAGTAAATACAATGAAAGAACAGAATCCTGACCCAAACTTTTCCTGACTGTAAACCATGCAATATCCCCTTGCTCTGTTTGAATGATTGCCGTTTGGGATCTATGAAGATGTTTCACATGATTATGATTATGCTTTCTAGAATTCTTATTTTTCACAAATTACCCTTAGTTTGTTATGGTCCCTTCAGTCAATGCCTTTGTACAGTCAATGAAACACAAGGACCTGTTATTCTCTGCTTTCAGTCAAGATACAACTGACATCAGCAGTGATATCCCTCCTTCCACATTCTCTTATGAATCCAGCTTATGTTTTAGTCAGCTTCCTATAGATGTAATGCAGAAAATGTTTTTGAATTATATTTAACAAAATATATTAATGAAATTATGCAATTTTATTTACCTTCTGGTTGGTCATATTTCTTTGGAATGGGCACAAATATACATCTCTTCCAGTTATTTGACTAGGTAGCGGTTTTCCAAATATCTTGTGAGTGCTTACAGAGCGGCATCAACGTGTTTAAACATTTTGATTGGTATCCCAATGATTCCTGGAACTCTCTTGTTCACCAGTGACTTCAGTGCAACTTTGACTGTTCCCTTAAATGCCATTGCTTCTTGATCATGAAACAGATGAATATGGACAAATTCTTTTTGAAACAGTGACTGTGTATAGCTTCCATCTTATTTTATGCTTTCTGCATTATTCAATATTTTGCCTATAGGATCTTTCAGTATTGCAACCCAAGGTTTGCATTTTTCTTCCCTTTTAGTTTTCTTACTCCATGCTTTTGCAGACTTCATTAAAATACTTTATCTTCTCAAACTACCTTTTAAAAATTTCTTTAAAAAAATAATTTTATTGGGGGCTCATGCACTCTTATCACAATCCATCCATCCATTGTATTAAGAACATTTGTACATTTGTTTCTATCATAATTTTCAAAACATCTTCTTTCTACTTGAGCCCTTGATATCAGCTTCTCTTTTTTCCCCCTTCCTCCCCATCCTCCCTTCCTCATGAACCCTTGATAATTTATAAATTATTATTTTTCATGTCTTACACCGACCGCTGTCTCCCTTCACCCACTTTTCTGTTGTCTGTCCCCCTGAAGGGGGTTATATGTAGATCATTGCAATCGGTTTCCCCTTTCTCCCCCAACCTTCTCCCTACCTTCCTGATATGCCTACTCTCAAAATTGGTCCTGAGGGTATCTGTTCTGGATTCCCTGTGTTTTGAGCTCTTATCTGTACCAGTGTACATGCTCTGGTCTAGCCAAACTTGTAAGGTAGAATTGGGATCCTGATAGTGGGGGAATGAAGCATTAAAGAACTAGAGGAAAGTTGTATGCTTCATCGGTGCTGTACTGCACCCTGACTGGCTCATCTCTTCCCTGTGACCCTTCTGTGAGGGGATGTCCAACTGTTTACACATGGGCATTGTGTCTCCACTCCCCACACCCCCTCATTCACATTAATACGAATTTTTGTTCTGGATCTTTGATGCCTGATACCTGATCCCTTCGACACCTCATGATCACACAGGCTGGTGTGCTTCTTCCATGTGGACTTTGTTGCTTCTCAGCTAGATGGCCGCTTGTTTTTCTTCAGGCCTTTAAGACCCCAGATGCTATATATTTTGATAACTGGGCACCATCGGCTTTCTTCACCACATTTGCTTTCTGTTCATCTATTTTATTTAATCATTTCTTCCAATCATTTTAGCAGCTGTGTGTTCAAGAAGAAGTTTAAGAGTCTGTTCTGACATCTTCTTTTTTCCCCTCCCTGTCTTTTTAATGAACTTTGCATATAAAGCTCTTGATGTTATCCTATAACACACAAAGTGCCTAGTCTTCAGTCATCGTGTTTCAATATGTAAAATCTATCATTGATATAATCTCAAAATTCAGGTAGCATATGCTCCAGGTCTGTTTTTTGTTTTGTTTTGTTTTGCTCTAGTGGATTTATTTTAATTTCCTTCATATTCAACCTGGACATGCATATAAGCAATTGATGATCTGTTTCACAGTTGGCCCCTCGCCTTTTTCTTTCATTGATTAGACCGACCTTCTTCATAAGGTCTTCATAAGCAGTTCATCTGTGAACTACTTTTCACAGATGTAATCAATTTGATTTCTATGTGTTTCATCTGGTGAGGCCCATATGTATAGTCACCGCTTATGATGAGAAAGGTATTTAAATGAAAATATTATTGGTAGTAGTCTTGCTAAATTCTATCATGTAATTTACAGGTTGATTTCTATCACCAAGACCATAATTCCTAATTGCTTATCCTTCCTCTATGTTTCCACCTTTCATACTTCAATCACCAGTGATTATCAATACATCTTGATTGCCTGTTTGATCGATTTTAGAATGACGAATTCTTCAATGGTTTTATCATTAGCTTTAGGGGTTGGTGCATATATCTAAATAATAGTTGTGTTAGCTGTTCTTTCTTGTAGGCATATAGATAATATCTTATCACAAAGGGTATTGTATTTAAAGACAGATCTTGAAATGTTCTATTTCACAATAAATGCAATGCCATTCCCTTTGACTTTTTTATTCCTGGCATAGTAAATCATATGACTATTGGACTCAAAAATGCCAATCCCAAGTGTAATAGGTAGGTTTATTGTGCCAACATGGCCAATGAACACATGTGGGATTAATTGAAGGGCAGAGAGATAAATGACTCGGTGAACCTCACCTTTCTTTTCTCTTGCTCTTTGATCATTAGACCAGTGTGTAGCTGCTTGAGCTTGTTCTCTGACTCAATTTGCAAGCTACACTACCTGTGGGACACCTAACCCATGAACTGTGTCACTGTAGTTTGAGGTTCCTTCAAGACCTGCTTTGCCACTCTACTGGAGTATACATCGCTTCAGCTGGAGACTGTCGGACCCTGTCATCTGGCTCACTGTTGGTGACCTTCCTTGCTGATTGCTGTCTATGCCCGGATAGCCTGAATTGCTCTATAGAGGACTGACTACCCGGAGGCCCTCTACACTTGAAGGACTTCACGTGTATTAGCTGTCTCATGGGAGTGAGTTGCACTGAGACATTTGTACTGCTTTATAGATTAATTAACTGTTTATTTCTTAATATATATAAAATCATTAGTGTCCTGGTTTTGTTTCTCTAGAAAACCCTGTTCAACATACCAAACCTTTTCACCTCACTAATGACTAGGATATTGGTCTTTACACAGTCAAGGTTATTTTAATGACTTCTCATTTTTCTAGGTTTAACTTTTTGTACATTCCATGTTCTGATTGTTAGTGGATGTTTGCAGCTGTTTCTTCTCATTTTGAGTCATGGGAGGTTCCAAAAGCTTTGTTCTATCCACATCATTACAGTTGACTCTATTTTGAGGAGGCAGCTCTTTTTCAGTTATATATTTTGTGTGTTTTCAAATCTTAGAGGCTCATCTTCTGGCATTATATCAGAAAATGTCCTGCTGCTATTCATTTGGTTTTGTGGTGAATCCCTCAGACGTGAACCACCTATTTTTTCTTCTTAGTCTGCTTTTAGTCTGGAAGCTCTGCTGAACCCTGTTATCCATGGTACTTGAAAAAACAATGGCATATGTTTTAGTATCATAAAAACATGCAAATAACCATGTGTATTAGTCTGGGTAGAATAGAGAAACAAATTCATAGAGACTCATATGTGTACGAGAAAGAGTTTTATATCAAAGAGTAATTTTACATTAAGAAAACATCCCAGCCCAGATCAAGTCCATAAGTCTGATATTAGCCCATATGCCCAATACCAATCTATATAGTCTTCAGACTCACGAAACACATGTAATGACACCGAATGCAGGATGATCACAGTCTAGTTGGTGCAAAGTCTTGTGGGTTCATTGGCATTGCAAACATCTCAGCTTTGGAAGGGGTCTCCACGTGGCTTCTCCAGGTCAGGACACTAGCACATTTCTTGTTTCTTGTCAGCTACAATGTCTTCCAGGGAGTAGGCAGAGAGCGAGAAGTGTCTCCCACCTCCAGGGAGGAAAACACCAGAATTCCCAGAATCCTTAGGGGAAGGCCATACCCACACAGAAACCTCATTGGTTATGACCCGATTGACAGAGTAGACTCCACCCCTTCACTCTTAATCCTCTTAAGTCTCAAATTGACACCAGATTATGTAACTACAACAGACTACCCTTTGTCAATTTGACACTTTTACATAACTCTTTAGCCATATATAATTTTTAAACAAACAGTAATAAAATCATATCTGTACCTAACAGGATAAAACTAAAATGCATATAATTCAATATGTGCCACCTTCATTTAAACATAATATTCTATAAGTGACAAAACAATAATATTCTATGCCTAACAGTTGCAGTTAAGTAGCACCAACACATTAATCCTATAATCTAAGAAGATATTCCAACACCTATGAAAGTTTGTAGCCAAAAATTGCCTGATGCACATATAGGGTGGATGAATTGTAATCATAATGTTTCGTAATCAAGGCAAATTCTATTTAAGATTTTTAGAAATTCTGGGCTTCTCTCCCTTCTAGTATGAGATTTGTTTCTAGAGAAAAGAAAAGAGAAATTGCATTTAGTTATAATTCATAAATGACAGGATTTTAGAGGTTAGAGCTTTGTAGGAGTGGAAGAAATAATGAAAACAGGAAGACAGGCTGCCATAAGCACATACATAACAAGTAATTAATTGACTACAGTTGTAAGAAAACCTACAGAGAACATTAGAGAATACTATTGTACATGAAATATATTAACGTTAATATTGTGAACAGCTGGATGGTTGGATGTTTGATAATGAAACAAGCCATTTTAATTTGATCTAAGCTTGTGCTTTTAATTGAATTTATAAGAACATGAAAAAATTAGCAGACAGATTCTGGCAATTCAAAAACAATATTTTGGCTCAGAGCTAAGCTTCTTTCTAAATTTGAGAAATCTGGCTCTGGGTAAAGATGGAGCAAAGAAAACATGCTATAACACCAACTAAAGAAGATATATGTATCTGGCTTTTAAATATGTGCAGATAATCATTTTTTGTCAAAAATATAACTATTCTTTTGGACATAATCATATCTCATAATGACTAATAAGTCACTGTTAATTATCAGATAGCTGGTTGAACCAGATACATGACCTCTTTGTTGTTGTTTTTATGCTTAAAAAGTCAAGAATATCATGTGAAATCATTTTTTCAGAAGCTTTCAAAATACAGCAGTGCACAGAGGCCAGAAATGAATCTTCTTTGTTAATAGACCACAGATGAGCTGGGAAAGAACCCCTTTATACAAAAAATAATGGTAACCCTGTCTTTTGACTAGGGCTGGCTAAGATTTATGTGTTCAAAATTGCTGCCTCTTACAAGAAATATAAAGGCTAATCCATTTTCCTTTTCCTGAAAAGGGAGTTCTTAACAATCACATTTGTATCCCAATAACCTTAATGTATAATCTAACATGTCAATGTGTTGCATTCTCAGATAAAATACTTTATCACCTCACTCTGTTGCCCAATAGAACACTGCAAGACAAAACAGATCATTCCATGGTAGATGATATGAATCATACTCTGTAGAAGAGGGGGCTGCCTAAATATGAAGTGTAGTATTTCTTCCTCATGCAGAGGTGATGGATTTCTTCTGCCTCTCTTTTTTCTTATAAAGGGACAGATTCAGTTGTTTTCACCCAGATTTCAAATTACATCAGTCTGAAAGTTTACTTTTGCAAAAACCACTGGGCCAGATTTTGCAAACAAATAAAAATCCACTTATCTGTGTTAAGAAACTTCCCTGATAATATTTATCCCTGTTTATTTCTAACTTTATTTGCATATTGTGTACTTTTATATACAATTTGGAAAGTATTATCAGACTTGTTTTTATTCTTTTTGTTCACGTTTATCTTGAACTTCTGCAAGCAACATTCAATCACGACATTGGCCTGACAGTACAAATACCCACAGCAGAAATGTGCAACTCTCCCCTTTTTCCTCACAGTCTCCTGGTGAAGAAGCATGGCCAGCCCCTACTGTTAATGACCCATTGACCATACTCCTCACATAGAGGATTTATTCCAAGGTTTTGGAAATAGATAACACATTTAAATGGCAAAGGAGTTGAAATGAGTTAGAGAAAGGGCAAATTAGTGAGCTTGAAGACAAATCTCTCGATATTCATCTGCTAGAGAAAGAATCAGAAATAATATTGAAGAAACCCTAAGAATTATATGGGAGACATTCAAGAAGAATAACTTACACTTGTTCAAAACTCCAGAACAGGAAGGGACAAAAATGCACAGAGAAAACTATTAAAGAGTTGTTGAAAGAAAACATCATGAAAGACCTGAATATATGCATTCAAGAACTAAACGAATCCCTAATAGGGAGTGGACAAAAGAAAGAAAGAAAGAAAAAACTGTGACATGACTAAGTACGCACCTGTGATCACCATAGCACTATTCACAATAGTAAAAAAGATGGGAAAAAAACAAAATGCCTATCAATGGAAGAATGGATAAGTTCCCATTCAAGATGGCTAGCTGATCATGTGGAAAGTGAATCTCTCTCCAATTATCAAGAAGAAAACATCAAGAAAGAGAAAGCAGGTGAAATCCATCTTGGAGAACTCAATAGATAAGTAATTTGTACCCCACCCCCACCAGGCCTGTAGATGATAGGCATGAACTAGGGGAAGAGGAAAGGATAAACATGTTCACAAGACCCCTAGCCCTTGTTGCCACTCGCCCAACTCTTTAGTTCACTGCAGGCTTGTGTGGCCACCTAGTGTCCAAGCTGGTATGCACTCCATTCATGGCTCTCAGATCATGCACACAGCCTGCACACACCTTGGCTGGCACATGAATCTATATCTTGGGCTCCAATGGCCCATGTAACTGCCTAGCTTCCTGCCAATCAGTGTATTGTTTCCTCCAGGTTTTCCGCTAGTCTGAGCAATCCCTGCCCCCTCCAGGCCTCATCTCCCTGCCATCATCATTTAGACCCACTCCATATTGTTCAGAGCAATAGTCTGTCCTTTAGCACAGCTCGTGCCTTGCCCTTCCAAACAGCAGTGGCTTTTCCTTCTCCCACTCCCATTTTCCTTTTCCTTAAAATAAAATCGTGAACTGATACAGTAGTAGGTAAATTGACCAATGAAATAGAAAACCTAGAAATAAGTCATCCACCTATAGGAAACTGATCTTTGACAAAAGGCTAAAACATGAGAAAGAGTCCTTTCAACAAATGGGGCCGGCAAAATTGAATCTCTGTCTGCTGAAGAATACAATAGGAGTCACTCCATATATAAAAACAAGCTTAAGATGGGTAAAAGGCCTAAGTGTAGATCTCAGAGCAACAAAGACTATCAATAAGAAAATAGACACAAACATAAGGACTCTATTATAGGGCATAGACATATTATCAACCACAGTGAAGGAAGAGCACACAGCATAAGAAAGCATAGTTGACTGGGATATACTTACAATCAGATACTTTGCATCAAAAGAGTAAAAAGAAAGCTCACAGACTAAGAAAGAAAAAAAATTTCAGTAACGACATAATGGACAAAGAACTAATCTCTAAAATACATAGAACACTGCAAGATCTCAACAAGAAAAAAATGTCATAATCAAAAAGTGGGCAAAGGACATGAACAGTTCATCAAAAAAGATATTCAAATGGATAACCAACATATATAAAAAATGGTCATGGGCACTAGCCATCTGGGACATACAAATAAAAACAACTATGAAATACCAACAGGCCAATTAAAAAAAGCATTAAACAACCAACACTGTAGAAGGTGTAGAGAGCTGGAATTGTTCACTGATGGCTGTTCTGTAAGTATATACAATCATTACAAAAATGAAGTCATTACCTTAAACATGGGAATAGAAATCCCATACAATTCAGCAACGCCTCTGTTGGGTATATATAACCTAAAATAGTTAGAGACAGGATAAAAACGGACATATGCACCCCATGTTCATACCAGCCCAGCTCACAATATCAAGTAGTTAGAAATAGCCCAAAAGCACATCATAGAAGGATGGAATTTTAAAATTTTGGTACCCACATATCATGGGATACTATGCTTTGCTAAAAAGCAAGGATGAAAACATGAAGCACTTTATGACATGGATGAACCTGGAGAACGTTATGCTGAGTGAAGTTAATTGCAAAAAGACAAATACTGTATGAGACCACTGCAAACAAAAAGACAGGCAGTGACTCTTGGGTCAAACAGTAATTCAATCCAGCTGCACAACCAATGGAATGGTAAGGTTGTCTAATAGTTATAATCCATTTATCCCCCTCTTATTTGAATTTTGTGTCAGGCCAGGTTGTCTAGAGGAACAAATATAGTGGCACTCATATATGTAGAAGAAAGAGCTTTATATCAAGAAGGATTTATATATCAAAAAGGCATCCCAGCCCAGCACAACTCAAGCCCATAATTCTAATGCCTTTCCCTCTTCAGACTCACATAGCAGCAGGCTGGTGGTGCTGACAGGTGAACTGGGAAGCAGGAAGACCACAGACCTGTGGGTGCAGATTCACATGGAATCAAGGTAGATGGGGATATGGAAGGGTTGGGGCAGCTCTCAGGGATGGGAGGCCTACAAGTGGCCACCCCTTGAGGCAGGAAGGGCTCCCGTTAGCAGGAAGGCAGAGGAGCAGAGAGAACGTTTCCAGTTTCTTTAGCTCTTATAAGAAGGACACAGCCCCAAGAAAGCATCATCAAGTTACCACTTAATTGACATGTTGAACTCTGTCCCTAGTCAGGAGTATCTATTTAACATAATACCCGACTACTACATAGATCATAAATACTACTTCTCCAGTGGAGGTCTCACCTCAGCTAGGAACTTATTAGGAGGGAATAAGAGAGGACAAAATAGTCATATGGCAATGCCCTAAGGTCATCCCTATTGGATGAATACGTCTACATTGGTGTTCAATACACTCTGAGAGAGACCCAGGACCAAGAGAAGAGGCTGTTTGTGCCTTTCTTAAAAAAGATGCTTTCAATATTGTTAGGGGAGGCAAGGTGGCTTGTCCTTGGGGAAACTGCTTGATATTGCCTTTATTGTCCCCAAAGAGAGATCATCATTTGGTACTATATAGCTAATCATGCATGGTTAACCGAGATCCTGTTCAGCTCTTGGTGATCCAGTCCCCATAGTATAGGCTACATGGACTGTATAGATCTTGTCCACTTAAGGCATATGGCATACTACATAGAAAATCTGAGTCTGAAAAGCCACTAAATGAACTGTACATTACCTTAAAGAAATAGTTTCTTAACCTTCCTAATGCCACGACCCTTTAATACAATTCCTCATGGTGTGGTGACTCCCAACCATAAAATTATTTTCATTGCTACTTCGTAACTGTAGTTTTGCTATTGTGTGAAAGGGTCGTTTGACCCCCACAGGTTGAGAACTGCTGCCTTAAAGACATCTGTTGGCAGATTAAGGAATTAATATACTCCTTTGGACTTTAAACTGCAACACCCTAGGGAGATAAGAAGAGGAAGACTGCTATCCTAAGGTCATAGGACTGTAAGTCATTGAATTCAAATGTATTGCTTTTGAGGTAGTCCAATAATAGGCAAATTAAGACTACCATATAATTGACACTTTCATATTTTCTTAGCTTTCTAAGACATATCTAACTCTGCAGACAGAGTTGTACTGAATGAGCATTATTGAACTAGTTTAACTATTCTTAGAATTTCATTTCCTAGGAATAAACCTAATCAGTGGTTAAACACTGATTTCAAGAAATAGCATATGAGCAAGACCCAAAGATACCAATGGAAAAAGTCCAAGTTGCACTGAACTCATCATCCAAAAAACAAGGGTCCAGGAATTAATTGAATAGCCATAGAAATGTTATAACAAGCTCATAAAGCACTCATGTAGGCCAGGAAATTTGGGAGATAGTTACTTGGCTAACTGACTGGAAGCGATTTATATTTGTGCCTATCCCAAAGAAAGGGGACCCAAAAGGATGCTCAAATTATAGAAGAATATCAAATGCAAGTAAAAATTGTATGAAGATCATCCAATGATGGTTGCAGCAATACATTGACAGGAAGCTGCCAGAGGTTCATTCCAGATTCAGAAGAGGATGTGGAACAGGGGACACCATTGCTGATTTCAGATGGATCTTGGCTGAAAGCAGAAAATACCAGAAAGATGTTTATTTGTGTTTCATTGACTATGCAAAAGCATTTTACTGTGTGGACTGTAACAAATTATGGATAATTTTGAGAAGAATGGGAATTCCAGAGTGATTCCTCGTGTTCATTCGTAACTTGTATATGGATCAAGAGAGCTTTGTACAAACAGAACAAGGGAATGGTTCAAAATCCGGAAAGGTATCTGTCAAGGTTGCATCCTCTTATCATCGCTGTTCAATCTATGTGCTGAGCAAATCAACAGAGATGCTGAGCTACATGAAGAAGGATGTGGCATCAGGACTGGAAGAAGGTTATTAACAACCTAAGATATGCAGATGACACAAACTTGCTTGCTAAAAGGACTTTTGCTAAAAGTCCTTGAAGCATTTGCAGATGAAGTTCAAGGATTTTAACTTTCACCATGGATTACAAGTCAATGTAAAGAAAAAAGAATACCAAAATCCTCACAACTGGACCAGTAGGATAAAGGAGAAAAAAATTGAATTTGTAAAGGATTTCCTCTTGTTTGTATACACAATCAATGCTCATGGCAGGAGCAGTCAAGAGATTAAAACAGTGGCATTGGTAAATCTGCTACACAAGACCTCTTTAAAGTGTTGAAAAGCAAAGGTGTTACTTTGAGGACTAACCTGCACTTCATACAAGCTAAGGTAGTGAGAGTGAATCTGATAAAACTAGTGAAATGTATGGTAAGTGAATTATATGTCAGTGAAACAAAATAAATTAGCTACATTTTAAAAATCAACGTAGGACAAAATTCAGTTGGATTTCTCTAACAAAGAAAACTCTGGGGAAAAAAAACAGGAAAAGATATAGTTTTGAATAGCGACCTAACAGATGGCATACTTGGGAAGAAATCTAATCAGAGATATTAAAGACTTATACAAATAATATTGTAAAACTCTACAAGAAATTATAAGATGCCTACATAAGGGGAAGAATATACCATGCTCATGTATAGCAAGACCTTACATTGTATAAATGTCAATGCTACCCAAAGTAATCTACAGATATAATAGAATCCTGATCCAGATTCCAACAGCACACTTTAAAGGGATGTAAAACTAATCACCAATTCTCTATGCAAATGAATGAGATCCTGGATAAGGAAAGCACTACTGATAAAGAACAAACAGGAGGGATCACACTTTCTAATCTCAAATCTACCACACAGCCATTGTAGCCAAAGCAGACCAACGACAACAGACTCATAAACGGATGGAACAGAGCTGAGACCCCCAAGTAAATCTGTCCACTTATGAACAAATGGCTGAAAGCTACTTTAGGAGTTACATTTTGGTCTTCGATCCATCTAGAGTGATATTTTGTATATAGTGAGAGATATGGACCCTCTTTTCTTTTTTATGCAAACAGATCATTTGTTAGCAAGGATAGCTTTTGCCCCTCCACTGCAGTGGTGGGAGAAAAAAGGTTTATTGAAAAAAACTGATGAAATAAGAACGATTCCAGACTATTTATTCAAGGAGGATACCTGTAAAGAGGAGAAAGGGGCCAATAACAAGCTGAAGCTTGAGGGTTTCAGGAAGATGCTTACCTTGTTTATTGTTAAGAATTCTTGAGCGTGTCCGTAACCTCTGAATAAGAGGTTCACAATGAAAGGAAAAAAGAGAAAGGGTGTGTGAATATAACAAACAGGCAAGGCTTTAAGAATTACAGAAAATGGTTCGAAGGCATGGATAGAAGGATATTGTCTTGCAGCTGAAAGTGAGACTTTGACTTCAGAAAGTGCATTAAAAGAGGTGAGGGTAAAAGCAGCAATAAGCTAATTTTCAGGTCGGAAGTTCAGAGAGTTGATACTTCAATTTTTTTTCTGCAAAGCGAGAAACACGACAGAAATAAAAACTTTTCGTAGTGGTAATGGATGTAGGTGGCTTGGAAAAGGTGGTAATGCTTTGAAATTGAGGGAGCCATTAGAACTTTAAGGGTCCTTACAAATCTCCTACTTCCGTTACTCTGAACATTTTTTAATGAACAGAATCATTTTTTCCAAATGGACCCTTGCAGAATTCTAATATATGCAAATGTGATAAAAGCTCACACCTCAGACAGAAGAAATGGAGCACGGCCTTGAGACTCAAGTATTAGGCATGCACTTGCTCCTTCCATCTACCCAGCTTGCTCATTACCCATCCCATACCCTACCCCATATCACCTGTGAGGAATCGTTAGCGCTCCTTTGAGCAGTTTTAAAACCATTAACATCCTCATTTTACAGATAAAGGGAAAGGCCCAGAAAAAGAAATTGACTTGTTCAAAGTAAAATCAGAATTCAACGAAGATACTCTAAAATCTGAATTTTTGAGTTTTATTCTTTCTGATATTTGCCCTTTGATAATTTCCTTTCTATATGCAACAATTCTTATTTATTAAAAGATATAAGGGAAAGTCTTTTCTACCAACTTCACAGCTGTTAGGTTAAATAAGAACGTATGAAATGCTTAGAGATCCTTGGAAGGAAGTTGCTAATTTCATTCTGTATATTACTTGTGAATAATATAAAGACATTTCAGGGGAGGTCCATAATCAGAATCAGGAAAGAAAAATATTATGACATTAAAAAATGCACCATATAATAATATACAACAACTTGACAGATTTAACCTTCAGTTATGTTTCTAAGATTCAACCTACTGTTGGCTATAGCTCTAGTGCACTCATTTTCATAGCTATGTAACATTCCACTGTTTGAATATATCACAATATACTTTCTATTGTAGCATATAAGTTGAAAAGTATTGCTACTAGGATTAGTGTTCATATGTGCACAGTTTTCTTCCAAACAAAATGCTTTTAAACATATCTTTGCGATCAGAAGAAATAGCCCTTGTGGTGTAGTGGGTTACCAATAGGCTGCTAACCACAAGGTTACCAGTTCAAAATCACCATCTTTCTCAGGAGAAATCTGAGGCTAGCTATTCGTGTAAAGAGTTATAATCTTGGAAACCCACAGAGCTACTTCTACTCTATGCCACAGGGGTCACTATGCGTCAAAATTGACTTGGTGGCAGTGAGGGTTTTTTGTCTTTTGGTGATCAGAGGATAGTTGCAGACAGGTTATCTCCATAATACATTTGTCTTAGTCTTGTTATGGGGCCTTCAGTAAAAAGGTGCTAAAACAAGGGCTTCCAAAGGGATCCATTGAGTCAATTAAATTCAAGGAAGAGAAGTCAGCTCCGTTATGGCACCTATTTCCTGGGATTTCTAAGGGGTAATCTTGGTAGAGTTCCTCAAAGGAAACAGGATGATCATGGGGGCTTTCAGGGAAAAGTTTTAAGAAAATTAGAAACTATTCATTAGTGCAAAAGGCCAGAAAAAATGTATAGAGGAGTTTTGGGTTTTTATCAATCATGACAATACACCAGCTTATTTCTTGAGAGTAGTAAGGATTTTCCTACAAGAATTTCATTGAGAAAGCATATTTTTTCCACCCTACAACCCTGGTCTTGCCACTTCAGATTATTTGTGTTCATAAATCTCAAAGAACATTTAATAGGAACTCAATTAAAATCCCTGTAGTATGCCAAAACTGCTATTTTGGTATGGCATAAATTGAATTAATACTACCTCCAGAATTATATAGATGGAAGAATACAAAAGTATACATTCACATTTTGATACTTTTGTTTAATAAAGATTTCTATGAGTTTGAAGCAATATATTTTTACTTACCCTCATATCATGTGACAAAATTTGGATTTGGGGAAAACAAACAAACAAACAAACACAATGAAGCAGGAAAAATCAGTACAGTAATGACTTCTTAAGGGAAGACATGAAAAGGCACTGGGGAGAAACATACTAGTAACTTTAACACTATTAATGATTTCTCAGTATGACGCCCTAGACTATAGAGCCAACTCATCTGAGATCTGTTGTTTATTTATTTTTTGATGTTTTCCGGTATATGAAATTCAGGATCGGTAAATGTATAGAGACAGTTAACTGGATTAAGGGTCCCTGGGGGTATGGCAGGGATGATTGGTGGTGGGGCTGGAGGATAGGGAGCTAATAATGATCAGTACATGATTTAAGAAAATGTTCTAAAACTGATTATGGTAATGATTGTACACCTCTTCTTGATGTGCTTGGACTATTGAATTGTATATGTGAAGCATATGCCAATAAAACTGTTGGGGGGAAAATAAGAGTTACAGTGTCAGAAACTCCCAAGGGCAGTTCTAGTCTGTTGTACAGGTTCACTATCATTCAACGTTAACCTGATGGCAGTTAGTTTGATTTTGGGTTTTGTGTGAAATTAGTCATTGCATTACAAATGTATTACAGAAATATATTAGAATATCTTGCTTTCTCATAAACAAAACTACAGATATAAAACAGAAGAAAGAATGAAAGAAAGAGAGAAAGAGAATGGAATAAAGAAAGAAAGAAATGAACTTTCTTGCAATATACCTATGCCTATTGAGATGGAAATTTGGGGAATGGGGCCGAGGAATCTGTGTTCTAACAAGCTTTCCAGATGATTTTAATACAGCTGTAATTTAAGAATTACTGTTGCATTGTCCTGCTCTCTCATTTACGTACACATTTCCCTCACTGTCAATCTCTTCTCCTTTTCCCCACTGTTACATAACACAAAATAATTTAAAAACCTCGGGGCAGCAACTAATCCAAAATAAACAGCTGAGGTAATATCAGAGTTTTTTGATAGTTTGTCCTTTAGCAAGGTATTTTGATAGAAAGGCAAGTGGTAGGCAGAAAGTAGAGCAAAAGTGGAACCACTAATTTAGAGATGAATAAAAGAACCTTTTTTTAGTGTATGTTTATATTATATGTATGTCTGTGTGTATACATGTTTGCACATTTGTGTGTGTGTGTGAATTATACCTTGAATTATACCTTTGTGGAAAGTTTAACTTGCCCCACTGGTAGAGATAATTACTTCCCCTCTCTATTCACCCCTGCTTCTAAATAATTTAGACCCAGCAGGGAATAGCTTATTTTCACCACAGGATATAACTGCTGTTATTCAAGTAGATCTTGCTGCTCTGGTCAGGCATTCTAAAATGAAATGGGTCTGTATCATTTCTACTTTGGCTCTCTTTTTGATTTTGGAGCTATCGTTGCCTTTGCAATCTATCTCTGTTCCCTGCGGCTAACATCACATATTCTCAAATTGAAAGTGAACTCGCAAAAAAGGGAAAAAAGACATAGCCTTTATTTATTTATTTTTGAAAGAAGCCAGTTATTAACTGAACATTTATACTTAAATGACTCACTAGCATTCAGACTGCAACACAGAAGTTCACTATGAAAGGTACTACACAGTCTAACTGTTAAAATATATCATTTCTGCTAGAGAGTGGATTACTCAATAAGCAAGGTAAGCACGGGTTTACTAGTGCTAATTTATTAATCTGTAGTGAACAATTTCGCATGTTTTTTTTTTCTGGCCCTGTCAGAGATTATAAATTTGAAAAGAGGCTTTGAGTCTGTAAGAAAGTGCCGTGTGGCTGGAAAGGAGAGAGATATTAGCCATACCTACAAGCAAAATCTTTGATGCATAAAAATGTGAAATTGTTCACTACAGATTAGTAAATAAAGTCAAGTAAGCTTGTGCTTACCTTGCTGATTAGGCAAACCTACACTGATAGTTGCACACAGACGACACAGAGAACTTTTACTTGCCAACTTGCCAAAGACCCTTAGTGTGTTAGTCTGGGTTGACTAGAGAAACAAATTCATAGACACTCATATGTGTATAAGAAAAAGAGTTTTATATAAAAGAGCAATTGTATATTGAGAAAACATCCTAGCCCAGTCCAGAGCAAGTCCATAAGTCCAATATTAGCCCATATGTCTGATATCAATCTATAAAATCCTCTTCAGACTCATGCAACACATGCAGTGATGCAAAATGCAGGAAGATCACAGGCCAGTGGGTGGAAAGTCTTTTGGATCCAGTGGTGGTGGAAGCATCTCAGCGCTGGCATGGGTTTCTTTGTGACTGCTCCAGTACCAGGGCTCTGGCTCCATCAGCATAGCTCCTTGTGTCTTGTCAGCAAGAAGACAAAACAGCAAGAGAGTGTGTCCTGCCTCCAAGGAGTAACACAGGAGTTCCCAGAATCCCCAGGAGAAGGCCATGCCCTACACAGAGGCTGCAATGACTATGACCTGATTGGCAGGCTAGACTCCACCTCTTCGCAAATTGACAGATTATGTAAATGCCACACTTAAGGAAAACTCTCTTGAAAGAAATTAATTGTGCAACATGGACACTTAATGAAAATACTCCTGGCTAAAACAGTTCAGCACTAAACTAGTTTTATACATTTTGCTGTTTGTTATTGCAACATGTTTTAGACTACAAAGATGCCAGAGAAATCGTTTATGGTCTCTGTCAGGTTTATATTTAAAAGGAACTAAATTTAAAAGAAATTATCTCATTATCACCACTGTTGAAGTCTTTACTATTGTAATATTGTCCTAAGCAGTCTACATCTTCCAACATCATCTATATGTCAATATTTCAATCCATCCTTCATGTGAATGTTAGATTAATCTTGGTAAATTACAGCCTTGATTGTGTTATTAGTCCACAAATTACATCTCTATGTTTCCTTAATGAATAAGAAATTCAGAGTTGTGTGTCCTGATATTAATGATTGCACAGGACCATCATTATACACTTGGTATACTAACTACCCTTTGTGTCAGATTACTATTTTATCACTTTATTCCTTTCATATTAGTCTTTTTGTGTATGTTATGCTATTAAATTGCATGTTTTTTTTCTTTTTACTATGAGTTGGTTTAAGGTTTACAGAGCAAATTAGTTTCCTATTTAACAATTTGTTCCATGATTACAATTTCCACGATGTAACATCACTTATTCCATTTGTGCCTCACATTTCCTGTTTCCATTCCTCCTTTCCTAACAAGTCTGAGCATTGTCCTGGGACAAACGTGGCCATTGAGTTAACTCTGATTTATAATGATCCTATATAGTGTTTCAGAGGCTTTAAATCCTTTAGAAATAATTAATCTGATTTAGGTGGAGGTGTACATATCAGATCATTTTTTGCTTTACAACTCTAACAATTTTTCAAACCTCCCATTAGCTTGCCCAGCCCCCCACATTTTTCCAATTCCCTTTAGTTTAGCAGTTCTCAACCTGTGGGTCACGACCCCTTTGGGGGCGATCGACCCTTTCACAGGGTCACCTGATTCATAACAGTAGCAAAATTACAGTTACGAAGTAGCAACGATAATAATTTTATGGTTGGGAGGGTCACCACAACATGAGGAACTGTATTAAAGGGTTGCAGCATTAAGAAGGCCGAGAAACAACTTCAGTTGATATTATCTTCCCCTTCACCAGTTCGACACCTGTCTACTCTATTATTTTCCCTTCCCTGTCTCCCCCTTCCTCCCATGGTAATCCCTTGGTAACAATCAAAGCCTGTTTCTTGTGGGGCATGTGATGGGGTTGGAGAGGGGGTTGTTGATGAATGGATTCAACTGTTGAATGCAGAGCAGATGGCCTGAAATGTCAATTGCGGACTCAATATTTTTAAAAAGAAAGTCTGTCTCTTTTAGTATGGTACCTTTCATTAGGCTGAGCAAAGTTATTCAATCACAAAGGACAAATATTTTTTTCTGATGAAATATTTTAATTAAATCTAAAAGAGATAACTGTATAACAGTTTATTTTTTTGCTTACAATATTTATTTTTTAGGGGATTTGTAGCCAATTTATTTATTTTTTAATCATTATATTGGGGCTCGTACATTTCTTATCACAATCCATACATACATCCATTGTGTCAAGCACATTTATACATTTGTTGCCATCATCATTCTCAAAACATTTGCTCTCTACTTGAGCCCTTGATATCAGCTCCTCATTTTCCCCCTCCCTCCCCACTAGCCCCTCACTCATGAACCCTTCCTAATTCATACATTATTATTATTTTGTCATATCTTACACTGTCCAATGTCTCCCTTCACCCACTTTTCTGTCGACCATCCCCCAGGGAGAAGGTTATATGTAGATCCTTGTAATTGGTTCCCCCTTTCTCCCCCACCTTCCCTCTACCCTCCAGGTATTGCCACTCTCAGCACTGGTCCTGAAGGGATCATCTGTCCTGGATTCCCTGTGTTTCCAGTTCCTATCTGCACCAATGTACATCCTCCGGTCTAGCCAGATTTGTAAGGTAGAATTGGGATCATGATAGTGGGGGGAAGAAGCATTTAAGGACTAGAGGAAAGTTGTATGTTTCATCATTGCTATCCTGCACCCCGAGTGGCTCATCTCCTCCCCACAATCCTTCAGTAAGGGGTGGGTGTCCAGTTGCCTACAGATGGGCTTTGGGTCTCCACTCTGCACTTATCCTCATTTACAATGCTATGACTTTTTGTTCTTTGATGCCTGATACCTGATCCCTTTGACACCTTGTGGTCACACAGGCTGGTGTGCTTCTTCCATGTGGGTTTTGTTGCTTCTGAGCTAGTTGGCTGCTTGTTAATCTCCAAGTCTTTAAGACCCAAGCTACTATATCTTTTGATAGCCAGGCACCATCAAATTTCTTCACCACAGTTGCTTATGCACATTTGTCTTCAGTGATCATATCGGGAAGGTGGGTACCCACTGATATAATTTTTTGTTCTTTGATGTCTGATACCTGGTCCCTTCTACACCTTGTGATCACACAGGCTGGTGTGCTCCTTCCATGTGGGCTTTGATGCTTCTGAGCTAGATGGCTGCTTGTTTATCTGCAAGTCTTTAAGACCCCAGATGCTATATCTTCTTTTAGCCGGGCACCATCAGCTTTCTTCACCACATTTGCTTATGCACACATTTGTCTTCAGCGATCGCATCGGGAAGGTGTGCATCATGGAATGCCAATTTAATATAAAAACGTGTTCTTGTATTGAGTAACTACTTGAGTGGAGATCCAATGTCCATCTGCTGCCTCAATACTAAACCTATAAATACATGCACATAGATCTATTTCCCCACCCTCCTATATAAATATATTTACATATGTACATGCCTGTATTTAGACCTCTATAAATACCCTTTGTCTCCTAGTTCTTTCCTCTAATTCCTTTTATTTTCTTCTTGTCCCACTATCATGCTCAGCCTTCATTTGAGTTTCAGTAATTTCTCTTAGTTACATTGCCCTTGCTGAATCCCTACCAGGCCTCTCACACCCTCCTTGCCACTAATTTTGGATCACTTGTTGCTCCCCTGTCCCAAGGTTGGTCAACACCACCTCCTTACCCCCACCTCCCCCGCTCCCAGGTCCCCCCAGAACCAGCAGTTCTGTTGTTTTCTCCTCCAGACTGTTCATCCAGCCTACCTTATCTAGATAGATTTGTAGAGATAATAATATGCACCAAAAAACAAAGCATAGCAAGATAGGCAATGAGTGAGAACACAGCGATGACAATAAGAAAGGAAACCAATGACCCATAAAAAATAAATTAAAAAAAGAAAAGGAAAATTTTTTGAAAGAAAGAAAAACCTGTAAATAGATCAAGGTCTGATTTTTTACCTCTAGGGGTGTCCTCCGGTCAAGTCCGATGGGGTGCCACAATCTGGCCCCAGAGTCTCTCCTTTGCACTGCCTCAGGAGGCCCCTGCTCTGTTCCCTCCCATTGCTCTGCATCACACCTTGTATTTTGCCTCTTGCCTCAGTGTCGCGGGATCAGTCTGGGCCAATCCCGACACTGAGGGATGTCGTGTCTCATAGTGGGACCAGGTCCACTCTGTGCATTAGCTGTTCAGAGTGGGGATATCGTCCTCCAGGCCTGGTGGGCCAGGATGTGATCCACTCTCTTCCCCCCCATTCATTTGCTCCTGTGTGCTCTGATCAGACATGCCCCTCTCCCCTAGTGCAGCTTCAGTGCTGTCCTCAAGTAAATTCTTCTGGGGGGAGGGGCAGTTGTCCTGTAGCTGGTATGGGGGCAGAGCCCTCAGGCCCCTCCACTGGCTCCCCTCTCCATGCTGGAAAGCTGCATTTGCATCCCGGAACACTGTATTTAAGTCTGGTCCCTCTTTCCCTGGGAGATACAAACAGTACCCTCCCCTTGGATTGGTCAGTGCCCTATTCCCCCGCCACACATCTCTTTTTCTTCCCCTTTCCTCTCTGTCTCCCCTTTTTAGTTGGCTACCATATGTACCCCTGGATTTGGTCTGGCCCCTGCCATACTACCTGGACCTCACCCCTGGAATGTTTGTATACAGTAGCTTTTTCCCTGTGCCCCTTTTGCATTTTTCTTTTCTTTTTTTTTTTTTTATAAACTTACCTCAGCGGACTCATGTTGTACTTTTCCTTTTGTACTTGGCTTACTTCACTTAGCATAATTTCCTCCAGTTCTTCTCATGCGGCAATATGCTTCATGCGTTCATCACTGCTTTTTAGCAATGCATAGTACTCTGTTGTATGTATGTACCACAATTTTTTAATCCATTCGTCTGTTGATGGAAATTTGTTTTTTTCCAACTCCTTGCAATAGTGAACTGTGCCGCAATGAACAATGGAGCACAGATGTCTGGTCGTGGTCTGTTTCTTGACTCTTCTGGGTATATGCCCAGTAGGGGGATTGCTGGGTCGTATGGTAGCTTAATTTCCATCTGTTTTAGAAATCGCCAAATTGATTTCCATAATGGCTGTACATACCTACAGGTCCACCAGTAGTGAATGAGAGTTCCTATCTCACCACAGCTCCTCCAACAATTTTTGCTTTCTGGTTTTTTTTTTTAATTGGGCTATATTTGAGGGTGTTATCTCATAGCTGTTTCAATTTGCATTTTTCTTATGGCTAATGATCGGGAACATTTTCTCATATGTTTATTGGCCATTCGGATTTCAGACTCTGTGAAACTTCTGTTCAGGTCCTTTGCCCACCTCCTCAGTGGGCAGTTAGTTTTTCTCTTATTGTAAGCTTGCAAAATATTATAGATTATCATAATAAGGCCTTTGTCTGATGTGTCATTGCTAAAGCTGTTTTTCCAGTCGGTGGGCTCTCTTACTACTCTCGGTGAATTCTTTCCATGTACACAGGTGTGTTATCTTCAGTATACCCCAATTGTCTATTTGTGACTCCTCTGTATTTGTATCCTTTCCTATTTCTGATAGCCTATGTATTCCCTGTGCTAAGGTTCTCAGGTTTAGGACAAATATTTTATGGGACCATTGTTATATAAAAAAAAATAAGAGGCTTTAAAACTTTACAGGACCAGACTGCTCTGGGATTGCACTGTCTTTGGTAACTTTCTCCTATGGAGGAGTTGGTTGGTTTAAACCACCCAGTTCAGTTAGCAGTCCAAGGCTTACCTGACCAGACTTCCTTTTTTTGGTCTAAAATGGTTGATTATACTAAGGAGTATGTACTTTCTCAGATTTATTGTTCCTCTTATCAGCCTGTTTATTGTTTGGCTTAAAAAGGATCAATGGGTGAATTCTGTTCTGGTCCTGAAAGGTGACTACTGGACTCCATCTGACCAGTAAGCATAGTGCATTTTGTAATTTTGAATTTTGTTCTACATTTCCATCCACTGTATCCAGGGCCTTCTAATGTGATCCCTTTCAGAGCAATGAGTAGTTGTAGCCGGATACCATCTAGTTCTTCTATTTTCAGGGACATGGAGGCTGAGGTTTGTGTGGTCCATTAGTCCAAGACAGGGAAAGATCAATAGCTGTACCTTAGATGGCCAATTGCGAGCTTTTAAGAATCCAGTCCCCACTCATCAAAATATGATGTAGAGCACAGTCTTTGGGAACAATGTTTTGCCTAAAACCCATTTTTGAATTTGGAAGACTGAAAATAAATGGATGCACAAACAAATATAGTAAAATTGTTTTCCTTCCTGGAGGCTTCTGTTGTTTACTAAATAAACTCTGAGCATTTCAGTGCAGCGTGAAGTGCACTATGATGTGACTCTGCTGCACTTTCACAGTCTTACTATCCATATCCTAAGGAGGCACATATAATGTATAAGCCAGTGTTTTGCTTTTTTCAAAACCACTTTTTGTTTTCCTGCCTCTACGTGTGTGTGCATGGTGTTATCTCTATCTGGATGATTTCACCTGTGATCTCTGTCTGTTGAAATTCTATTAAATTTCATATATCTACTGCTACTTTGCTATTGGGGTTCACCTGACTCAAGTCATGGTATTTTCATCACCTCATAGGCGTGTAAAAGTTGGACATGAATAAGGAAGACTGAAGAAGAATTGATGAATTTGAATTATGGTTCTGTTGAAGAATATTGGAATTATCAAGGATTGCTAAAAGAACAAACAATGCTCCTTAGAAGGGAAAATTTTGAGAGTTCATCTCAAGCACTTTGGACATGTCAGAAGAGAGTAGTCCCTGAATAAGGACATCATGCTTAGTCAAGTAGTGGAGCAGAGGAAAACTTTCGACAACATGAATGGACGCAGTGGCTGCATCAATGGACTCAAATTTAAGGACAATTAAGGATGGCACAGGTTTAGGTTTTATTTCGTTCTTTTGAATGTAAGGTCACTATGATTTAGCACTGTCTCAACAGCATCTAACAACGACTACTACTTATTCCTGAATCCTTCTCTGATCTAGTGATCTGTTCCCATATAGAACATTTGATTTATTGCCCTATTTCATTACAGGTATTTGCACACTTAGATTACGCTACCACACCCTTCATATCCTGACAAAATCATATACTTTCTGAGAGTAAAGGCCTGGTCTCATTCATTACTGTTTCCTCTGTAGAGCAAATGTTTTGAGAATGATGAGGTCAATAAATACATAAATGTGCTTTACACAATCGAGATATATATATATATATATATATATATATATAGCACATAGTAGGTGTTCAACAAACGATTGCTGAACAAATCTACATAATTATAAATAACCAATGCACCTATTTTTATATTTAGGTTAGAATGTCATGTTCTAACATCTAGATATGTGTACAGAGGCATGTAGAACCACTTATGCACAACCCATTCCCATCACTGGAAAACTGAACATAGAGTAAGACTTAGTTGTACAGGATCAGTAATATTAGCTTTCTCATGAAGAATTTGGAATATTTTTAATTTAAAAATAACATTAGGCCTGAGAATTGAAAAACTTAGAGGGAGGGGGAATCAAATGAACAATGATAATACAGGTAAACATTTTGAGAAGAGATGGAACACAGTAAAACACATCATGGTAAAGATAATCTCCAGGCAGAAGGTAAGAATACAATTTGTTTATTCTTCTATAGTATAAGTATTGGAGTCTTTGCATGTCCTTTTGAGTTGTCAAAACTATTTGAGAAGTCAGGAGTCACCTTGAGTCACTTTGAAGAATTTCATAATACACCCTAGTGGCAGAACAGGATGCAGATGCCAAAAATACATCTGATGAGTGAGTGCAGCAGAATTCCTAGCATGACAAAATCCGGAAGCATGAATTTATTGAGCTGAAACCCATAACAGGAAAGCAAAAGACAATGAAAATGCTTGATTCTTAAAGTGGAAGATGTTAAATAAACATAATAAGATTCCAGAAGTTTTAAAGGATGCATATTTTCCCTCTCCTTCTTCTTTATTTTTACATATAATGTTGGCTTGAGTTACTACTTCAAAGAGCTTCATTTGAAAACATTCTTTTGACTATATACTTTATACGTATTTGCCTAATTGATAAAGTAGAAAGGTAAAGGAAGTGCATTAAGGATCAAAAAGACAAAGGGACAGAATAGATTTCAAAATAATTTCAGAGATTTTTTAGTTGCTGCTATTGACAAATGCTTCATTCTATCACCCTCAAAAATAAACAGTATGAATAGTTCAAAACTTGAAGTTATTTATATATTAATATGTTTATTTATATATTACAGTCATTCTCCCTCCATTACCACCACCCTTTGTGTAGCTACTTTGCTGTACAATGATAGAAATACATTCCTGCCTTTCTTTTTGCTTTTCCCATTCATTCATTCCCATTCATTCATTCATTCAACTCAAGACCAAGCTTTAGAAGATAACTAAAATTTCTCCATCCAATAAAGTGAGATAGCAGTACTTAGGACTATTTTGGTGTTTTTATTTGTGGATTATGTGACAGAAGAATTCTCCCTCTGAGGTGTGAAAGACTGGCTTCTTGAATTATTTTATTATATGGGGAAGATACTACATGCATCTTTTACATTGTCTAACAAAGCTGTTTAATTTCAGACCTTTATGTGTTGTACTATGCCAACTTTAAAAATGGATTTAGAATTTTAAATCCTTGTCCCGCATTTTTGTTTACCATCAATAAATGTAATGGTATTTATTGTATCATAAACATTACATATCTGGTGATGAACAGTATTATCTATATGTTAAAGGGGTTCTCCTGGTTTATGAAACAAAATGTTGCTAGGACATTAGTTCCTTTAACCAGAACAAAGTGGACATCTAGATGTAGTTAAGATAGAAAAGTTCAGAGGTCTCTTACAATCACATGACTAAAAAGCATACGATTGAAAGAGCAAACCCACCATTTGCTCCGCAGGAGAATGATGAGGCTGTCTGCTCCCATAAAGATTCACAGTCTCAGAACAATATAGGGTTGCTGTATTTTGGAATCAAATCCATCCAGTAAGATGCCACCATAGGATATACTTCTCCCAGACATTTGAAGGAACGACCCACTCATTAGTTTAGCCTGTAAAATGTGTGCTTTTGTCCTAAATATCTCAATACTACACATAATGGCAGAACTAAGATAAGAGTTTCTTTCACTGCAAACAGAATTTGAATAACACTCAGATCACAGGCATCAGGCGACAATAATACTCAAAATAATCTTACAATTGTCTGAGGACTTAGCCATCTCTCAGTGATAAAAAAAATTATTTAGGATTCCTGGACTCATCATTTAAAAGTAAATATCCTGATCATATGCATAAAGGCCTAAGAGTTCCCCTCTCGGTTTGCTTGGTGAGTTATCTTGACAGGCAATCATTAAAGGGAAATTGATGTGTATTAGTGCCACAGGTGTGAGTCTTGAAATTTCTCTGAAATATGTCCAGGATGTCACTATTTTTAATCTGGCTTTCCTTTAAAGAAAAAAGAAGAGAACAATGCATTCTACACTATTGTCTCACAGAGTTTAACCAGTAATATAGAAAAGACATTGGGGAAATAAATGCTAAGTGGTAAAAGACTCATTGTACTGGCATTCTTTCAAAAATCAAAAACCAAAATAAAAAACAAAAAAAGGTTATGTTAAAAGAGAAAAGTACATGAACTTAGGCATTTGTATATTGTTAGAGGCCCTGCTAAAAGGAAAAAAGAGGAAGACTAAATTATTTGAATGTGTAGGTGTTCTGACTAACACCTGCCATGTATTGACCTCCAGGTTTGACACAGCTGATTTGGCTGACTAGACTTCCTTCCTTCCTTCTAATGCTGCATCAAATTATTTTGAAAAATAACTTCCTGTCTTCAATAGAAGAGTTGCAAACTATGGAGACATTCAACATTAAGTCTCTAGCTAATTTAAGGGTTAAAGAGTTAAAAGGTTATTTTTGAAATCTGAAGAATGATAAGTACTGTATAAAATGAGATTCTATTGCTCATTCAAAAAAAAATTCCAAAAAACAAAAAACAGCCCTTACAGTTCAGTGGTTAGGCACTGGGCTGTTAAGGTAAAGGTTAGCAGTTATATCCTATAAGTGACTTTGCAGAGAAAAGATGTGGCAATCCTTTTCCATAAAGATTATAGTCTTATGGCCCTGATTGCCACTCATCCTCAGGAAGGGAACACAGAAGATATGGGTGCTTTGCAAAGTGTAGTGAAGAAATTAGATGGTGCCCGCTATCAGAGAAAATACGGTCTGGGGGTCTTAAAGGCTTGTATTCAAACAAGCGGTCATCTAAGTGAGATGTCAACTAAGTTCACATGGAAGAACCACACCAAGATCAGTGACGAAAGGACTGTAAATCAATTAATCCAAAGTCAGAGGAGAGAATAGTATCAGAGCCTAAATTGTGAGAATCTGGTTTGCAGAAAACTATGAATGACAGTGGGAGCCCAATGGATACATTTGTGGGATCTACATAGGCCACAAGCCTCCGGTGATTTCCCTCTATTGATAATAGAGGGATGGGAGAAAAAAACTGGTTACCAAACCGAGTGCATTGGAGATATGAGTATAAAAGATCAAAATGATAAACCATACTTGGACAGTTTAAACCTTGTCAGTTGATCCCCCTATGATGCACATTAGGCCTGATCTGGTTTTCAGCATTTTCTGTATTTTTGTTTTTGGTTTGTTCATGGTGGGATTTCTCTTAGATGTGTTTTGTCATTGGGGGTGACCCTCTTGAATTTTTGTTATATGTTTCTTCTGTTTTTCAGTATATGAAACCCAGGATTGATGAACTTATAGGGACAGCAAGTAGAATAAAGTTTTTTGGGGGGTACCATCATGGGTGGTGGTGGGGAGCTAATGTCAAGGAGTTCAAAAAGAAAGACAATATTTTGAAACTGAATGTGATAGCAATCACAAATACACAAATACGATACCTCTTGATGTGATTGTACTATGGAATTATATGATTTCTGTATTAGCTCCCAATAAAATGGGTTTGGGGAAAAAAAGATTATAGCCCTGGCAACCCTATGCTACTACTCTGTCCTACAGAGTCATTCTGAGTTGGAATTGTCTCAACAGAAAACAGCAATAACAACATTATTTATTCACTGAATGTTTGTACCTTTGTACAATCTTAATAAGCTGACGTTCCATTTAGCTATCTTACTAGGAGTCTGTCAACCACTGTAAGCCAAATAAGCAAAAAATCAGTGAAATGAGCCACCAGCCTGCTTTCCCACAATGTTTTGTCCTATATAGTTAACTCACAAACAATGCTCAGATTTGGAAAACATTGGATTAAACAAGTTTTAAAGGTCAAACGAGAATTTCTCCAAATCTTTACTCAATTCCAATATGCATTGTAAATATCTAAGAGGAAACTACATTGACATGATTCTTCAAGTTCAGTCAATGGGACTGAAGCTTGTCCCTTTGATGAACATGGATATATACAATTACTGTTATTGTTAGGTTCCATTGAGTAGCTTCTGACTCATAGTGACCCTATGTACACATTGCTATGCTTGAACAAATTGTTGCAGCAACTATGTCAAAACAACTCCTTGAAAGTCTTTCTCTTTATTTTTTTTTAAAAAGGGAGATTGTCAGATAGTTGTAACCATCTTTTTAAATTTATTTATAAATCATTGTATTGGGGGCTCTTACAACTCTTATAACAACCCATACATCAATTGTATCAAGCCCCTTTGTACATATGTTGCCACCATCATTTTCAAAACATTTTCTTTTTACTTGAGCCCTTGGTATCAGTTCTTCTTTTCATTCCTCCCTCCCCCACCCTCCCACTCTCGTGACCCCTTGATAAATTATAAATTATTTTTATATCTTAAATTGAACACTGTCTCCCTTCACCCACATTTCTGTTGTTCATCCCCCTCAGTGGGGGTTGGGGAGAGGTGTTAATATGTCTATCATTGTGATCGGTTCCCCCTTTCTTCCCATTCGCCCCCCAAGTTCCCCCTACCCTCATGGTATCAGTACTCCAATTACTGTTCGTGAGGGGTTTATCTATCCTGGATTTTGTGTTTTGAGAGCTCTTATCTGTACTACTGTACATGCTCCAGTCTACCCAGATTTGTAAGGTAGAACTGGGGTCGTGATGGGGGTGGGGGTGGGAAGGAAGCATTCAAGAACTAGAGGACTGTTGTGTGTTTCGTCAGTACTATACTGTAACCTGGCTGACTCATCCCTTCCTTGTGACCCTTCTGTGAGGGGTGTCCAATTGTCTACAAATGGGTTTGGATCCGCACTCTGACCTACCTCATTTGCATCGATATAATTGTTTGTTTGTTATCTTCTTATGCCTGATACCTGATCCTGTCGACCCTTCTTGATCACACAGGCTGGTGTGCTTCTTCCATGTGGGCTTTGTTGCTTCTCTGCTAGATGGACACTTGTTAAACTTTAAGCCTTTCAGACCCCAGATGCTATATCTTCTAATAGTCGGGCACCATTAGCTTTCTTCACCACATTTGCTTATGCACCCATTTTGACTTCGGTGATTATGTCGGGAAGGTGAGCATCACAGAATGCTAGGTTATTAGAACAAAGTGTTCTTGCATTGAGGGAGAATTTGAGTAGAGTCACAATGTCTGTCTGCTACCTTGATACTTAACATATAAATATATGTACATAGACCTATATCCCTATTGTTATATATTAATATATTTACATATATACATGCCTACATTTATACATCTATACATGTCTTTTTTGCGCTCGATTTAATTCTTAAGTGCTCTTGTCAATTGCGATACATACCTCATGCATGACTTTTCATCATCTGTGAGAAAGACACATTGCAGTGGTAAGAAGCACAAAGAGAATAAGAAAGACTACTCTCAGCGATGGATGGAAGAGCAGGCTCAGAGTTTGACAAAACAGCACCTGCATTTCAATACGGAAAGAAACCTCCTACTTCATTCTCTACTCCTCCTCCAGCAGGAGCAACGATCCCATCTCCTCCCAGTCTCCCTGGTCCTCCTATGACGCCGGCACCCCTTATGGGGCACCCGGTCCCTTCTCCTCCTAGAATGATGCCAGTGGGGCCTGCTCCTGGAATGAGGCCACCCCTGCGAGGCCACATGCCAATGATACCTGGGCCCCCAATGACGTGGCCCAGTCCTATAATGGTACCGAATAGGCCAGGAATGACTCGACCAGACAAATAAAGGCAGAGGGCAGCCTCTTTGCATCAATTTTATATTACTTGTACCACTTCACCAGGACATCATAATTCTGTGACTCTCGGTGTTTACTAACAGGACATCATGAAAGACTTGCTCCCCATTTCTACCAATGAAGAGAATAACTTTGGAGTGGATTAGTGGATGAAAAGCAAAACAAAATAACTATCAAAAAGTCCTCAATATTATTAAACATAAATATCTCTAGTTTTACAAATAAATTAGAAGGTAGCCAGATTTTAAGCCTTCAGTCCTATGTTTATGAAAGAGTGATATGTAACTTAAATATTTAATCTCAAATATATATGCTCTATAATAAAATGTTGTAATAATACAATGTAATGTGTTAGCTTTATTTTTTTAAATAAATATACTAACTATTCTTGTCATTTCCCCTTTATTACAGTGAGCAAATAAAATAAATTATTAATTTCAATTTAAAATCTCACTCTGACTGATATGATTATTTTTTTCATTAGAGTAATGCCAAATACTTTGGGGGGTCTCTTAGAGAACTAATAAGAGATTTTAATGAAAGATCACATTTCAGAGAGTACTTTTTTCATTTGTTATAACACTCCCCAGCAGCTTCTATCTGAAAAAAAAAATAGAAAGGGAGTGTCTTCAAAATATTTCTGAATTTTTTAAAACAAAAAATTAATTTGTTCTTTGGATATCCAAAAATACAATAACTATGAAAGGAAAGAACTGCTCCCTTAATGTTTTCTGAAAGGTAACTCCAACTTATCATTCTGTTTCAAGTTTTTGGGGGACTAGAATGCATGTTGGGAAATAATCACCACCCCTTTTGTAAGGATCTAAGGAGAAAGTATTTTATTCAAACACCCAGTTTCCTTTTCCTGTCTTTGATTTTAGTAAAATTATGTTTTTAGTAAAGAATAGCTTAATTATAAATGTAAGCCATTTGATTTAATGCTAATACTAGATTTTCTGCTGCAATAAAACATTTTAAAAAGTGTTATGGCTCCTGAAAACTGTACTAATGCAATATATGTGCCTTACAATATAGAAATACTATGTTGCATAATTTGTTTTAATTAATAGCTAATTAAATTTTTATGTAAATTGATATCATAGTTCCTTGACACAGTATATTAGTAGCATTACTTTAACTAGACGAGTTAATAGGAAATATTTTTATGTTTATCATGATTGATTAAAAACAGATCATACCAGGTTTAGGGGAAAGGTTCACTTTTATTCCAAGTGTAAGGAGTTCTCATGATTAGATTCAGTTTCTCTCATGAAGGGGCATGGAAAAGTTTCTCTTTTGTGATCTTTTTTTAACCCGGACATATTCAGTGTTGCTTTACTACACAAAAAAATACGTAGATGTACAAGGAGCTATATAGAGACAAACACGTATTTTTCTTTAACATGTTTGAAGTTGTACTAGATGTAAACAACCATATTGGTTTGTCCAGGATTGAATGGCTTTCCTAAATTTCCAGACTTTCAGTGCCCAAATCAAGAAAGACTTGGACAAATTGGGACAATGGGTCATCCGAGTAGTTCTAATATGACACAACTACTGCCTTGTATTCCAGTACAGGGAATATTTGGAAGATAATTTTCCAGTACAAAATAAAGTATTTAAAAGTCATCAAATTCCGTCAACAACAGAATTAAGAATCTAGATGTTAGGTTCTGATTGGACAAGTATAACAGAAATCATGGATACTCAGAATCCTTAGCTTCTATAACTTTATTCTGGGTCCCAGGATGTTAAATAAACAGCAGAGTTAGTCTCTTGAGCTGAGCATCAGTGGAAGAGATTATTAAAAATATATGCACTATTTATTTTTATCTACTTGATGTGCAATAAAATGTAACAGACTGTGAATTATTGTGTACTAGTTATCACTTTGCCTCATTGAACGTGAGACAGAGAGTTGAGATCTGGTTAAGTGCACTTGTATTTTCATCCTATAGAATTAGACTAGACTATAATTCCAAGAGAGGAAATGTTCATTAATGTGTGAAGTCTAGGATCAAAATCAAGAATCTTTGGGTTTTTAGCTCTGTGATCCAATACAAGGTTGCATACTTCCAGGCAAGTTGCTTAAACTTGGTGCCATAGTTAGCTGATTCTTTACTTTAGCATATGAGACATGGCTTCCAATTTCTAAGCCACGCAAATTCCATAGAAGTAGTGGACCTTTGAAGTGGAGGTGGAAGGGGGGGGGGGAGCCAGCATTAGTATCAAAGAGGTACTGTATATATGGTATAACCACAATTCTTTGATCATATTACTTGACTGCCAAGAACCAAAATAACATGAAATAGCAAATTTCAAAGCTCTCCATTTTTTGCCCTCAAATTATCTATCAAGTCTTACTTTCCAGTGGGTAAGTAAGCACATGCTAGTTAACTATATGCATTCTAGAGTAGACTACCTGGGCTCAAGGCCTTGATTTGCCATTATCAGCTCATGATCTTAGGCAGTTTTTTATTTCTTTGTACCTCAAGGTCTTAATGTAGAAAATTGATCTATTATGAATAGTATGCAACTCATGGGAGAAATGCATGTAAGACCCTAAGAATAGTCCCTGGCACATCGTGTTTGCTATTGTCATTATTATTGTTGTCATTATTATCATTTTGCCCTTTGATCTAAGCTTGATGCTCTCTTTAGCATTCACATGCCATGCCAAAACTTTTTCATTGTATTTCTGATTGGTTGAATTCTCGGCATGAAATATGATACTTTTTTATTTGCCCAAATTTTATCCAAGGACTATTTCAATTCTGATTTCCTATGTGAGACTTCAGAAGAGTTTTGGGAAATCCATTCATAAATTCCATTACGTCTCCAACCAAAACAATGCAATGCACATTTCAACATTTGCTATTTTGTATTACTAATGAGGGAGACAGATGAGGCTTTCTAATCCTGAAAACAGTTTCAGAAAACAACAGGGGTAGTTGTACCCCGTTCTATAGGGTCACTATGAATTGGCACTGACCCTATGGCCATGAGATGTACTAAAGATGTTTCTTCATTTCATTATGTGTCTGTATAGTAATTGTATTCTTTGTTTTGTAATTTTCACAGTCTCCAGTGTGTTTCTCAATAAGGATCCCTGGTGGTGTAGTGGGTTACTCCTTGTGCTGATAATCTTAAGGTCAACAGTGTATTTGTGATAGAATATAAGTGACATGTCAATTTTCTTTCATGTTTAGATTTAGAAAAGAAGACAATATGGCATTTTAACATAAAATGAATATACATTGTCAACCCATATTTACTCATGTTAATCCCCTGCCTGATGATAAGATGAATTGTGATAAAACGAATTATAAAACTTATATTATAAAGAGATAATAAAACTTATATTATTACAAACACAAAAGTAGAACATAATCAATTCCATTTAATTATCACCTAATTTCCACAATTACTAACAATTTTTCAATCTTATTTAATTGACCTCACTTACTTTTTGATGGAGCATTTTGAAACAAATTCATCATATTTTATCTGTATAATTTAGTATGCATCATTAGCAGTTGAAGAGATATAGAATAATTTTAAAAGAATCAAGAAATAGGTCTTAATATTGTACTAGCATTGTCAAATCCCCCAAATATAGATAAATCTAAAAAAGAAAAGTTCTTAGTGGATGACAGGGAATATATGTGAAACACTGAGTGTATTTCATTGTCTCAGCTATGATTTTTGAAGTATAGCAGGAGCCATGCTTTAATAAAGCACACTGCACTAAAATTTCAACGTGATAGATTACTATAATAATAAAATGGAAAGTTTATATTTATTTTATTTGAATATCTCTTTAGCTGTATGATATTTTCAAAAATCTTAAATGTAGAATGGGCCTGAGCAATATAGAACATCAATCTATTTTAATAAGGCAATTTTTCTAGGCACGTTAGAATTTAATGACTTTAATGATGTGATTATGATATTAATCTCTCCTAAACCTACCATAATGTATACCAAGGGTGTTAAGGTATATATTTAAATATATATTTACATTATTTTGTTTACTAAGTGCTATTCGTACAAATGGTAATCCTTGCTTTATAGATGATGTTTTTTTAATAATATAAGAGTTACAATGTTATGACACTGGTTTGATAGATACAATTTTCATAAAGAAGCAATGATTTATAAAAGACCACATTATGGGAATTGTTACCTTCATGCAAATTTACTAAAGCAAAATGTGCATAGTTATGTAAATATGAGCTTGATAAGTATATCAAATAAAATCTAAAATTTAAAGGTTGATAATAATTCATAGATTAGATTTTAGATTTAAAAATGTATACTGCATATTCTATTTTCCCTAGTGTTAAAATAAACTTGTATAGAAAAATACTGTCATCCCCATATTACCATAAATGCATAAAAACAACCCCAATTGTAACAGAGTGGAGTAAAATGCACCCCACCAGACTGGTTGTCAGTTTCTTGATATGTTAGGGCTCAGTGAACTCCCATCTTGGACTTTTCTAGGATGAACAGTATTCAAGTAAAAACTTCCCTGTAGGCAGTTAAAGCTGAATTATAAGTCTGTGTCTTTCAGTGATCTTTGTTCTGATAGTTTTCTTCGCAAGCACAATTGGTGCCTTTGTGTATATTTTGATTTGCAGGTATCCTTCCACTAAATTGCTCAAGTTCATAACTTGATTTAAAGTCATCAGTGTATATTAAAGCTTGCATGAGTCTATGTGCTTTTTACAGAATTAACCTCACCTTTTTATTTTCCCTTTGCTAGATGGAATATGATGAAAGTGGAGCTTTTCCTTCAAGTGAAAATGTTTTATTTGGAAAATTTGGAAAATTCTTTTAAAACAACTTTTTCCCCCTTATTATAGCATTCTAGAATTGTCATACTGCATAATTCCTTGAATAGAACTCCTAAGAAATTTCTTCCAGTAAGGTGAATAAGGGTTGCCTGCCCATCTTTTTCATGCATGATAAATAGGAAAAAATAAAGAGCAATTTTAGCTTCCATTTTGAAGAAAGATTGTTCGGTCTGATGCACTGAAATTCAATCTCTTATCATGGGTACTTTTAGTAAAGCAGAACTGCTGTTTTTACCCTGCTCATCTTTCAGCTTTGGGGTTTAGGTTTTTTTTATTATAATATTATTAGGAATTGATTGTCTGAATAATGCCTACAATTAAAAAAAATTAAATACAAATGGCACAGCTAAGATATTTATAAAGCAAACAACTCAGCAGCAGTCTGTCTGAGATGTGAAGACTTCATGAGAATAATTAAGAGTTAACCATGATGTTATATCAGCTATGCACAAGACGGGATGGTGAAAACGTTTTCTAGTAGACCTTTTGTCCATATTTAGGCTGTTTTCTTCTGTGTTCGTGAATATGAAATATATCTAATATATAGACCAGAAAATGGAGAGCCATTATTAATATGGAAGACAAAGCTATGATAGATAGTAGACATGCCAATGTGACTAGTTCTACAATCTATGCCAGTTGTCAAATTCCAATAAATCTCTATATTCGCATTGCAAAATAAAGTCACTTAATTTGTTTTCATTATGGCAAGATACAAGAAATGCTTGTGCAAGTGGTTATGAGAGAGCAAAATCCCGGGTATTTCTATTCATGGGATGAAAGAGAAAAGGGAAATGGGATAGTGGTTGTATGATTCTGGAAATGATCATGAAATAAAGATCTTTGATTTGTAAATATATATTAGATTAAATAGTTCAGGGAGAGTGTTTTAGGGGGCAATTTAATTTTAAAAAGATAATTTTCTTGGTTTTAAAAAACCACAATGGGTGTTACAACTCTTTTAGAATTTGTCTAGCAGGTTTTCTGTTTTTTTCCAGAAACCTGCCCACCCCCCCCCCCCCCCGATACACACGCCAGTGAAACAGGTATCTAACAATACCCCCCCCCCCAAAAAAAAACAACCCCACAATGAAACTAGAAAATACAAGATGTTGGCCTTGCGGAGAAGATAGCATAGTACTAGATGTTATTATTGTTAGGTGCAGTCAAAGTGGCACCAACTCATAGAAACAACAGAACAGAACACTTCCTGGTTCCGCACCATCCTCACAATTGTTGCTATATTTGAGCTTATTGCTGTAGCTATTACACCAACCCATCTTTCTGACGGTTGTCCTCATTTCCTCCAAATTAGCAAGCAAGGCTTCCTTTTCCAGGGACTGGTCTCTACTGATAATGTGTCCAAAGTTCATAAGACTCAGCCTCCCCCTCCTCGCTTCTAAGGAGCATCTGACTGTACTTCTTTCAAGACAGATTTCTTTGTTTTCTGGAAGTCCACGGTATTTTCAATATTCGTTTCCAACTCCATAATTCTGATACATCAATTATTCTGCTATCTTGTTTAATCGTTTCCCATATTTCACACGTTTGAAACTGCTGAAAATACCCTGGGTCAGGTCAGGCGTACCTTAGTCGTCAAAGTGATATCGTTAATACTTAATGCTTTAAATAAGACTTGGGCAGCCAATTTTCTTAATGTAATAAAAAATTGGATTTCCTGACTGCTGCTTCCATTAGCATTGATTGTGGATCCAAGCAAAATTAAATCTTTGACTACTTCAATATTTTCTGCTTTTATCATGATGAAACTTCCTCCAATTCTGATACTATATTCTTCTTCATATAGTTCAGCCTCTCAGATGATTTGCTTAGCAAACAGATTGACTAAGTATGGTGAAAAGATACAATTGTGATGCACAATTTTTGGCAGTTCATGGTATTTTCAATATTATTTTCCAGAACCATAATTCAAAAGCATTGATTCTTCTCTAGTATCTATTATTCAGTGTCCAACTTCCACATGCATCTGAGGCAATTGAAAATAACATGGCTACCCAAATAAAAAATAAATCTGTCTTGGTCAAAATAAATCCAGAATGCTCCTTAAAAGCAACGATAATGACACTCCATCTCAAGCATTTTGAATATGTTATCTGGAATCAACAGAAACTGGAAAAGGACATCAGGCTTAGTAGAGGGGCAGCACAACAGAGGAGGACCCTCAATGAGTGGCAGCAACAATGGACTCAAACATCAGAACAATTGTGAAGGTGCCATAGGACTGGGGAGTGTGTTGTTCTCTTAAACATAGGGTCACTATGAAGAGGAACCGGTCGGATCACACTTAACAACAACAAGTGTACTCTTGCTCTGCTTAAAGCATTGCTTTTTAATCTCTATATAGGTTCCACGCAATTAAGAATTCTAGAATTCCTATTCTTTGCAAATGATCTATATTAGCTCGAAGAATAACCACTACCCCACCAAGGCCCCTCAGGTGGAAATACATGTATTACTATAGTAGCTTGGAACAAAACAAAAAGTGAGTCAGAGTTTCATATGGGGTGTTCCCATAACACAGTTGTACATGAGCAAGCATGTTACCACAACATTCTCTATTACCGTTTTTTTGTGCTGAATGTTGTGGTAACATGCTTGCTCATGTACAACTGTGTTATGGGAACACCCCATATGAAACTCCATTCCAAGCTACTATATTAATACCAAATGCATTAATAATTAATATTTATTCCTGGATTGCTGGGGCTTCAAAATATTTTTTACCAGAAATAGGTTCTCTGGCTTTAACTAGTCTTAAAAGTCAGCGTGACTCACATCTTTCATTGCCTACCAGTTGTTATGAGAAATCTGACACTGAAATTCTCTTATTACAACCCAATAGCAAGTTTTCTGGCATATAGTTTACCTACTAGATATAATATAATTTTTTATCATTATTGGGAGCTCATACAGTTCTTATCACAACCCATATATCCATCCATTGTGTCAAGCACATTTGTATATATGTTGCCATCATCATTTTAGAACATGTTCTTTCTACTTGAGCCCTTGGTATCAGCTCCTCATTTTATCCCTCCCACCCACTCAGGAGCCCTTGATAATTTATAAATTATTATTATTTTTTCATGTCTCCCTTCACCCACTTTTCTGTTGTCCATCCCCTTGGGAGGGGGTTTTATGCAAACCATTGTGAATGGGTCCCCTTTCCTCCCCCAATCTTCCCCTTCCCCCTCATGGTATTGCTACTCTCATTATTGGTCCCGAGGGGTATATCTCTCCTGGATTCCCTGTGTTTCCAGCTCTTTTCTGTACCCGTGTATATGCTGTAGTCTAGCAGGATTTGTAAGGTAAAATTGGGATCATGATAGTGGGGGGAGGAAGCATTAAAGAATAAGAGGAAAATTGGATGTTTCATCGGTGCTATACTGCACCCTGACTGGCTCATCTGTTCCTTGTGACCTGTGTTAGACAGGGTTCTCTAGAGAGATAAAACAAATTGCTGACAATTTAATATATTTAGTTATAAAGATAATTAGATATATAACAAAGAATGAACTGAACTGTTAAATCATATACAGTTAAATATATAATACAAGAAAGAAACAATTAAATTATAAAGCACTACAAATGGATCAATTCAACTCACTGCCATGAGAGAGATGTGAGAGACTAGCAGTCCTTCTAGTCCAATCTGCTGCCAGATCTTCCTCTATTTGTAGAGAGAGCTAGGCTATGTCAGCACAGCAGCCAATCAGAGGGCAGGTCACTAAATGCCAGCCAGGTCACCACCTACCAGTCCCCAGTGCCAGCGATGTCTTAAAGGGACCTCAACTTACAGTGAAACAGTCCACAGGCTAGGTGTCCCACAGGTAGTGTAGCCTTTAAATTGATGCACAGGACAAGCAAGGCAGCCGCACACTGGTCCAATGATCAAAGAGCGAGAGACAAGAAAGGCGAGACTCACCAAGGCATTTATCTCTCTGCCCTAAATTAATCCCACTTGTGTTTATCGGCCAGGCTGGCACAATAAACTATTTCATGACCCTTCTGTAAGGGGATGTCCAATTATCTACAGATGGACTTTGAGTCTCCACTCTGCACTCCCCCTCCTTCACACTGATATGATTTTTTTGTTCTGGGTCTTTGATGCCTGATACCTGATCTTGTCGACACCTCATGATCACACAGGCTGGTGAGCTTCTTCCATGTGGGATTTGCTGCTTCACAGCTAGATGGTCCTTGTTAATCTTCAAGTCTTTAAGATCCCCTGAAGCTATATCTTTTGATAGCCAGTAGGAGAAAACAATGGGACCGACAGTTCCTGGGGGACACAGGAGAGGGGGAGGTGGGGGGAAGGATGTGGGTGTTATCCAACCGAGGGACAAGGGAACAACAAGTGATCTAAAATCAATGGCAAGGCGGATATAGGGTGCCTGGTAGGGCTCGATCTAGGGGAATGTAACTGAGAGGAATCACTGAAACCCGAATGAAGGCCGAAAATGATAGTGGGACAAGATGAATGTAACAGGAAGTACAGAAAAGGACTAGGAAGCAAAGGGTATTTATAGAGGTCTAAATACAGGCATGCACATATGTAAATATATTTATATATAAGGATAGGGAAATAGATCTATGTACATATATTTATATATTAACTATTTTTATTAAATGTGTTGGAAACTGCAAGGTGTTGTTAGGTGCCATCAAATTGGTTCTGACTCACAGCTGCCCTATGTACAACAATTATTCTCATTGTTTCAGGCAATTCATCTTGTCAAAGACCTCCCTCTTCTTCCCTGCCCCTCTATTTTACCAAGCATGATGTCCTTTTTCAGGGACTCATCTCTCCTGACAACATGTCCAAGGTACATGAGATAAAGTCTTTGCCTCTGAGGAGAATTCTGGCTATACTTCCAAGACAGTTTTATTTGTTCTCTTGGCAGTCCATGGTACTTCCAATATTCTCCAATATTCTTCCAATATTCCATCATGGACTTCCAATATACTTCCAGCACCATAATTGAAATGTATCAATCATTTGGTCTTCCTTATTCAAGGTTGTTGTTGTTGTCAATTGCTATCAAGTTGGTTCTGACTTAAAGCGATCCTATGCAAAACGAATGAAACACTCTCCTGTCCTGCACCATCCTCACAATTGTGCTTATGTTTGAGCCCATTGTTGCAGCCACGGTCAGTTCATCTCATTGATGGCCTTTCTCTTTCTTGCTGCTCCTCTATTTTACCAAGCATGATGTTATTTTACCAATTCCAAATTCAAGATGATAGCTCTAGAAGTCTTTCTCTGGCTCCTGTGAAATACAGTTCTTGTCTCTTTAAGGTTCTGTTCCCGGGCGATCTTTATGTGGCTTGGTATGTATCCTCCCATCTCTGAATCTTGCATTTAAAAAAAAGAATAATCTCTTTTATACCTTAATAGATAGTTAGTTAAGGCATATCTTGCACTAATATTTTCTCATTAACATAACACTAAAAAAATTCCAAATGGAATTTTATCCACAGGCAAAGAAGCTAGAATTTACAATAATAATTTTGTGGGGACAGAATTTAATGCATAGTATTGACCAATATAAGTAATTTTGATTTATAACCTCAAATTGAACTTTATAACATTTAATAACTATGGGCATTATAAGTTGTTTTTTAGTTTTACATTTGAAAGTTATAAAACCAAAAACAAACACCCAATTAAGTTTTCCTTAGGCACAAAAATAATTAAATGTATAATATTGTGGTAATATGCTAGCTCATGTTCAACTGTGTTACGTAATATGCCAAAAGCATTAATAATGTAACATTTATTTCTGTATTCTCTGTCTTGTTGACTTTATTCATTGAGTCAACTTTGTCAGTAAAAGTCATTTTATTTTCTTTCACAATACATTTAAAAATGGTTTTATTGGCATATGCTTCACGTATCATACAATTGGGCCATTCAATCATATTTAAATTATTTGTTCAGTCATCACCACAATCAATTTCAGAACATTTTCTTCTCCTATACATTGTTGTTAGCTCCCCATTTCTGCTCTCTGTGCCATGCTCCTAGGCAATTAATTATCAATCCAGTGATTGTTTCTATAGATCTTTCTATCTTGGATTTCATATATAGAAAATCATACAAAACACAAATAGGAAGTAAACAAACAAATAAAAATATACATTATACACAAATGACATTTGTGTGTGTGTTAGACCGACTTGACTAGAGAAACAAATCAAGAGACATTCATATATGAATAGGAAAGTTTTATATTAAAGAGCACTTGTATATTGAGAAAACATCCCGGCCCATTCCAGATCAAGTCCATAAGCCTGATATTAGCCCATATATCCTATATTAGTCCATATATTCCTCTTCAGACTCATATTGCCAATCTCAATAATGCTGAATGTAGAAAGATCAAAGGCTGATGGATGAAAACTCTTGTGGATCCAGTATCAGTGGAAGCATCACAGGGCTGTCTCTGCAAGTCTCCACCACATGGCTCACTCAGGTCTCAGTGTAGCTCCACATGGCTTGGCCACAAGAAGACAAAGGCAGAGAGGGAGTGTGGTCCACCTCCAGGGAGAAATAGAGGGAGTTCCTAGAATACTCATGAGAAGACCACACCCACAAAGAGACACCAGAAGTCTGTAAACTGATTGACAAGCTAGACTCCACCCCTTCACTCACAATATCCTCAGGTCGACACGAGATTATGAATCTACCACAGTATGTTTCTGGAGTACTATTTCGAATTGTTTTCTTATATAGGAAAGTTAAACAATTTCTTAAGTTTTGCGTTTTGTAATAAAAATCATATTGTATGCTTGAATTTTTTTCTGTTTTAGCTTGAATAAAAGACATTTAATTAGGCTTAGTATGTGGAAGTCATAAGCGAAGTAGTTAAGCATATTATTAGCAAGAAAATTTATCTAGTACATGTTTCTATTGATCAACAATATTTCTTACTTTGCTGTACGCTGAAATTTACTTAAAGTGCCTTTTGAAATATTAGTATTTATAAAATTGACACACAATTAAATTCAGTTATAGATGACAGCCCATTGCATTTTTATTTATGTGTAAAGCTTTCTGTTTTCTTTTTGTTTAAATTTTTTCATAAACTCACAAAATTAAATTGATGCTTCCTTTGGTTAGATTACTAGTGGAGGTGAAAATAGGTGAGTTCGGATTAGGGACATTCTAGCCATTTCGTGACCTGATTAATCTCTTTATTATGCAGCATTCATTTAAATAATTTGCTGACGCTAATTTTAGAATTCTAAATTACCCATACTTTGTTTGCAGAAACTGATTGTGATTGTCATATCCATGAAGTGATACAGAACTAAGACATTTCAACAAAAATCTGAAACTTAGTAGGCATAAATTAATCTACTTATCCAAAAGTAACCTTAGTGTTATTTCCAAAAAATGTGAAAATTTGAGCCAATGAATATACATGAATAGTGTATAAGTAGTAAAATTAACAAATTATTTAATAACTGCATTGAGAAAAATGCTCATTCTGTTCTTTTAAAAATAATTAATTAGTTAACATATCATACAATTCAATACATTGCATTAGGTAAATGTGCTGCACACAACCTCTTTAGAGTGTTGAAAATCAAAGATGTTACTTTGAGGACCAAAGTACACCTGATTCAAGCCATGGAATTTTCAATCACCTTATATTCATGTGAAAGTTAAACATAAAGAAGATCAAAGAAAAAATTATGCATTTGAACTATGGTGTTGGTGAATAATATTGAATATACCATGGACTGCCAAAAGATAAAAAGAGATCTGTCTTGAAAGAAGGACGGCCAGATTGCTCGTTTAGAAGCAAGGAGGGTGAGAATTCATCTCACATGCTTTTTGGTCATTTTATCAAGTAAGACCAGTCCCTGGAGCAGGACAACATGCATGGTAAAATGGAGAAGTATTGAAAAGAAGAAAGGCCCTCAACAAGATGGATTGATAGCAATGGACTCAAACATAAGAAAAAGAGTGAGAATAGCATAAGCACAAGTTGTTTATTTCTGTTGTCCATAGGGTCATTATGAGTTGGAATTGACTCAATGGCACCTAACAACTATAACAGCAGCAGCAGCACAAACAATACAATAGTTCAATCATATCAAGAAGAGTTGTGCAATATTCTGTACAATCAACCTTGGATCTTATCTTCCCACCCATTGATATTGACTCCCCATTTCCCCTATCCTCCTTTTTGAACCCATTCTACTCAGAGGTGTTTGGATATTGTTGAGGCTAGAGATTATTGAACTGGTCATTCAAGAATATAAAGAAGATTTTAGAGGCAAAACCATGCAAAATATTCTAGTAAAACTTGGTTCCTCCAAAAAAAGAAAAGATTGATAATTGCATGATCAGAATCTAAAACCATGTGTTGAATTGCACTTATAAATATTAAGGAAAGTAGGATACTCCTTGCTATTTTAGAATTGAGTTTTTCCCTCTGAAATCTAGACTATATAAAGTGTATATTAAAGGAATTATGGTTTTAGTCTTTCTGACATTTTGTAGATTCTGAAAGTGAGAATATACTTGCACCATGATGATGAACAAGGATATAAATTGTGCCTGGAGTTGTTTCAAAATGTACTGCCCAGTCTCCAGTTCCTACCTTTAGTTAGTGTAAGGAAGTCATGCTTCCACCTGAGTAGAGTAACTCATATTCAGTAATGAAAAGAGGACTCCTGTAAACTTTTGTTTTTCATAAAGAGTTTTTTCTACATTGAAACCATTTGTTCTCACACAGTTATTTGTATTTCATCATGATTGTAATGTAAAGTGGGCTTAAGAATTAAGGTGTTTAAATACTGATCTAGGCAAAAAGTAATGTCATTAAGAAGGGAGTAAAAAGGATAAACTTTTGTAGTAGACAGGATTGTTCAGATTAGATGCTTGTATCATTTAATTTTAATATATAATGCATTTTATGTTTTTCATTTGATGATAGTCTTTAAATCTGTGTCTCTCAGTGGTGAGGGGATGAAAAATTTTGTTATGGCAGGTAACATAAGAGTTCTAAATATTGGTTTGGGGGGATGATGGATATGATAGACTGAATTGTCTAGCAAAAACAAATCCAATGACACTCATCTATGTATAATAAAAAGCTTTAGATAAACAAATATTTGTATCAAGAAGGTATTCCAGGCTAGTCCAACTCAAGTCCATAAGTCCAGCACTAGTTCATACAGACTCATGTGGCCACATGCCAGTGATTCAGAAAGGATGACTCGAATGAGAATGCTGGAAGATGACAAACCCGTTGGTGCAGGGCCTGCCTTATGGAACCCAAGGTTAATGGAAGCAGGGTAGGGCACTCAAAGTTCTCAGGGTCAGGTGACCTATATGATGCCACCCCAGGAGGCAGACACAGAGTCCCAGCAAGGAGGAAAGTGAAATAGCAGAGAGAGAGAGCAGTTCCCAGTGGCTCTCACGCTTATACCAAAGAGCATACTCCCGAGTAGGTGTCATCAAGCTATTATTTGAATGACAGTTTTTTTTGGTTTTGTTTTTGTTGAGATATATAAGCATTATATTAAAGTCATCGAGAGCATGAGAGATAATACAATAATACAGTCAGACACATTACATGATACATAGCAACATTGCTCACCTCAGCCCAGCTTGGTGGTCCTCGTGGAGGGGGCTTAGCCGTCAGAGAAGAAGCCGCTGCTTCATCCTCCTTAGTCACCTTCTCCAGCCACCCTCCGGCCAGCCACTCCTCTGAGAACCATGGAGCCTCTCTATTTATTGCTAACCAGCTAACCATGCATCATAGAGTCATACATCACAGAAAGGGGCAATACAATTCATTCTAGAACAAGTCTGATCACTCTAATGTGATTGACAGTTTTTACTCCTTCCTTCGAGAGGCGTATCTACTTGACATAATCCCTAACAACCACAAAGGAGATATTGATAGTCTACAAACTTTCAGTTTTTGGGGTGGATTTCTCTTTCTCTAATGATTCTGCTCTGTGATTTAGTATTTTTTTATGCTCAGAAAATAACTATCTAGAGGTCCACATGATTTAAAACATCATAATAAATTTTTATTTAACAAGAAAACAGCTTTATAGTTTCACATTAGCGCATTTGATATATTTACATTTGAACATTGGATAATTATAGTCACAGGCTCATAGAAAGGACCATAAAGCTGAGATTGTTCAGGCCCTTCACTTGACTTGTCCAAGGAAAGAAGAGGAATGAAAAAAGTGAACTGTAATAGCATTATCCCATGTCATTTTAAAACTGATGCAAGTGGATCTTTAAAGAGCAAGTGAGAGATATAGAAAGACAAATCATATAGATAGAGTGCTAAATGGATATAGATTTTATATTTATCTTTCTAAAAAATTCAACTTTGGATCTATCTATAAAAGGAACTCTAGGGAATAGGCTTGGTTTCTCCTTACCTGAACAAAAATGACTCTATTTCTGAGGCTACTAAGTATAGAGTAATATATTAGCAAATTTGATAATTAGTGTAGCTGCTTTCTTATGCATTCCCTTGATTTCTTTAAAATAGTAAGGAAGGATATTTTGGAAAAATCATTAGAGAACTATGAAATTATTTTCCACCTCTATTAAACAGAAACTCCTGCAATAGATATATTTGTTGGGAACTATTTTGATAGGTATCATGTAAAGAGCTCATCACATCACCAAATAATTTATACTAGTGTATATAAACTTGCAGTAACTAATTATTATTTCATAGTTGTTTATGTATGAATTTTTTACTCTTAAATTCATTGTTGGCAAACTCATACAACTATGCCAAGAAATTTGGAAGAGAGCTAACCAACCAACTGACTGGAAGAAACCTCTGTATTTGTACGCATTCCAACAAGGTGTGGAAATCATTGAATAATATGATTTATATCACTCACAAATAAAGTTTTGCTGAATATAATTCAAAAACAGATGCACAGAAAGGAAACTGCCATAAATGCAATTTGGATTTAGAAGAGGACCTCAGAAAAGGGGGATCATTGCGGGTATCAGATGGATCTTGGCTCAATGCAGAGACCATCCGGAAGATTTTTGCTTGCCTCTATGGACTATGCAAAGTTTTTAGACTGTATAAATTAGCATTCTGAAGATTAGAATTCTAGAACACTTAATTGTGCTCATGTGGAACCTGAATATTATAATCACTAGAAATTTTCCATATGGGGTTTAAAAGACATTGTGATAATTAAATTCATCAGAAAGATACGGAAAGTTTTGGAGACTTTGTAATCCACTACTCTGTGACCCATTTACAGACTTCATTGACTACAATCTCTAAATTAGAAGACAGGACATTAGAAAACATTCAGCGAAAACTTGTAACAGTTTTTTTGCGTGTGTGTGTGTGTGTGTGTGTGTGTGTGTGTGTGTGTGTTGGTATAAAAAATACTCACTGAGTGCTTTCATATTCTGTTAAGTAAATATTAAACTGCACTTTTTTTCTAGTAGTAATCATCATCAAAAAGGTTTTTTTTTTGGTTGCTGTTGATTTTAAATTTCCCACATGCCAATAGTTCAAGTAAACATTGTCTTCGCTCTCAGAAGTTTATCTTAAAACAGAATGAATACTTTATTACCTTGTGTTTTTTTAAATATATATTTATTGTAGTTTCCAAGAGAACTTTATTGGACTTCCCATTAAATATATATAGAAGATATAGGGCTTTACAAAGTACAAAAGGACCCTTTCCAGGAAGTGGAGCTCTTTTTCAACCCCATAAAAGTCTTGTATATAAATTATCATTTAGGAATAAGACAACAAATAGTCAGCACAGTGGAGCCCTACTGTCGTAGTTGGTTACACATTGGGCTGCTGACCACAAGGTCAGCAGTTCAAACCTTGTGGTTTGAACTTCTCCCACTTGATCCTTGTGAGAAGGATGATATTTTCTTTTCCCATAAAGATTTCTCATAAACTCTATGTAGGCTCTTATGAGTTGGAATTGAAAGCATGGCAAAAGCATGCATACAATTGTTTGCATAGAGTGGTTAGAAATATTTGAGTATCAAATGAGCAACCCAGAATAAGTCACGAATGATTTAGAGTCTCTAAGTCAGTGTTATACTGTAGCATAAAGAGGAGCCCAGGTGGCATAGTGGATTATACTTTGGCTACTACTTGCAGGGTCAGCAGTTTGTAACACCAGCTGCTCCACCGGAGAAGTTTGGGCTTTGTATTCCCTTAAAGATCTGTGGTCTGGGAAAACCACTCCATCCTACTGGGTAGCTGTGAGTCAGAGTCTACTAGATGGCAGGGACTTTGGTTTTTGGAGAATGGCTACAGATTTACCTGGAGGTGTTTATAGTAAAAAGAGATTCCAAATTCCTTCAACCCTAGAAAATATACTTTCTGAAATTTGGTGTGGTAGAGCCAGGGTTTAGTGATCTTACTAAATATTTTGTGTGATTCTGTTTCACATGGCCCACTTAAAGTGTTTTGGATAATACTTTAAACTTTATATGTTTAGCTTCTACTTTCTCAGTATGACAGACGCTGCCTTTCTTTACTAGAATTCAGAAGTCTCAATAAATGGTTAGATGTACATCTTTCAGATCTTTAAATCTATTTCATAAAGATTTAAGGAAGGATTTTAATTTGGATGGATTAAAATGTACTTATCAATATTGTTTTGTTTGTAGCATACAAGCATAATTTGTTCTGCCACAAAATGTCTTTCTGATAGGGTGTTTGTGCATGTCTACTCTCTTCAAACCGTCTTGGCATCAGTTTTTCCATTGATTTATACCATGCCTGACTCATTACAGTTCATTAGACTAAAAAATTTCTCAGTAGCTACAATTTAAATGTATTGGTTTAAAGGGGAATTTGTAAGTCGTACGCATATACAAAAAGGTACGTTTTTTACATACAGTGAAAGATATAGACATATAATGCAATATTTGTAGCATGACAATCAAAGATAGCTAAAGGAGTGATAATGGGATTGCGCATTTAGTTGCTAGTAATAGATTATGGAAGTATATAATGGTAAACTATTATGTACCTAGAATTAAAGCAAAATATGTCACAAATTCTTGCAAACATTTTTCCATGTGTGTAAAAAGGAGTAGATCACACCCTACTTGCATGAAATGATTGCATTGGTAAGAAGAATTTTATTTTTATGACAAAAAGACAGACCTTTTTCAATGCCGCTATTATTTATTGTACCATAAACAGTTCCTCCTATGAAGGCCTTGCAAGTATACTAAAAATCTGCTTCAAACAAAAATATTCTTTTGCATTATCAGATTACAGAAGTTTGATGGTATGATTGTAGTAAGTTGCCAAGTGAGTGTTCTTGATTCTCAGGGTGAAATTATTTTCTTTATCTACCCAAGCATTGACATGCTTCCTTGTTCATCCTTCACCCTTCTTTTGCTTCTTCTCCTTTAGTGTCAGTATGAAGAAAAACCACTCTGGAGTCGATGGTACTGCTTGGGGAACTTGGTGGTGCCAAAGCTTGTGTATGTGTGAGAGAGAGACTGTTATTGTTTTGATATGTTTATTTGCTCTATTTGTCAAAGACCCACCTACCTAAAGCTTGATCAATTTCAGGTTTTTCTAGGTAGCGTTCTAGGGTAAGTTACTTTTCTTATTCCCTCTCCTTTGCATGTGGCTCATAAGTCTCTCTAAGACAAACGTGCAACTCATCCCAAACAAAAACAATCATACCTGCTGATGTTCCTCAAAAGATGGTGTTCGATTCATTAAGAAATTTTGCTTTGTGTTTCTTCTTCCTCCTTACTTTACTCTTCTTTATCTTTCTTCTTCATAGAAAAGCTCAGACAGCTTCTTGTGTTTATAGGCAAAGCTGAGGGCTGAGCTCTGTGTCAGCAAAATGTTTACTTTGGAAACGTACAGGAGACATTTGCTTGTCTGATTCATTTAGATTGTGGCATAAGCCCTTTTGTGCAAAATAGAGAAACCTTAAATGTTGATGTGTGTGCAGACTAAATGCTGTGTTTACAAAAACAAATAACATTGCCACTGTAACTTCTTAATGGACCAGTAAATATTTACTAGTTCACTAATATTTTTATAATAATCTTCCTTCCAGTTATGAATAAAACTAATGAATGTAAACATGCTTTTTATTTACTTGATAAATTATTACTTTTTACAAATACTCATTTCCAGGCTTCTTTAGCAAATTTGAAGGAATAATACTAAGGAAAAATAAAATTATAAATTTATTAATAGCAAGGCTGTTCATGCATTTGGGTTGGAAATTGTGAATCAAGGTGATTTGTCCACTTGATCCACTATTTGTTCTTACTTATTAGTGAGATGTCTTAATTAGCGTTCTCTAGTTTACTTCTTTGGCTTCTAATATCCACTGCATTGGCTATACCGAACTCACAGATAAAATTCATGAATAACGGTTTTATTAAGGAAATTAGCAGGTTGTAATATCAGTGAGAAATGTGCAGGGTTGAGTTGTTTATCAGGACATATTACAAAGTTCTGTCACATCTTCTGATAAATTCCCAAAGTGGAATACCACTCCACTCTATGCCTCAAACCGAAGGCATTAAGCTCAAGCACCATGGGGCAGGGCAGCAAATCTAGCTCTCTAAATTAAGTTCCCAGAGGCACCCCATTTTGCAAGCTAACCTCCTGAGCAAAAGCACTCAATTTTACTTGTTCTCTGTGTTTCTAAATCCACCACTCTGTCATATGCTCTTGCTCCTGGTTCTGCTGCTCCTTCTCTGATGTTTTGCTCTCTTCTGGATCCAGGAGGTTCACTGCACAAGGAGCCAGAGGACATACTCTACTTCTGACTCGTACTTGTAATGTGAACTCTCCTCCTCCGTCTCAGAAGGATCATTTAATACACATCAGCATGAAAACACAGGGAATCATGTAAACACAATTACTTAAAGGTGAATGCTACCAGTATCTTCCCTCACCTTATTACCAGACCCAGGCAGGAAAAGGTAGTTTGGTGGGGGTTAGGTATTTTGTCTAGAAGAGTTGTTAGGTAGCTAGCATAGCGACTGGGGTGTCCATTACATGTGCTCAGAGGTTTGAGCTTCGGTTATTATCCCTGGATTGGCCATCTGGGTCAGGTGAATTCAATTCAGCCAATGGGGTTGACCAGGATCGCTGACCACGCCTCCCAGCAGAGGACCTGAAAAGCCAGACTCTAGAGCCTTGCAGCCGCTTTGGCTTCTGCTGCTGTTCCTCAGAGGCCGTGCAGACATCTCCTCTGGCCTCAGGACTC
>NW_022103942.1:8329095-8341681 GCF_000313985.2 Echinops telfairi
TGAGGGTGCCTGTGTAAACATGAAACTTCTTCTATCCTTTATAAAATCTCACTTGGATCACAATCCAGGCTTTTGAGTGAATTCTTTCTCACGGGAAGCTAAGGACTGAGGTATTTCTCCCATGAGAGAGATCTAACATACTGGTGCCATGTGACTTGGATATAAGCTGGAAAGGAAGCCAGGCTGAACTCCTCCTGCGAAAACACCACAAAGGCAGATGGTTCCCAGAACCGACTCTAGGGGACACACGTAATGTATTGCAGTAGCCCCAGCCTTCTGTGTCTGTCTTTTCATCTATTCTTTTTGGTATATGGGGCTTTACGCCTGCCTTTCTGTGTCTGCCTTCCCGGAAGTTTGCATGCCTTCCCCAGTCTTAAGTTCTGTGAGGGGATTGGGCCGCTTTTGCCTGCAGGGTTGGAGAATTTCGATCCCCAAAGCCTTTTTCAGTTTTAGTGGTATGCGTTGTGTTCCAGCCAGCTAGATGCTGGTTTCTGCAGGACTCTGGCTTCCATGGCTGGGCCCCTGCTGACTTTCGAATAGGCCACAAGCTGCAGTCACCATTTTCCCAACCACGTGACTCTCCATTCCCTGGTGGAATGGTGCCTGCTCCAGACACGTGGGGTGGGGCACGGGCGGGGGGTGCCTAAGTGGCATATTGTTTGGGCCCAGGGAGTTAGCCTCATTAGTCCCGGGAGCCGAACGCATCTTTCCCCCTCCGTTCCCTTTAGCTTTCTCCTGGTTTTACAAACAAGCTGCTTTAACGTTCTGTCATGTGCATTTGTTCTTTTACTACTGGCTGGTTTTCCATTGCCCAGGCCTAGGCCAAAGGCATTCGGAAGCTTGGCCCAAGTGGCTTAACTTTCACCTTTCAGTGATACGGTCCGCCAACACTTTTGAGGACAGCTCTTAATACAGCTCTGCTGCCATGATGTTCCATCCAGCAATTCCAATTTTCCTAATGTTCTTTGAGCTGCTGGACAAATGTACCTTCCCTTCAGAGATTTGAGAGTTTACTCCTGCCGGCATGCGTCTTTGAAGGCCATGGGGCCACCCCAAACATTGGCCCTCCTAGCTTGTGGTCTAGAGATCGGTCCAGACCTACAATGACTGCAGAGACTGGTTCTGACCCCTCCCTTAGGTGGGGCACCCTGGAGATGCACGCTAAAGCTGTGGTTATTGACCTTGAGGCATCAAGCTCTCAATAACCTTGTTTTGTGTTTTCTAGATGGGACTTACCAGCTTGATACCCAGGAATTACCCCTTGGATGTAACTTGTCTAATTGGGATAGATTTGATCCAGAGAGGCTGGACAAATAGAAAATGATTTCATTTTGCAACTCTATGCAGCCACAAGATCTGTTAGAAAAAGGAGAATCGTGGCCAGAGAACGGTACACTTTCCCTTCCAACCAGGATTCAGCTAGAACATTTCTGTGAAGGAATGGGGAAGGGGGCGGAACGATAAGTATCCAGTAGGGAAAACAGCTGTGCCTTTAACTGACCCGGCTTGGAATCATAGTGATCCCGAGGACAAGTGGGCATGGCAACATTTCCTGGTGTGCATCACAAGTGGACTAAAGTCAGGTAGGCAAAAGGTCATTAATTATGCCAAAGTGACAGCGATTCACCAGGGAACTGCAGAACCTCCTGTAGGCTTTTTAGAGTGGCCAAAGGAGGCTCTGAAGAATCACACTGCTGTAGATGTAGATTCCTACAAGGGGCAAATCTTACTCAGGGACAAGTTTCTCATGCAGGCTGCACCAGACATTCAAAAGAAGCACTAAAAATTAGTGCAGAAACCTGAAGGAGTTACCCGAGAGGAGATGGTTACTTGTGCTAATTTGGCCTTTTACAACAGGGGGCAGGACCAGGAGGTTGAGGCCAAGAAGAAGGAGAGAAGGAAAGCCCTCAGGCAGCCCAAGTGCTGGCCCCACTTGCTCACTGCCCGTCAACCGCCTCCCAGGTTTCCCAGACCCGTGACCAAAGTGCTAAGCGCTATAGGGGTCGGGAAATGAGCCACTGGGCATGGAACTGCCCTAGCCAGAATAGTCCTGCCCAAGGGCCATGCCACTCTGGCAAGCGAGCTGGCCACCAGGGTGTCCCTTGTCCTATGGCAGATAGCCAAGAGGGAGGATGCCCACAGGTCAGTGAGCCGCTGCTCATTGAAGATTGGCCCTGCCTGGCCAGTGAAGTAGTAGGGGAGCGATAGCAGGTCTGGAACTTCAGGTGATCAATGTGGCAGCAAGGTCAGTGGATTTCCTCCTAGATACTGGGTTGCCTACCCTGTCCTCACTTCCCTGGACCCTGGGCACCATTCACAGGTGAAACCCTGGAAGCTGTTGCACCCAGACCCCTCAGAAGCAGTGCATACAGACAAGCACCCCTGAGAGCTGTTGGGGGTGTTTTACTGCCACCCCGGGACAGATAAGTGTTCCACAGAGAGCTCTACCTCAGGCTCCTCCCAGCCTATAAACCAGTGAATGTTTTTACCCCAGTGTCCGTGTTTACAGTGAACAAACACCCATGTCTGTCAGTCCTAAGATTTTATTTCCTGTGACACTAACCCACCTCCAAGGGCACTGCCACCTCACAACCTTACCCCTGTCTCACCTAAACTGCTCACCTGTTTGCTTGTTTCTTTTTTCAGAAGTTCTCAGGTTACCAAGGTCTCTGAACCAAGTGGGCCAGCTTCAAGAGCACCAGCTCCTGGACCACCTCAACCTTATACACCCTGTGCCCTCAATGGACAACTCCTTCCAACAGAGTAGGAAGGGTGTGGACTCAAAGCCCCACTTCTCCCCTTTTGCCAGCAGGAAATAACTAGAGATGCTGTCGCCCAGTACCCCAAAGATTTGGGTCCATGCCTCTTCAGGGGGGAAATGTTAGGTAGCTAGCATAGAGGCTGGGGTGTCCATTACATATGCTCAGAGATTAGAATTTCTAGCCAGGAAGGGGTGGTACACCTAGCTGGGCGTTATTACCCCTGAATTGGCTCATCTGGGTCAGGTGAATTGAATTCAGCCAATGGGGTCAACCAGGATCACCGACCACGCCTCCCAGTGGAGGACCTGAAAAGCCAGACTCTAGAAGCCGCTTTGGCTTCTCCAGCTGCTCCTCGGAGGCCCTGCAGCGATCTCCTCTGGCCTCAGGACTCCTTGGAGGCTGTGCAGCTGCAGCGGATCTCCTCTGGCCTCAGGACTCATGGGTCGGTGTAAAGTGCCCTGAGGTGCCTGTATAAACCTGAAACTTCTATCCTTTGTAAAACCCACTTGGATCACAATCCAGGCTTTGGAGTGAATTCTTTCTCACGGGAAGCCAAGGACCGAGCTATTTCTCCCACTAAAGAGATCTAACAAAGTCACATTAAAGAATTCACTGCCCCTTCAAGGGCCACCAACTATTCCCATGCTACCTGACCACTAAATAGACACAACTACAGACACCAGACACTATCAGTTCATACAAAGAAGCAAAATAGAATGGCACACATAAGTCAACAATATAGAGTTAAAAAATTTTTTCTTTAGAAGAAAAGAACACTGAAACTACCAGAAAAGAAATTCAGAAGAATAAGTCTTAGGTTCTTTCAATGTATAAAGAGAAATATATATATATTCTAGGGGGGAGGGGGGACCCAGGCATGGAAAGGTCGTTTGGTGGCAGTTAGAGACTTTGGTTAGAAGAGCCACATTAAATCATCCACTGACCTGCAATCAATAAACATCTCTTGCCAGAAATCACGACACCAAAGGGATTCTGATACAACGTCCCTGTGTCTAACCAGAATCCCATGGGTATCATCCTACTCTATCTCTCAATTAGTCATGTTTCCCTGAAAGTGAGAAAGGGGAAAAGTAGTTGGACTGATTTTACACTTAAAATTTTTTTTGAACTTTTCAGATTAAATGAATCCCTTTTATTCACTCATTTTTGTTTACTTAGTTATTTTTTACTCAATATTTAGATAGAGCATAGTTACTATATATTCAACAATGTGTGTGGTGTAATCTAACAGTTGTAGGGATTACAATGGATATTGTTGACAAGAGGAATACGAAATTTTATTTAAAACTAAGACTTCAGAACCTTCAAAGCACATGACCCAATCAAGTAAGTATAAACAATGACCAAGCAATAGACACAAACTAATATAATGTAAACTGATGGAAAAGTCACATATATTCAATTCTATTCAACATTTGAGTAGAAATTATGTGTTAGACAATGTAACAAAAAATAACAGAAGTAATGACCTGAAATAGAGCCATAGACACAGAGGTTTATTATAAGGCACAGTTTCCTGAGTATTTTAAGATGTACAAAGGACCTTGGGGAAATTATAGAAAGAGAAATTAATTATGAGTGCAAGGGGATTAGGAAAGTCTTGCCTAAAAAGTGTGGCTTGAACATGTCTGTAAAGTATATATCTAATATTTTACAGGTAGAAATTTTGGTGAGATTGTGGGGAAGTTCAGGCAGTATCCAGGTCCTCAGTTGCGTTGTGATCATAATGCATAAGAGAGGGTGCAGGGAGAGGCCAGAGTGAAAAGGCATGCTCAATGTAGAGGTTCTTTAAAGAAAACGTTATTTGTTCGACAAGGGTGATAATAATAGTGTATGAGATAAAAGGAAAGTGAATAAGTCATAGGAAGTGGTTTAGAACAATGGTTGAGTTATCCTTTTGAAATATAGGAAAGAACTAGGAGACAAAAGGCATTTATAGAAATAGATACATAGGCATGTACATATGCAGATACAGTGAACCCTCGTTTATCACGGTTAATCAGTTCTAGACCCTACCGTGATAAATGAAATTCCGCGAAGTAGGATTCCTTATTTGTAAATCAAATATTTTCGTAGTTAGAGCATAGAGGACATGAAAAAACACCCTTTAGTCACCATTACACTCGTATTAACCAATTTATTAATACAGTAAAACATTTTGGACGTTACAATTATCATTTAGTATTTATTATATTATTTATGGCATCAAGCGTGTACAGTATGAACCAATCAGTGGCAGTAATGACAGAGCATGCGCTGTTACGCAAAAACTGCAATAGAGTGAAGCCGCGGAAGTCGAAGCGCGAAGTGGCGAGGGTTCACTGTATATTAATAGATAATGTTCAGCATATAGGTCTATGGTCATATATTCATAGGTTAAGTATTAAGGTAGCAGATGGAGATTGGGCCTCTACTCAAGTCCTCCCTCCCCCTCAACGCAAGAACATTTTGTTCTAATAACCTGACATTCTGGAATGCTCACCTTTCTCACATGATCACTTAAGACAAAATGGGTGCATAAGCTAATGGGGTGAAAAAAGCTGATGGTGCCAGGTATTAGAAGATACAGCATTTGGGGTCTTAAAGGCTTGATGTTAAATAAGTGGCCATCTAGCAGGAAAGCAAAAAAGCCCACATAGAAGAAGCACACCAACCCGTTTGAACACAAGGTGCCAATGGGATCAGGCATCAGAAGACCTCAAACAAACAACCATTTTGATGTAAATGAGGGGGGTCAGAATGAAGACCCCAAACCCATCTGTAAACAGTTGGACGTCCCCTCACAGAAGGATCACAAAGAAGGGACAAGACAGCCAGGGTGCATTGAGAAAGCACACAACATTCCTCTAGTTGTTTAATGCTCCCCACCCTACTATCATGATCCCATTTATATCTTACAAATCTGGCTAGACCAGAGTATGTACACTGATACAGATAACAGCTCTCAACACACAGAATCCAGGATATATAACCCCCTCAGGACCATTTATGAGAGTAATGGTATCAGGCGTGTAGGGGGAACGTGGGGGGAGAAAGCAATGATCGACTTACATACACCCCAGGGCGATGAACAACAGAAATATGGGTGAAGGGAGAAACTGGATGGTGCAAAATATGAAAATAAAAATAATTTATAAATTATCAAGGGTTCACAATGGTGGAAGGGAGACGAAAAAGTGGAGTTGATACCAAAGGCTAAAATAGAAAGAAAATGTTTTGTAAATGATAATGGCAACAATGTGTGTACAAATGTACTTGATACAATTTATGTATAGATCGTTATAATAGCTGTAAGAGCCTCCAATAAAATTATTTATTAAAATAAAAAAAGAATTACCTTTTTGATAACTCTGGTGAGGCTTATCAGAATTGAATCAAGGAATTAATTGATTTCCTATATGCCAAACATAGCTCTAGTCATTAGGGCTATAATAGTTCCAAATATATGCAAGACCTCTGTTTTTATGGAGGGAAAGGGATAGAGTTGATAGTACAGTGGAAAGGTAAACTTTCTAAACAGTTTTAGAGGGTTCCAAGTACTCTGAAGAAAATCAAGCCGGGCAAAATGGTAATGACTGGTATGAGTCAGGGAAAATAGATTACATGATCAGAGAAGGCCTCAATGATGAGGTAAATTTTAAGTCAAGTCTTTAATTAAATGATGGGATCAGACAGGTGAGTCACAGGGGGAAAGTCTTGCAGTGAAATGGAACAGCAGACTTAAAGGCCGCTTTGTAGGAATGGGAATTCTTGGATGGTGTTGATTATTAATGTACTGGCTGCTAACTGAAAGGTTGTAGGGTCAATTCTATTTAGAAGTTCCTCACAAGAAAGCTTTGATGATCTGCTTCTGAGAACTTAGTCATTGGGAATCCTATGGAGCACTATTCTGGCACCCATGGGGTTGCCATTTTTTGGAGTTGACACAGCAGCTAGAGATTTATCTGGGAATGAGTTTTATGTTTGCCAGAAATAGACAGAAGATTAATGTGATTGGGCTGAACCGAATGAAGGACACAGCAGCCTGATTATGTTCGTCTTTGTAAAGTAGGGTGAGTATCTTGTATAGTTGTAAAAAATAGCCATAGAAAATATTTTAAGTAGGGGCTTTGTTATGATATGATTTTTGTACTTTTACCTCTCGCTTTCATGTGGAGAACTGGTAGGGGCTATAGAAAGAGAAGGTGTATTCAAGACATGTTTTAAAGTTACAACCAATACAACTTGTTCAAGGTCTATTGTGTTCTAATTATTTTGATTTTAGATCAATTACTTAATCTAGCTTCAACCTTCATGTCCTCATAGGTAAAAAATGGATAATAATTGTACTTACAGGGAGTCCTGTTATCAATTCTACGTAGATTATTCCAGAATATAGAAAGGGTCACCAAATTCCCAAACTCATTCAATGAAGTGAGCGTAAGCCTGATCCAAAAAGAAGAACAGACCCCCAAAAGTCAGAAAACTACAGACCAATATCCCTCATGAACATAGATGCAAAATTCTCAACAAAATTCTAACCAATAGAATCCAACAACATATCAAAAAAATCATCATAACCATGTGGGATTCGAACCAGGGTTGCAAGGATGGCTCAACATTCAAAAGCAGTCAATGGAATCCACCACATAAACAAGACAATAAGAACCACATAAACATATCAATAGATGTAAAAAAGTATTTGACAATATCAACACCAATCTTTGATAAAAACATTTAATAAAATAGGAATAGAAAGGAAATTCCTCAACACGATAAAGGCCATATATGAAAATCCAATAGCAAATATCATGCCTAAAGGGGAAAAACTGAAAACATTTTTCTTGAAAGCAGGAACTCGACAAAGGTGCCTCTGAGTCACCACTCTTATTCAACATCTTGCTCAAAGTTTTAGTTTGAACCATTAGATAACCGAAAGAAATCAAAGGAACACAATTGGGCAAAGAAGTGAAATACTCATTATTTGCAGATGATATGATTTTATATGTAGAGAACCCCAGAGGGTCCACAAAAAGCCTTTTGGAAAGAATTAGGGTATTTAGTAATGTAGGAAGATACAAAATTAACAAGCAGAAACCAATTGGTATATACCAATGAATTGAGCTCCAAAAACACAATAAAAATTTTAAAAATTAAGAAAATAACTTCTCCAAAAAGAAGAAAAAAGTAGGAAGCTTTGCACTATCTGACCTCAAAACCTACTACAGAGCCACAGTAATCAAAACAACCAGGTAGTAGTACAATGATAGAAACATATATCAAAGGAACAGGATGGAAAACTCAGAAAGAAAAGTACCCACCTATAGGCAACTGATTTTCAACAAAGGACCAAAAATCATTAAATGGAAAAGCACCAACGTGTGGTCCTGGAAAAATTGGATGTCTATCAGCCAATGAATGAGCCAAGATTTATACTTCACCATATACACAAAAATGAACTAGAGATGTAATAGAGACCTAAATGTAAACCCGAGAGTAAATTGGGATAAACTGAGAAAATTGGGATAACCTTAAGGGACCTATTGTAGCTAGGCATACACAGACTACAAAATATGACAAAGAAAACACACACAGTGGAAGACAAAATAGATACCAGGACAAATAAAAATAAAACACTTAATGCACATCAAAGGACTTCATCAAAATAGTAAAACAAGAACCTTGTGGAATAGGAAAGTATGCTTTTCTAAACTGATGACCCAAGCAATGAGTTGGAGAGTCTCTCAGCCTATGAACCATATATCACCCCCTTTAAACGTACTTCTTCAAAACCACTTCAAGGAGACCACCCCTTAGTTGTGGCCAATTTCTGAAGACAGGAGGAGAGGGAGATGATCATTCAATTGCTGCCATACAACATTGTGCTAAGGACAACCCAAATCAGCAGAATTTCTTACAACTGTAATAAGCAAACCTTACTGGAAATTCAAATCAAGATGTGGGGAGGAATACTTGCATGTCTCAGGGAAGGTGATGATACTTCTGTTGGTGGCTAAACTGGGTGGAGCGACCTCCCAATGGGAAAACAACAACAAAAAAACCCCACCCAAACCTCTTAATAATACCTATGTAGAACCAAGGGGAAGAATATGCCCAGCACTATGTTCCTAATGAGACACTTTTGACTTCGTTTCTATGCAGCCCTCAGTGACCCAAACCATGTGCGATCAACTACTAGGACTTTAGACTCTGTTTCACTCAAGGCACACAACATCCTTTATGTTTTTACTTAAATACATCTGCCACAATTGAATTTACAATGCTCTCTGCATGATAGAATATGGGAAGTTTTCTTCCAACATCATATGAGTCATCAGGTAAGCCATCATCCCTTGAGTTTCAAAATGCAGGTTTCAGTTACTCAATTCTTTTTTTTTTTTTATGTTGATCACTCATGATAGACCTAGAGAGACTGAGTGTTAAAGAACTAGTCTAACATTTATGAAGTTTGATGCACACTTACCTAGGTGACAGAATATTAACCATAAAGGTTAAGGTTTATGAATATTAAAACTTTAAGAGCTTTTGACAGATGTGAATTTTTATCAATTATTTCCTTACAGAAAAGTGAGGGAACATCAGAATTTAAAATATACAAATCATCAGAAAAAGACTGAAAGGACAAAGAAAAGTCCTGTTTAGTTCAGCATTACAATTGCTATTTTTCTTTGGGTCTTGGGTTTGGGGGAAAATATTTAGGAAGCAGAATGCTCCTTCATTCTAGCCCAGTGGATTTGTTGGCTAGGTATGTGATAAAATATCCTAACAATATTAGTTGCTAAGGTAACAAGATATGCATATCTATTCTAATTCAAATACAATTATAAAATAAAATGTTTTAATAAAGACATACAACTTTAATCAAGTGAAATATTGGGTTGTGAGCAAGATTTTAAACAAATAGCACTCATTCACTGCCAATTCCTACTCATAGTGCCCATATAGGACAGAGTAGAACTGCACTGGTGGGTTTCTGAGATGGTAAATCTTTATGAGAGTAGAAAGCCTCATCTTTTTTCCTGCAACATGTTAATGTGCTTTCTGTTGCTTAAACATGTATAGGAGTATTCACAATGATTACTCTTTGCCAAGTACTGCTGTATTCTCAGAAGTCACATTGAAGCTTATAACCCTTCTGTTGTAGTCACAACTACTTGCTCAACTGGGCTTAGATATGGTAGCTTTTTAATATCCCTTCTGTTAGTATTTAGGCTATAATTATCTCTATGGTTATTCACATTATCTAAACCACAGATTAAGAACAGAGACTGTTTTACACTTTGCTATAATCATGTACATCTTTCAAATGAAAAACTCAAAAGAAGCAAATATAGGCTGAAACCATTTTATACAGGAAGGTAGAGGATTGAACATGAAAGATAGTTGGGATTCGGAATTAACTGGATAACAATGAGTATTGTTTTACTTTGTTCTTTATATTTGCCTCTCTGTATTCTATCCTAAATTGTGAATCTCAAGATTACTTCAAGGGCATGTAATATTTAATAAATATGAATTGCCAATATTTCAGCTTCTGGGAATATTGTCAGGTAAGTAGACTGTCAATAGCATTTATATTTCTTACCTTAAGTGGATAATTAATTCCAAACACTCATTCCTTAACATTTTTTAAAGTATGATCCTCTCACATTCCAATCTGTCCTCAAATCTATTCAATTAAAAGAAAAGAATTTCTGTAACCTATTTCTAGATACTGTAAATTTCTTTAAATGTATTGTAACATATATGCTGGTTTAGCTATGGTGATCTCTGTAAAATTTATTTTTAAAATAACTCTGATCAGAGGTTGACAACTATTAACTTGGGTGAAGGGGATGATGGTAATACATGAAAGGGAAAAGACAAATCAAAGGAGGAGGTAGGGTAACCTATTGAGGGGAGGTTGAGAAGTAGTTTTAACTGCTGAATACAAAATTCATTATCAGATATGTAAACTCCATGTAATTCATAATGAAAATAAACCTTAAAAATACCTTTGGTCAGGCAGTTGTGCTAGGAAATTTGCACATTATATTATTAATTTTCATAAATATCATTTTGAGAAGGGTAGTTTTAATCCCTTTTCACAGATGAGGAAGCAAATCAGAGGATTAAGGTTTTTGCATAAACCACAGAATTTGTCAGTGGTCAAATTTGAATACAGATGGCCTTAATTATGAAATCTATTATTTTGTCACAATAAAAGACTATGACAAAAATAGCTAATTTCTCCATATTCTATCATATATGTATCATAAAAGAGACCTTGTCTATCTTGTTTACTGTTGTGTCTGCAGGCACGCAGAAATATTGCTGATGACGAAATTATCAATTTTTAAAATAATTTCAAATAATTTTGAAAATGTGTAAGATAAATGTGTAAGAAGTACTAAATGTACCAATTAAATGATTTAGGAATCATCAGAGGGAGAGATTACTATAGGTTTGAGAATTCTACTAATATACCCAGTGTACCAAGACGTGAATGCAACATACCAGCATGAAGCAGGGAGCCAATAGAGAGGTCTGCAAGGCCTGCCCCAATCCCAACTACATGGACATGCCACCTCTCCCCCACCCACCCACCCCAAATAATTCACTTCAGAGGAGAGCACTGAAGTTACAGCTCAGGGAGAGGGGAATATCTGATCAGAGCCCACAGGATCAAATGAAGGGAGAGGAAGAGAGAGTGGAATACACCCTGGCTCACCAAGACCCGAGGAGAATATTCCTGCTCAGAGTAGCCAATGCACAGAGAGTACAATTGGGCCAGCTGCACCACAAGACATGATGTCCCTCAGTGACCCATACCACTATGGGGAACAACATTGGAGACACAGTGTGGGAGTTGTGCCTGATCTGACCCCAACACACCTGGGCGAAACACTAAGGGTATGCAACAGAGTAGCAAGGGGAGCAAAGCAATGAAGTCCTTAGGGAATACCAAAAATAGACTTTGTAGCCGGAGCATGGCACCCCATCAGACTCGACTGGAAAACACTCCTAAAGGTCAGTAAACAGACTTGGAAGTATTTACAGGCTTTTTTTTTTTTTCGTTGGCTTTATTGGTTGTTGTTGTTTTATTTTTTGTTTTCTTTTGTTTTTGTGCTTATTATTGTTTTTGCACACCTCTAGATAAGATAGACAGGATAAACAATCAGAAGGAGAAAACAACAGGACTGACAGTTCTGGGGGACATGGGAGAGTGGGAGGCAGGGGAAAGGAAGTGGGTTGCCAACAAACCCAGGGACAGGGGAACAACAAGTGATCCACAATCAATGGGAAGGAGGGCTTAGGATGCTGGTGGGGATTGATCGAGTACAATATAGCCTAGAGGAATAACTGAAACCTGAATGGAGGTCGAACATGCTAGTGGGACAAGAGGAAAGTAAAAGGAAATAGAGGAAAGAACTAGGAGCCAAAGAACATTTATAGAGATATAAATACAGGCATGTACATATGTACATATTTTCATATATAATGATTGGGAAGTAAATCTATGTACATATATTTATATGTTAAGTATTAAGGTAGCAGACTGACATTGATCCTCTACTTAAGCATCCCTCAACAGAAGAACACTTTCTTATAATAACCCAGAATTCTGTGATGCTCACCTCCCCGACATGATTGCTAAAGACAAAATGGGTGCATAAGCAAATGTGAAGAAAGCTGATGGTGCTTGGCCATCAAAAGATATCGCGTTTGGGGTCTTAAAGGCTTGAAGATAAACAAGCGGCCATCTAGCTGAGAAGCAACAAAGTCCACATGGAAGAAGCACACCAGCCTGTGTGATCATGAGG
>NW_022103942.1:8342443-8368645 GCF_000313985.2 Echinops telfairi
TCATATCTATCTAAGTATTTTTAGTGTTATTGGTGTGTGCTTGGAGATTTCCAATCCAGACAGAAAAATAAACGTAATAAGATACTTAACATTCAGAGTTTTATCTGAATTTTAAGTCATCTATGCAAATCAACTCAGGAACAAAGAGAAGAGAATGCTCAGCATGCCTTGATTTTCTCAAGGTGATGATAGGGTCTCTGTTGATCATAGTGGTGTATATATGGAGGGAAGTGGTCAGGAAAAGTTTCAGAGAGAGAATGTTTTAAAACAGAATCCAAACAGATAGGTGGCTAAAATGAGGATTTTTCTGCAACAGGGAACACTTGCAAAGGTGAAAACATTCTGGATATATTTAAAGGACTTGGATTATACATAGATTGATGAAGTAGAGGCAGCAGAATCAGGAGTGGCAATATATGAGTGTTACATTCCATAGGCCTAATTATAAATACTGTACATGCATTGAGGGTGGGTGCTCATTTATTAAAAAGCTAGATGAATTTTAGAATTTTAAAAATGCAGACAATTTTAGATTAGAAGCAAAATTATAAAATAGATTGGTGACTATGGAATGTGAAGATATCACAGAAGAAGGATTGAGAGTAATTTTGAGGGGAGAGATGGTTAGTGGAGAGAAAAGAAAAGATGACTTCTGAAGACTGAGTGTGGTTGTTATGATATTGACATATGTAATATAATGTAAAATTTTCATGAGGGGATGAGGGCAGTATTCTGAAGTAAAGGGAGTTTGGATACAGTATATTAGGGAAAGAATATCCAAATATAAATTCCTGGAAGTACTATGAACTCTAGAAGAAATCAGGGAAGTAGTTGCTATTTGAGAACTATCATCATTATTAATTTCCCAAACATTTAATGAGCACCTATTTTTTTTTTGCCAAGCACCTTTGTAAACATTGGGACTAGAGTGTGGAATAAAACAGATAGGACAACTGCTCTCAAAATGCTAATAGTCAATGGGGAGAGTCAGACACTAAGCAAATATAATGCTCGCCTATAATTAAAACTATATTGTGTGCTATGAAAGGTGGCCTACTTTAAATTAATTGGTATAGGAAAGCTTTTCAGAAAGTTCTATTTCATCTGAAAATTGATAGATGAAAAGGCATGCGAATTAGCGACAAGATTATTCTAAGATGACAGAGTAAGAAAGGTTTTATGTGAGAATGGGGTTAATTTGCTGTTAGAATTTTAAAAGAAGAAGAAAGCCAGTGAGGCTAGAACTTCTTGATAAAAATACGGTGGCATAATCTACAGCTGGAGGTGAAGTCAAAAGACAAGTCCTTGAAAGTCATGTAAAAGACTTGAAATTTTATTTTTTCTAGTAATTGGCAGTTATTGAAGGATTTAAAATGGAAGTGGTGATCTAGTTTATGCTTATATTTTGTTGATTCATGTAATGTTGATAACTAAAGTTTTGAGAGTAGATACATTTTCAAAAAAGAGAGTATAAACCCAGAAATAAGAAGGTAAGGGCTAGGTCATAGAGAATGCTCACCAGTAGAGTACGTAGAGAAGAGAGTGAACAAAAGAAAGAGGGAAAATAAAGGATGTTCATAAAGGTAGGAAAAGTATCATGGAATTCCATGTAAGGGAGGCTGGTTAGCATTGCTTAAGGCTAAAAAGATATTGATGAGGAATGATGTTTGAGTCAAGATTGATATATTTGAGAGTAGGAAGCTGCTTTGAAAATGTAGCTTCCATATAGAGAGGAGAACAATGAAGATTCAGACAGTAGTTTGTGACTACACTTCTGAAAATTTGCTAGTCAGAGACAAGATGAAGTGATTATCAGAAGGAACACATTCAAAGATATTTTAATATTAGTTGGGCTTTGTGGCAGGTGTGGAGTAACAGAAATGGGTTGGAAAGGTGAAAGGAGGCAAAAGACAATGCTTGGGTGGTCAAGGGTCTGGAAGATAGTGAAGGAGATGTAATAAAGATCACAAGTGCTATTATTGTTAGGTGCCATTGAGTGACTTCTGACTCATAGCAAGGCCAAGCACATTAGAAATAAACAATGTCCAATCTTGTGCCATACTCACAATTGTTATATTTGAGCCAATTTTTTTTCAGTTCCTGTGACAATCCATCTTGTTGGGAGTCTTTCTTTTTTTTTCATGTCCTTCAACTTTATCAAGCATAATGTACTTTTCTAAGGACTGGTCTCTCCTAACAATATGTCGAAAGTTCATGAGATGAGTTATCACTGTCCTCACTTCCAAGAGCATTCTGGCTGTACATTTTCCAAGCGACATTTGTTTGTACTTCTGAGTTCATAATACCATATACAGTATACTCAAGTACAAGCCAAGTTTTTCAGCACATTTTTCAAAATCATTTTATTAGGGGCTCATACAACTCTTACCACAAACCATACATACATCAATTGTGTCAGCAAATTTGTACATATGTTGCCATCATCATTCTCAAAACACCTGCTTTCTACTTGAGCCCTTGGTATCAGCTCCTCTTTTTCCCCCTCCTTCCCTGCTCCCCTCTCCCCAATGAACCCCCGATAATGTATAAATTTTTATTATTTTGTCATATCCTACACCATCCAACGTCTCCCCTCACCCACATCTCCACGGGGGAGGCCATATGCAGACCTTTTATTCTGTTCCCCCTTTCTCGCTCACCCTCTCTCCACCCTCCCCGTATCACCATTCTCACCACCGGTCCCAAGGGGTTAATCTGTCCTGGATTCTCTGTATTTCCAGTTCCTATCTGTGCCAGTGTATATCCCCCAGTCCAGCCGGATATGTAAGGTAGACTTGGGATCATGATAGTGAGGGTGAGGAAGCATTCAAGAACTAGAGGAAAATTGTATATTTCATCGTTGCTACACTGTACCCTGACTGGCTTGTCTCCCCCCCCACCCCAGCCCTTCTGCAAGGGGATGTCCAATTTCCCACAGATGGGCCCTGGGTCCCCACTCCACACTCCCCCTCATTCACAATGCTATGATGTTTTGTTTTTTGTTCTTTGATGCCTGATACTTGATCCCCTCAATGCCTTGTGATCTCACAGGCTGGTGTCCTTCTTCCATGTGGGCTTTGTTGTTTCTCAGTTAGATGGCCCCTTGTTTATCTTCCAGGACCCACTATAGGACCCCAGATTGTATATCTTTTGACAGCCGGGCTTTCTTCACTATTTTTGCTTATGCACCCACTTTGTCCTCAGTGATCGAGTCGGGATAGGCTGGTGTGCTTCTTCCATGTGGGTTTTTTTGTTTCTCAGCTAAATGGCCGCTTGTTTATCTTCAGGCCTTTAAGACTTCAGATGCTATATCTTTTGGTAGCCCAGCACCATCAGCTTTCCTCACCACATTTGCTTGTGCACCCATTGTCTTCAGCCATCATGCCAGGAAGGTGAGCATCACAGACTGCCGAATTGTTAGAACAAAGTGTTCTTGTGTTGAGGGAGTACTTGAGTAGGGGCCCACTGTCTATCTGTTTCCTTAATACTAAACCTATAAATATATGTACATAGATCTATTTCCCCCTCGTCGTATATAAATATATTTACATCTATATATGCCTGTATTTAGATCTCTATAACTGCCCTTTGCCTCCTAGTTCTTTCCTCTATTTCTTTGTACCTTCCTCTTGTCCCTCTATCATGTTTAGTCTTAATTTGGGTTTCAGGAATTCCTCTCGGTTACACTGTCCTTGATCCAGTTCTGCCAGACCTCCTTCACCCTCCTTGCCACTGATTTTGGATCATTTGTTGTTCCCTTGTCCCTGGGTTGTTAACACCCACTTCCTTTCCCCTGCCTCCCCTACTCCCATGCCCCCCCAGAACTGTCATCCCGTTGTTCTCTCCTCTGGCTTATTTATCCTGCCTATCCCTTCTAGGTAGACATTCTATGTACCATCACAAGACTGAGTACAATGAAGCAACAATAGAAAGTAAAACAATAGCTACAACAACACACAATGAAACGTATAAATAGTTCAGGGTCTATTTATTGTCCTTCACGAGTGCTTTCCAGTCAAGTCTGATGGGGTGCCATGCCCTAGCACAGCATCTATTCCTGGGGACTTCATTGCTCTGCTACCCCCGCTGCTCTGCTGCATGCCCTCAAAGGCTGGCTTTGGCGTAGTGATTTCATGGAGGGCACAATTCCAGCCATGTGTCTCTAGTGTTGTCCCCAGTGGTGATATGGGTCAATGAGGAATGCTGTGTCCCGTGGTGAGGCTGGCCCTGTGATCATCTCTGTGCATTGCTGTTCTGAGTAGGAACATTATCCTCAGGGCTTGATGAGCCAGGATGTGATTCACTCTTTTATTCCCCCCATCCCCCTCTCATTGGCTCCTGTGTGCTCTGACCAGACCAGTCCCTCTTCTTGAGCTGTAGCTTCAGTGCTGTCCTCTGAAGTGATTTCTTCTGGGGGGGCGGGTAGTGTAGTGCTGTCCACTTAGTTGGTAATGGGGCCAGCACCTCAGGCCTCTCTGTTGGTTCCCTGCTTCATGTCAGTGTGTTGCGTTCTTGTCTTGGAGCTCCGGGTTGAAGTCTGGTTTCTCTTTCCCTGTGGAGACACAATCAATACCCTCCCCCTGTGTGGGCTAGTGCCCTGTTCCCCCAGTTTCAGCACATTTTAAATGCAGCTTTTGTGGTAAAATTACATGCCTTGGCTGATATACGGCTTATACTTGAGTATATATGGTACTTTCTATACTCTTCACCAACGCCATAATTCAAATATGACTTTCTTATTTAACCTCCAATTTCCACATGCACATGGGTGATTGAAAATATCATGGCTTGAGTCCGGTGTATTTTAATCGTCAATGGGATATCTTTGTTCTTCAACATTTTAAAGAGGTCTTGTGCAACAGACTGGCCCAATGAATACATCGTTTGATTTCTTTTTTTGAAACTAATGTCATTTTATTTGTTTTTGTTTCATTAAGGTACAGCTCCTATTTTCATTAGTGCCTAAAAACGGGACAGTGGAAGAATATTTCAGGTGCTGTATTACAGGAGGGCCTAAAAGTGGACTAGACGCTGAGTTTCACCTTGAACATTTCCCTACGGAGAAGAGTGGCCCACCCACCAGAGAGAGAGAGAGAGGGACACAAAGCTTGAGCCTCAGGGAAAGCTCCACCTCATGCATGGGGCCTGTGCTGAATGGAAGGCAAGCGGCAGAGGCCTTGACCAAAAGACGGCTGGCTGGTGCATGGTAGGCCTGATAGCACTAGGAATGCATGCAGTGTTAGGCATAAGCCGCCAGCTTCTTGCAGGAAGATTGGGGTCTCCTTTCATGCTTAGCAAAAGTGATGAAGAAGGAAGATGTGGCCCGTGTTGGAGCCAGTAACCTGGGGCAGCATTTGATTTCTTGACTGTTGGTTCTATGGGCATTTATGGTGGATCCAAGCAAGATTAAATCCTTGAAACTTCATTCTTTTTTTCATTTACCATGATGTTGTCTACTGATCTAGTTGTGAGGATTTAGGTTGTCCTTACATTGAGTTGTAATATATACTGAAGGCTGTATTGTTTGATCTTCATCAGTAAATGCTTCAAGTCCTCTTTACTTTTAGCAAGCAAGGTGTGTCATCTGCATATTGAAGGTGGTTGATGAGCTTTTCTATAATCCTGATGCTGCATTCGTCTTCATATTGTTTGGCTTGGATTATTTGGTCAGTGTAAAAATTGTGCAAATTGTACAAAGGTATGCTGCCTGGTTTAAAATCAGGAAAGGTTTGTGTCAGGGTTGCATCATCTCAGTATACTTCTTCAACCTGTATGCTGAACAAATCATCAGAGAAGCTGGAGTATTTGAAGAAGAATTTGGCACTGGGATTTGAGGAAACCTTATTAGTAACCTGTGATATGCACATGACACCATGTAGCTTGCTGAAAGTAAGGAAGACTTGGTGTGCTTGCTGATAAAGATGAAGGATTTCAGCCTCCAGTGTGGATTACAACGCAATGCAAAGAAAACCAAATTCTCACAACTGGGCCAATAGGTAACATGGTGGTCAATGGAGAAAATAGTGAAGTTGTCAAGGATTTTGTTTTGCTTGGATCCACAATCAATACTTAAGGAAGCAGCAATCAAGAGATCAAACAACACATTGCATTCGGTAAATCTGCTGTACAAGAACTCTTTACAGTGTTGAAAATCAAGGATGTTAGTTGAAGGACTAAGGTGAACCTGACAAAAGCCATGGTATTTCCCATTGCCTCATAAGCCTGTGAATGTTGGACATTGAATAAAGAGGAACAAAGGAGAATCCATGCATTTGAACTATGGTGCTGGAGAAGAATATTGAAGGTACCTTGGACTGCCAAAAGAACAAACAGATCTGTCTTGGAAGAAGTACAGTCAGAATTAGAGGCAAGGATAGCAAGACTTAGTCTCATGTAACTTTGGACATTGTTGTAAGGGGAGACCGGTTTCTAGAGAAGAGCATCATGGTTAGTAAAATAGCTGGACCATGAAAAAGAGGAATGCCTTCGACAAGATAGATTGACACAGTGGCTGCATGGATGGGTTCAAACATAAGAACAATTGTGAGGATGTGAGAACAATTGTGACAAAACACAGGGCTGGCAGTGTTTCATTCCATTGTTGTACATATGTCATCATGAGTTGGCACCAACCTGAGGGCACCTACCAACAACCAGAACATACAGATTGAATAAATATGGTGAAATAAAGTAACCCTGACACACACCTATCCTGATTTTAAACCACTCAGTAGTGATCCATGTACAAGTTTTGCATGAGTTCATTGGGCTGCTAACTGCACAGTCAGCAGTTTGAAACTACCAGCCATTCCTCAGGAGAAAGATGAGACTTTCTACTCCTATAAAGAGTTACAGTCTCAGAATCCAACAGGGGCAGTTCTACTCTAAGTGGAAATGAGTTAAAATTTGATTTGGGATTGTTAATTTTGTTTTCATTTTTTTGTTTTTTTCTATTTAATTTGTTATTTATTTGTTTGTTTATTTTTTATTGTTAATTTTTATAAGAAAAAGACCTTCACCTCCTGAAAGTGGAGAAACAGGAAAGAAATTAGGAGTAACCAAAGAGAAACTTTGAAGTGGAGTGGTAAGAAGGTGGCATGTCCACAGAAGTTGGCATTGATTTTCAATAAATCAAACTTAACAAAGCACACTCACGTGCTATGGGGATACAATTAACAGAAGCTGCTCAAAAGGCAGGAATTATAGCCTTTTAAAAATACATCCCATCATATCGATTACCTTTTTGTACATGGGAGGTACTCAGTTAATATAGGATATGATCACTGTGAGCACCATCTTCAAGGAACTCACAACTGAGAAGAACCAATCATTTGTGATGATTTTTAAAAATAATTTTATTGCTGACAAGTACTGTAGTACTTAAACAGGAGGACTTCTAGATGCCCATAGAAGATTAGGTTGATATGAAAATGGCTCATGGAATAGCTGAGTCTTTAGCTGGGCCTTAATGTTTGATTACATTTATTATTATTATTTGTGGTGACTTGGGAGATATTTTACATAGCATATTTGTTTTCCAATAAACAATTTATACACATTTGGTTTTGTGATATTGATTGTAGTCCTCACAATGTAACAATAATTCTCCCCATTCCTTCCTGTGTTTCCAATTTCCAGTCAGCCATCTTTCTTATCCCATCCTCCCTTCTGAGCTTTATCCCATGGCATGATTTAAAGATAGATTTTAAAAAATAACTAGAAGCAGCTATAATCTATATCCAGGAATTGGATTGTGACCTTGTGGTGAATTGAAAAGATCTGATATTGCAAGAAAAATGTTAGAAATCCACCAGCGGGTTATCAAAAAAAAAATTGGCATGAGAAAATAAAGGACTAAAGTCAAAAAGGCACACTAGCCTGTGTCAGGAAACGGAAAGCAAGAGGTCTTGCCTTGTGAACAACATCCTCCAAAACTAAAAGATATATTTATGCCCTTGTCACCATGTGACCCTGCTAAAAAATGCTCAATGCAAGTAGCATAAGGTAGTATAAAGACTATATATGTGAAATCAAGAAGACTTGTATTTGAATTCTTACCCTTCTATTTAGTGGCTATATGTCATTTCCCCCATGCCTATACAACATATATTTTCTCGTATTTTGGTTCTTTTTTTTTTTTTTTAATACATAGAACAAATTTAAATAAGGGAGATCAAATGATAGGGTGCTACATTTTAACCTAACTGCATCTGCAACAATTCACTTTCAATATATTCTGCATGTTAGCAAGGCTATTCACATCCCTGGTCCGTGGTCCCAGGGGCTTAATCCATATGTATTGCCCCTTCCATTTTTTTTTTGTTTGTTTGTTTTGTTTTTTGTTTTTTTTTAACATTTTATTAGGGGCTCATACAACTGTTATCCCAATCCATACACACATCAATTGTGTAAAGCGCATTTGTACATCGTTTCTCAAAACATTTTCTCTCCATTTAAACCCCCGACATTAGGTCCTCATTTTTCCCCTCCCTCCCCGCTCCCCCCTCCCGCATGAGCCCTTGATAGTTTACAAATGGGTATTTTGTCATATCTTGCCCTGTCCGACTTCTCCCTTCATCCACTTTTCAGTTGTCTGTCCCCCAGGGAGGAGGCCACACACAGTTCCATGCAATTGGTTCCCTCTTTCCTACCCACTCTCCCTCCACCCTCCCTGTTTTGCCACTCACACCACTGGTCCTATAGGGCTCGTCCATCCTGGATTCCCTGTATTTTCAGTTCCTATCTGTACCAGTGTACCTCCTCTGGTCTAGCCAGTCTTGCAAGATAGAATTCGAGTCATGGTAGTGGGAGCGGGGAGGAAACCTTTAGGAACTAGAGGAAGGTTGTATTTCTCATCATTGTTACATCGCACCCTGACTGGCTCATCTCCTCCCCGAGACCCCTCTGCAAGGGGATCTCCAGTGGCCTACTAATGGGTTTTGGATCTCCACTGCACAGACGGATTTTACTTTTATAGAATTACTTCTTTGCCAATATGGATCCATAGAGCTTGAGGTAAGGTGAACACTCCCTCACCCTCAATCACTGCTTCAAAGGAAGTCATGAGGCCTAGACCTGGCCAGACAATTTATTGCATATCTTTGGCTAAAGGCAGTAAACTTAGAAAATGAAAGAAACATGTATCTATTGAGAGGATGGAATGTTGGTTATCATCGTTCTACCAGAAATTTCTGGTTATCATCTTTCTACAAGCAGGTTGAAGCCCGCCCCAAAACAAAGTTAGTGAAGTGGAAAGCAGAGCCGAGTGACTAAGCTACGAGGAGGAGACATGAGGACATCATTAAGCTTCTGAATCTAACCATCAATAAAGGTCTTTAACCTCCTCTTCCTCCACCTATACCCTGGCCAACTTTTAGTTACATAAATCAATGAACTTATTGTTGATACCTTAAATCAATTTGTTTTAAATCTCTTTTGCATGCAATTAAAGAATGCTAATAGATACACTATATGACCTTGGGCAGTCATAATCTCTCAGGTTCATGTCATCTGTTAAATGTGATGATTCCTCTTTTATGTATTTCACAGGGATATTATGAAGATCACATACATAAATGGAAGCATTTTGACAACTCTAAGTGCTTTTAGTATAGGTATTGTTGCTTTCTTTTAAAGAAGAAACATTGTTTATGATGATTATGTTTTCTTTAAAAACAAAGAAACACTAGTTTATTAGAAATTATAGATATTGAAAATGAATAAGTCTATGCCCAACTCTAACTCTAACGGTTAGAGTTAAAAATCTCACCACAGGATTTCTTTTTGGTGGATGAAATCACATATTTTTTTTCTTTTAAGAAAATAATATAAAAACCTGCTTATTATTCCACCCAGAATATGCAAGAGCTAGCATTTAACTTTAAGGCTGGTTCTTAACAGCCTGCACAAAAGTTTTGCAATAAAGATTTGGTGCTGTCTCACATACTCCACATATTCAACTTTTCACTCTGAGTATAATTTGTAAAAATGGTTTTTAGAGCAAGGCATTTAAGAAATGGAAAAATTCAACCTTGGAAAATTACATTAGTCATTCAAAGTAGAAATATTTTTAAATTGGCTCAAATACTGTCTCAACCACCTTTCCCCTCCCACTCCTTTCCTTATATACCCTGTTGTATCTGATGAACCAGACACTTAGATAATAATCTGTGTGAACTGAAAGAAAAACAGCGTGATTGCTGAAGGAGTTTAATTTGTAACCCAACACCTTCAGGACCTAGGATCATCTGACTTATTTACGGATGCCTGGATCATAGGGAGGTGTGCACATGTGAATGTAGCTATATAAGTGTAGAATGGATAGAGAGCCTATTAATACATCCAAATGTATGTTAACCTAAGGAGATGAACTATCTTACTACTCTCTCTTTTTTTTTAAGCCTACAGCACTCGGTACTCCAAGGCGGTCTCCCATCCAAGTACTAACCAGGCCCGACCCTGCTTAACTTCTGAGATCAGACGAGATCAGGTGCATTCAGGGTGGTATGGCCATAGACTATCTTACTATTCTTAGTCTTGGAACTCTACCTTGATGCTATTGCATCCTATGAATGCATGTTTATCTTTTATCTTTTTCATAGTGAACTAGTGACATAAATAGTGCTGGCAAAATTTTATTTTAAGGCCAGCAGCTAGCACAGCAAAATCATATTTAGAAAGTAAGCATAGGGAGTTTAAACAATTGTCTTCTTTATGTCAGAAAGATGTTCTTGCTTTTAGTTTATTCCATCTATTTTCACTGGCTAGAAATGCTAAGAAATGCAGTATATTAAGGGAAAAATTGGTCTGGGTGCCACAATATTCTATGTAAATGAATTTTGTAATAGAAAAACCATCACTCATGAGTATATAAATATAGTTTTTTGAGGATATTGATGTACTCATCTTTTTTCCCCTTTGACATCTATGGAATACATTCCAGCAACTAAAAAAAAAATATCCTGAAGGTGTTTTCTACTTAATGCATCTGTGAGGAAAGGAAGTTTATTAACTCAGTATTCACCAGGATATATACTTTTAGTATACATAATTTGATGTAATCCCGGAACACCTTGTTCTTTCTGATTGAATCCAACAATGAGCCCAAGGGTTCCTACCATATTCCTTATTACAAGAATTTCAGATGCCTAAAAATAACATTAAGTAGTTGTAGGAGTAGTTGTTTTTAACTCAGGCAAGTGTCTTGCCACTTAAGGACTTGGGGGTTTCAAAGATCAGATCATTAAACTTTTAATGTTTCAAGCATCATTCTTCTACTACCTGTGTTAGTTATATAATCTGTTGTCAATTTGAGAGGATTATGAGTGAAGGGGTGGAGTCTAGCCTGTCAATTGGGTCATAGCCAATGAGGACTCTGTGTGGGCATGGCCTTCTCCTGAGGATTCTGGGAACTCCTGTATTTCCTCCTTGGAGGCGGGAGACATAGACTCTCTCTGCTCACTCACTGAGAGATGCTCTACTGACAAAACACATGGCATTACGCTGATAGACCCTGTGCCCTGGGAACTGGAAGAGCCATGTGGAGACCCCTGCCAGTGCTGAGATGCTTCTGCCACCACTGTATCCACAAGATTCCCCACCCAGTGTCCTGTGATCTTCCTGCATTCTGTGTCATTACATGTGTTTCGTGAGTCTGAAGAGGACTTTATAGATTGGTATTGAACATATGGACTAATATTGGACTTATGCACTTGATCTGGACTAGTCTTGGATGTTTTCTCAGTATTCAATTACTCTTTGATATAGAACGCTCTCTTATACACATGTGAGTATCTATAGATTTGTTTCTCCAGTCTCCCCAGATGAACACACTACCCCATACCCATCAACCTTGGACTGATATCTTACAAAGACAGTACACTAATTTTAATTGTGATGAAACTGATACTCAGAAGTCTTAAATGATTTACATAACATTCTGGAGGTAACATGTAGCACAGATAGATGATTTAAAACTATGTCTAGGACAAATAAAGAAATTACTTAAACATCTAAATTAATGCTCAAACTCACTTGACTGTTCCACCATTTAAGTAAAATGTGACTTAAACTTCAGCATAATGCCCATTTCTGAAATAACATAGTAATTTAGACTCTTAAAAGCAATCATACATGTCACCTCCTTCCTTCTCCAGGGCCAATCCCAGACACTATCTCCCATGACAATCAGCAACTGTGATTTTTTTGGGTGACTTTCAAAGAATATTCAGTTTATTTCATTTAAAACTATAAAAACTAAATTTGAGAGAGGGAAGAAATTACTTGGTCAAGGGAAAATCACCAATTAGAAGCAGTATAACTACAAGCACAAATCACTAGCTTGTTCAGGCTAATGTCTCAGTTTTCCTAATTATGAATGGCTACTTTATTTATTTGGTATTCATAGGCTGAATAAATCAAAGGTTATAAACTGTTGTGAATTGTAAGCATTATATTACCCATAAACATATCTAACATTATCCTGTCTAAATGCTCAAGTTTTCCCCTATATATGTGCTCTCTCCCTACAGTTTCCTACCTTGGGATGTACCTACTATCCTTAGTGATTTGGGAGCAAAGAAAAGAAGCTGGCATTATCAAAACCTAGGAGCTCTAAATTGGAATCCAGATTCCTGAGGAGAGATTGCTGGTCAAATAATGTAGGTGTCTCTTGTGGAACACAATAGGCTACTTTGGGGAGTGCTGAAACAAAAAGATGGAGACTGGAACCAACTGCCTTTACCTCAGGGAACGGTCATTTTGGGAGTAATTTGTGTGCCATGGCGTCTGATCCCACTCATAACGACCCTATAGAAAAAAGTTGAATTGCTGCAAAGGGTTTCCTAATCTGTAGTCTTTGTGGGAAGCTTGGGTGGAGCAGGGGTTACGTGCTCTCTTGCTAAGAGGAATTTGGTGTTTGAACCCACCAGCTGCTTCATGGGATAAATACGTGACAATCCATTTCCATAAAGATTGCCACCTTGGAAACCTATGGGGCCATTCTATTCTGTTCTATGGGGTTACCATGAGTCAAAATTGACTTGACAGGCAATGAGTTTGGTTTTGGCTAATTTTAGTGTTTTTTTCCTAAAACAGAATCAATTCATTCTCACAAATATCCCACTGTCCACTTATCATTTTACCCAGGTGTCTCGAAAACACCTCCATTCTACACATCTAAGATTAAAGGTATCTTTGTACACCTAGGCTCCTATAGCACTTGTTATTTTGTTGTTTCCATTTTCTTTTTATTTTATTAATTCTTTTAAAATGTAACAGGCTTATTTTATTTCAAGCTATTTTCATAGGACCTAATGTAGACATACTCACCCAGACATCAAATCAAACAGTGTTGTACAGCACCACTACAAGTGGTTTCAAAACATATTCTTCCTCCTCGTACTCCTTGATAGGAGCTCCCCCTTACCCTCCCCTCCCCTTCTCTACCTCCCAGGAACCCTTATTCTAGTTATTATATTTATAGATTCCCACATGCTGGGTTTCATATGCCGCACAATATAGAAAATACATAACAAAGTCAAGAAAGCTACCAACAATGACAAAAAGTAACAGAGATAAACCACAGTATGGAAAAACAAAATCAGGAAGTATTAAAAACCAGATCAAGCACAAAGTGCATCAAAAGGGATATCAGATGACAAGGTTTTAACCATTCAAATCAGATTTCTCATTTTAATCTATTTTAATTGTTTCTACAATATTCTGATCACCAAGTTATTGCCATCCTTCAATTATGGTTAGAGGGAAATGACCAGACGCTTATTCCCTGCGTGGATCCTGCAAATATATTTTGGATTTCCACTGTAATCCATAGCCTCCTTCAAACCAGAACCTCCCAATTTAAGCTGGGATACTATTCCCTACTTCAGATTTGGATTACACAGTGAACAATCCTTGGATCATGGATATTGGTGTGCTTCTTACTTGTGGGCTTACTTGATGTCTCATTTAGATGGGTTGATTGTTTGAAAACAAGGTTTTAAAACCCCAGACACTATTTTTTCTGATAACTGGGTACCATCTCATTTCTTCACCGTACTTTGCTATAGCTCCCATGTCTTCCATGTTTCCTTCATGAGGATGAATATAGAGCAGGCCATGCCATCAGAACAAATTGTTCTTAGATTGGAGCGAGAATTAAGTGCAAGCCCCAAATCCATTCCTGAATTTATGTTTTCTATCTTGTTCACTTTAGAGATAGCGTTAATTCATGGTAGATAATCTTATCGATTATCTCTCTGGAGCATAAGGACCTTCTGTTTTTAGCATCATTGATTTAGCCTATGGTAATAATTTTAAAATACTACTGAGAAATGGAGATTGAATAAGTGTAGGCTAACTACAAATCACAATACATGGATTATTGATTTATAAAGAATAAATTCTTATGTGACTTGCTACTATTTACACAAACAATGGGAGTTGGTGGTCAAGAAAACTTACAGTAATATTCACTGACAATGTCAAACACAGGTCTGCCAGAATAATACATGTCTAAATACAGAAATTAGGGCACTAAAGTAGTAAGTAAATGTTAGTCTGCCTGACAACAGTTCAATATTCTTGGTATAGTTGTCTCCTGATTTTTCACACACCATGTAGCTTTGGTTTTAAGTGCTACAGGTGTGTTCGAGATAAAGCCTAGTTCCACCAAGTGGGGTTTCCACATCACATCCCTCGGGTATGAACATTGAAATGTGTTGTACTCCTTGAAGATCCAGGGTTCAATGTCTCAGTATTCTGTGGCACATGGTCTGAGTCCGTACAGGGATGTACAGAAACTCAGATCAATGTGGCTTATTAGGAGCACAGTATTAGACATACTACCCAATAAGAGTCCTTAGAATTACTATTAGTCATTCCTGGCCCCCACTAGGAAGCTGATAATCCCCATATTCTATCAACAGACGTGCACTTGTCTTCTTCAAGATGTGTATACTCCCTCCCCTTGCCCAATCCCTCCTGACATGATTCCCTCCCCCTCCTCATCATTCTGGTAAGAATGCCTGCCAATCCATAAGGATTTCATCACACATTTGCATGACAGCCACTAAATTGTCACCTTGCCCTTCTGCCTTTCTTGGAAATCTGATCCCTGCTGAAATGAGGATGCCCTCCACCATGATAAACACATAAAGAGGATGGTGCATGGTTCATGGACACCAGTCAGGCTGTTTAATGAGCTGCTTGGCCAAGTTGGCCAGTGGACTGAATGGCCTGAAAGCCTGAGCCTGTTCCTGTCCTCGTGTTCATCCCTACAGTAGTATCTGTCCTTTTGTGATTGACTAATTTAACTCAGCATAATTTTTTTCCAGATTCCTCCCTGTTGTGAGATGTTTCATGGTTTCATCACCGGATACATTGTTTTCCATTGTGTGTATATACCAAAGATATTTTATCCCTTCTGCTGATGGGAATTTGGGGTGTTTCCTACTTCTTGCTATTGTGAACTGTGCTGCAATGAGCATGGGAGAGAATATGTCTGCTTCTGATCTGTCTCTTATTCCTTTGGGGTATATGCTCAGTAATGGTACTGTGGGATTGTATGGTATTTCTATTGCCAGCTGTGTTAGGAATCACCATATGGTTTTCCACCATGATATTACATATTTACAAGCCCACCAACCATGTATAAGGCTGCTATTCTCTACACTTCTTCTCCAGCATTTGTTGTTCTCTGTTATTTATTTTTTAATTGGACTACGGTTGTGGGTGTTGGATGGTAGCTCTTCATTGCTTATTCATGTCTTCTGTTTCCCTCTAGATCTGTTTTGTATTGAGAACTGTTTTCATTGTGTTAACTTCGGGGTAGGGCTACAGTCTGTGGTGGCCTCATGTTGTGTGCCGCAGTTGTTGATTTGCTTACCATAGAAATATGGTTAATATTTTTTTGTAATACTGGTTTTGTTTTGGGGAATTCTCTAAAATTTTAGTTGTTTGACAATATTTTTATTTCTTCTCATATTTGACAGATAGCTTTCAAGAAAGGACTCTCGGTTGGCAGTTTTTTCCTTTCAAACTTTGGTATGTGTTGCTTCATTTCTTCTTTGTTGCATGGTTTCTGGGGAGTGGACTGCGTTTATTCTTATTTATTTACATTTGTTGGTGATGACTTTTTTTTTCTACAGTCTTCTTTTCCTTAAAGTTAGATAATTTGATAACTATATGAATTCACTCCCCCACCTCCAACCTGGAATCTCACTTTCTTTGTATTCTCTCTGCTTCATGGATGGTTATTATATTCTCCTTTGTGATATTGGGGGGATATTTTTCCCCCATGAATTCTCTACTATTTTATTTGTAGACTTGTTTGATTTTTCCTGCTTCAGTATTCCAATGAGACATATATTAGGTCTCGTCATGGTGTCCCACATCATCCTTAGGCTTTCTTCAAATTCTTTTGCTGTTTTGTTTGATTGCGTCTCTTGTTTGCTTACATCTGCTTTGTTGTCTATGAGTTTACTGATTCAATTTTCCTTTTCTTCCCTTCTATTGCTCAATTTTTCTATCTTGCTTTTTATTTCAATTTTCTCGTTGTTTGGTTTCTGGGTTTCTTTTGGGTATGTGATTTTTAGAATCTCAATTTATTCCTTTGTTTTCAGGATTGATCCCCAGATAGCTTGTATGGTCCTAAACATTGTTCTCCTGTAACCTGATTCTGGTAGGTCCAGGGCTTCATTTTCTGTTCATTTCATTGGGTTTGGGTAATCTTTAATTGTTGGCTTTGTTTATCTTTATTTTTTGGTCATTACTGTTCTCTGTTGTTGTTTGCATGGCATAGTGGTTCAGCTGTGGATGAGTAGGGTTCTGAGTTGCATAGCAGGGGGTCTGACTCTTTGGATTAGAGGAGGAAGATCAGATTGGAGCTGGAAATCATATTGTGTGGAGATGAGGAAGAAGTGATAGAGTTGAGTGAGTAGGAATACGAGAATAGGGTTTAAGTGGTGATATTAATCATACATGGTCTTCTGGTTAAATACAGTAATTTTTTACAAATTAGAAAAGGAGATTTTAAGAAGTATGCTAGTACTTGTTAGTTTATGTGAAAGTGTGTCTCACTGAGAAAGGGAGAACGGAGTCTTAAGGTAATGGTGAATACGGTAGGTGGAAAGTATATCCAGTAATCTATGAGTGTCACTTATCAACCCACTATATAATATAAAGCCTAACAGAATGATGTTACTGTGTTTATAATAAAGGCACTTTAGTTTGGCATCACATCACTTCCCAGCTCTCAGTGATTTTAATGGTTGGTTAAGGAACTTGGGCCCTAGAAGGAGGATTGTGAAAGAAAAAGTGGACAAGTAGGGAGATTCTGTGCCATGCCAACTTTTTGGCCCTCTATGCAAGGACCCCAGGGTGTAAATAGGTAGTAGGAATGGAGAGGCAAAGTAGTGGGGCTTCCATTCAGGGGGAGGTTCAGAGGAGATAAGTCCTGGCACCGTTAAGTCACTGAGCTGGGGGAGGGGGAGCCACGGAAACTCACTGATACACCAAGTTCCAGTTCTCTGGAGGGAAAAGGAGTTTTTTAATAAAAATAAAACTATGAAAAATAATCTTGAAGCACCCAGAATTCAGGTCTCACATCTGATTTCCCAGGGTGTGTGTCTCTACCTGTTAAATTCTGGCTGAGACTGGTTGATTTGGATAGAGGGGTCTGTCTTGTGGCCATGTTTTTAACAACACTAATTTAACAGTTTGTTTGACATATAATTCACATATCATACAATTTATTGGTTTAAATATATTTAAAAGAGTTGTGCAATCATCACCACAATCAACTTGAGAACATTTTCTTCATTCTTATACTCATTATTATTAGCTCCCCATTTCCCAACAGCCTTTTCTTCCCCAACCCTAAGAAACTATTAATCCAGTTACTGGCTCTATAGATTTACCAGCCTTGAATTTCATATAAAGAAAAAACATATAGAAAGCTAAAAACTCTAACATCAAAACCAAAAGAAAACAGAGGAAAACCTCAATAGAAAAGAAAGATTAAAAACTAGAACAAATTTAAAATGAGTCAAAGGGAAGAACAAGTGATAAGGTGCTAAATTTTAACATAATTACATATGTATTAATTCACTTTCCAATTCACTCTGATACCAAGGCTATTCACATCCCTGGTCAATGGTTAGGTAGGATTTTCTGGAGGCTTATTCCAAGTAGGAACCTTACAAATGGATTTTGGGGTTTCACTGTCATCAGAGATCTCTTCATGAGGTTAAATATTAAGTAGGGCAATATATACATCCTGGTTATACTTTAGAGACATTATTATCTTTTTATTGGAGAACATTATGTCATCCCTATGGGGCATATGGTAATTCTACTGAGAGTATCATTAATTTACCTAATGGTAGTCTTAAATTGCCATTTATGGTACATCCTTCATGAAAGAGATTTAAACTGAAGTTGGATTACTTCCAAATCCATGTCTTTGTTATAGTAGTTATCTACCTGTGTGAGTCCACCACTGTAGGGACAAGCAAAAGGAGGGGCACAAGCTCAGGGTTGTAGGGCACTCAGTCTGCTGCCCAGGGGGCCAGAGTGGCTAGACAGCCTTGTGGAAAGCTTGAGTGGTGCCAGTGAACCATGCACCATCTTATCTAGGTAGATATCTTGAAGGTCACTTTGGCGGAGGGCTCCTCACTTCAGCTGGGATCAAATTGTCAAGGGTGAGTGAGTGTATGCTGACTGTTTAGTGGTTTCTATGCAAATCTATGACAAGGTCCCCTCAGACAAAAAGACATCCCTATCATAGGGATGAAAGATAATGATGGGAAAGTCAAGTCTGGAGAGGGGAAAGTGATCAGACACATCTGGGAGAACACAAATGCATGTCTGTTGGTAGAAAAGGCAGAGGACCAACCTCCAAGTGGGTGAAAAAATTACTAAAAATACTTTTAAGGTGGGACGTATACCTGGCAATATGCATCTAATAAGCCACATTGCCCCAAGTTTCTATAGACACCTTGGGAACCCAGGCCAAGTGCCATAGAACAGTGAGGCATTGAATCCTGGATCTTAAGGCACATACCATGTTCCAAGGGCCACACCAGAGGAATCTTATGTGGAAACTCCACTAAGTGAACTTGGCTCTATATCAAACACACCTGTAAACTGAGGACTTAAGACAAAAAGTGTATGGTGTTCAAAGAATCCGAAGCCAGCTATACCAAAATTATTGAACTGTTGGTTCACGGACAAACATTGACTTAATGCATCAATGCCCTTCTTGCTGTATTAAGATATATAGTGTTCTTGCTGTGTGGGGTTAAGGGTAAGAGGGAACCCCACAAAACATCACAGGTTTGGTAGGCGCAATTGTACAGCGATAATAAGTAGAGATTATAGTAAAGTCATAGAGAGCATGAGAGTTAAAGGATAGAGTCAAGTAATGGAGTCAGACGCAATTCATGGTAGCATATCTCACCTCCACCCAGCTTGATGGTCCTCGTGGAGGGGGCTTAGCCGTCAGAGAAGAAGCCACTGCTTCGTCCTCCTTAGTCACCTCTCCAGCCATCCTCTCGAGTACCAGGGAGCCTCAATATTTATTGCTAACCACGCATCATAGAGTTATACATCACATAAAGGGCTATACAATTCATTCTAGAACAAGTTTGATCACTCTAATGTCTCACATAATAAAACAGACAATTACTATTCTGGGAGGCATGCAAGTTCCCTGATAGTGGACAATAACCTGAGTCACCAGGAGGGATATTAACATAGGCAATACAATCAATAGGAGGGGAATCACCCAGGGGTGTGCCCACATTGGTTGTGGAATAGACTGTGGTGTCTGCTTGATCTAGACAGCTGATAATGGCTAACTAACCTTGGTCACCCTTGGGCGGGTTTGACCTCTCTGGTAAGTCTGCAAGTGAATAGACCACCATTATCCTTATCAGAAGGGAGTGGGTCTTATTCAGGGTGAGTCAGACTAATAGTCTAGCCACTACAGATGGCCAATGTTAAGGAGAATAACCTCTGACCTACTTTTGCCGACAGTCACTCTTAAGCAGCTAAGTTTGGTACATATTTTGGGGAGACAACTTAAGAGAATTCCTTCTGTTCCCCACATTGCTGATCTGAGATTGACAATGCCAGTGAAAATTATTGTTAACTTTGCCTGACAACCAACTCCCATTTTTTGAATAAATAGCGTCCAGTCACAAAAGTATTTATTCTGTACAAGTGAATCATTCAGGTATTGTGACATGTAGATAGCCTACACTGGTCCAATATATCTTTCAATAGTTTAAAAAAATTATTACCAGGGGTTAATCAGTGACACTATTAATGGAAGATCTTTATGCTCCAGGGAGATGATTGGTACGACTCTCTACCATAAATTAACAAGGAGGTCTGTAAGGGGAACCAAAGATAGGTAAAATACATAGATCCAGGAATGGATTTTCAACTTGTATGAAATCCTAACTCCAATTTGAGAAAATATAGTTTTGATATCAAGGCCCTGCTTTATACTCGCCCTCATGAAAGGAACACAGAAGATATGAGTGCTATAGCAAAATGTGGTGAAGAAAATACAGGGTACCTGCCTATCAGATAGAATAGTGTCTGGGGTCTTAAAAGCTTGTTTCCAAACAAGCCGCCATCTAAGTGAGACGTCAACTAAGACCACATGGAAGATGCACACCAACATCCATGACCCATGGATTATGAATTATGTAATCCAAAACTGAAGGAGGGAATAGTTTGAGGTCCTAAATTGCAAGATTCTAGCTTGCAGAAAGCTCTGGATGACAGTGTAAGCCCAAGATACATTTGTGAGATCTGCACAGGATATGACCTTCCGTTGATTTCCTTCTATCCATATTTGAGGGATCAGAATAAACTGGTTACCAAACAGAGAGTATTGGAGAGATGACTACCGGAAATCAAAATGATAAACTTGACTCGAACAGTTAAAACCTTGCCACTTGATTCCCCCCTCTGATACATGTTGCTCTTGTTCTGCTTCTCAACATTGTCTCTCTTTGTGTTTATATTGGGGTTTATCTCTGATGTATTTTGGCCTGTGGGTTGCCCTCTTGAATTTCTGTTATGTTTTTCTGATTTTCAGTATATGAAACCCAGGATTAATGAACCTACAGAGACAGGTGGAATAAAGGGCTCCAAGGGGGTAAAATGGGACAGGAGGGGATAAAGGAGAGCTGATATCAAGGAGTTCAAGAAGAAGAACAATGTTTTGAAAGTGATTGCGGTAGCATTTATACAATACTGCTTGATGTGATTGAAATATAGACTGATATGATATTGGTATTAGCTCCAAACAAAATGGTATTTAAAAAAAATCTTTATCAGTAGTGGAGTAAGTCTTCAAAAAAAGGCAAATGTAGTTGAGCCTAGCATTGTATTCAATGTACCATTTTATTGTTATGTATTTCTTTACAATTAGCCTTTGACTTTTAGAATTAAATTAAAATTTTTTAGGAAAAAGAATTCTAATTAGGAACCTCATGCTGGACTTAGTCTTCCCCTGCAGACCTATATAAATATTGGCAAGCAATTTTTCCCAATGGGTGGTTGTCCCTCCTGGTTTATGGTTTTGGTTTATTTTAAAGGAGTTGATAATGAGGTTATTTCTCCTGACTAGTGGCTGTTGAATTCCAACAGCAGAATTCCAACCATCAAACTTTCAGCTGGCCAAATCATTGCACCATTGAATGCCTGCCTTCCCCAATAGGTATCTAGCTATTTGTCAAAATGATTAAGGGACAAAACAAAAAAAAAACCCAGGAAGGAATAATATCTTCTATACCTTTCTCAAGGCTTGCATTCTCCCTCCAGTGCCTGCTACCCTCAGATCTAAACAGGGAACCACTCAGATTCAGACAAATAGATATAGCTATATAGATATACACATATGAAGAATGTGGCATCAAGATTAGAGGAAGATTTACTAACAACCTGTGATATGCATATGACACCACCTTGCTTGCTGAAACTGAGGAGGAATGGAAGCAATTGCTGATGAAGATCAAGGTTTTCAGCCTTCAGTATTGATTACAACTCAATGTAAAGACCAAAATCTTCACAACTTAACCAATAGGTAGGTGTGTTAGACAGGGTTCTCTAGAGAAACAAAACCAGAATGCTAATAATTTTACATATTTTTATACAGATAGATAGATATATAACATAAGAAATAAACAGTTAATTAAATTATAAAGCAGCACAAATGGCTTAGTGCAACTCACTCCCGTGACAGTTGTGAGACAGTGGCAGTCCTTCAAGTCTTGAGGGCCACCGGGTAGTCCTCTGTAGAGCAATTAAGGCTATCCAGGCACAGGCAGCAAGACAGGTCACCAACAGTCAGCCAGATGACAAGGTCCGACAGTTCCTAACTCAAGAGATGTAAATTCCAATGGTGTGGCAAAGCAGGTCTTGAAGGAACCTCAAATTACAACAATGGGTTAGGTGTCCCACAGGTAGTGTCACTTGCAAATTGAGTCACAGAACAAGCAAGGCAGCCGCACACTGGTCTGATGATCAAAGAGCAAGAGACAAGAAAGGCGAGGCTCACCAAGTCATTTATCTCTCCACCCTTCAATTAATTCCACATGAGTTTATCGGCCAGGTTGGCATAATAAACTAACTACCTCAGTAGGTAACATGATAATAAATAAAGAAAAGGTTAAAGTGGTTGTGTTAGTCTGGGTACTTTAGAGAAACAAATCCACAGAAACTCATGTATAAGAGAGAGTTTATATAAAGGTTAAGTGTGCATCAAGAAAACATCCCAACCCAGTGCTGCCCAAGCCCACAAGTCCAACATTAACCCATACGTCCAACACCAATCCACAAAGTCCTCCTCCATCTCAAAAAACAGACGCAACGATGCTCACTGCAGGAGGAAAGCTGAGTCAGTATATGTGTAAGCATCTCATTGCTGGCAGGGGTCTCCACACGGCTGCTCCAGCACCCAGGGCTGCATCACAGTAGGTCCATGTGGCTTCTCCTTGGGGAGGTCTTGCAGGAAGTCAGCCTTGCAAGCTGAAACAAGAACTGCTAAGGCAGCTGCATCCTGGTGCGACCATCACAAAGCAAGAGACCGAAGAACTAGAAAGGCGAGGCTCACTGAGCCATTTATCCCTCTGCCCTTCAATTAACCCCACATATGTTTATTGGCCAGATTGAAACAATAAATTAACTACCTCAGTGGTCAAGGATTTTCTCTGGCTTGGATCCACAATCAATGCTCATGGAAACAGAAGTCAAGAGATTAAAAGATGTGTTTTACTAGTTCTATCTGCTACACGTGACCTTTTTAGAGTACTGAGAAGCAACGATGTTGTTTTGGAGACTAAGGTGCTCCTGACTTAAGCCATGGTATTTTCTGTTGCCTCATACGCATGTGAAAATTAGACACAAAATGAGGATGACCAAAGAAGAACTAATGCATTTGAATTGTGGTGCTGGAAAAAAAATATTGAAAGTTCCGTGGGCTGCTAAAAGTGGAACAGCCCTCAACAAGATGGATCGACACAGTGGCTTCAGCAATTGGCTCAAGCATAGGGACAATGGTGAGGATGGCACACAACTGCAATGTTTCATGCGGTTTCACTGCGCAGGGTCGCTATGGCTTGGAGCCAACTTGTTGGCACCTAACAACAACATATACATGTATGTGTGTATGTGTGTGTGTATATATATATATATATATATGGTGGTGGTGGGTATATATATATATATATACCCACCACCACCACCACTACAGCTGGTAATCTGATATACGAGTGCTGAGTGGTTCCTTGAGGGTAGTGGGCACTGGAGGGAGAATGATCCTAATTTTATGGAATCTTCCTTGACTCATCCAGACAAGGCTTCTTTGTTCCCAGTATTCTCACCTACAACTAAACCAGACCAACTACTATTGAGTTAATTCCAACCCATAGTGACTCTGAAACCCAGTGTAGAAATGCCCCATAGATTTTTAAAGCATAAATCTTTATGGAAGCAGACTGGCATATCTTTCTGGGTTTGAACTGCTGGTAATTTGGCTGGTAGCTAAGTATTTTCCCCAAAATGCCATCAATCAGGTCCCTTAATTATCCCACAGCAAGTAGTGTTTATTTATATTCACATCTCTTGGATTGCACTTAATTTTTTGCATTCCTGCCTCACACATCAGATATTTATGACCTCCAAATGGCAAGGCCCTTGTTTTAATTATATTTGCATTTATTACAGCACCTAACCACCCGAAGTATTCAAGAGACTTTCAAAAATTTGTTAAAATAATACATACATGAATCCCTTCATGGAGACAAGAGGAAAATTTATTGAAACCTCACTCAGCTTTTCTACTTAAGAAAGCATATTGGAATGCAGATGAATTAGAAGGACAACCATCAATTGATCAACATTTTAAAAAGTAAATAAAACTTCAAACTTCCCTTTTAAAATATTTTTAGTAACATTAATTGTAGTACATCTTAAAACCAATCTGTGACAAAATAATAGATCATAACCCAATGGTTGAAAGCTGCTCTTTAAAAAACAACAACAGGAAAATACTTTTTCTCTGTTTCTCTGAAAGTGTAGATTCAGGGCTTCTTAGATTTGGGGTTAAGCCGGGCATGTTCCTTTTAAGGTTTCCCCCCACCATGTATGAGTAAAGTAGTGCTTTATTCATACACACACCCTGAAGCCTTTGATGATGGACTCATTTTTAGAAAACTAATACATATATCATTGTCCTTTCTCATAAATGCAACCCTCCAGGTCAGCACTAAAGTACATTGCAAGGATGTTTGTGCTATTTTACTTCTGGTGATGCTTGGTCTATGTAGAAACAGCATTTTTTCTCTTCTGGGATTGTCACTGCAAGTTCCTTAGAACATCATGTAACTTTCCAAAGAAATCACAAAAATAGAAAATTGTTTTTTAAACAGAATTTATGAAAATTGTTTACAAAGTTTTATCTGTTTTCAGATGCTCTGAAGGCTCCTCTAGCTCTAAATTCTTTTTTTTATGACAAACTCTTGCTATAGCCTAAAGAGAAAATATTCTTTCTTCTTCAAAAGTGTGAAACAGTCAACTAGAAATGCCGTAGATAATTCAAGGTCTCTTATGAATTTATTCCATTTGAAAAGTGAGAATCTGGTAATCCCAATGTTCCATAATTGTTCTTGTAGTTTCATTAAAAATATGAATTTGAAAAAAATTTTTTCATTGTGGTTTAAGTATACTCACACAGCCTATTTTGAATCATGAATGTTTGTGGAAAGTACCCCCTTTCTTGAGGATAGGTCTATGTTTTAAACATCAGGTTATGTATAAAAAAGAGGATTATATGAATGCAAGTGGTCTGTGAATATTCAGAAGACTCAAAAACTATGTCTTTTTTTAAAGGAGAATAGCTAAAAATGCCAGACCCTAAACAACTTCTAAAATTAATTAAAAGAATCTGTCTTCAAAGAAGTACAGCAAGAATGCTCCTTAGAAACAAAGATAATGAAATTTGTCTCACATAATTTGGATATGTTACCAGAGAGACGATCCCCGGAATAGGATATCATGCTTGATAAAGTAGAGCATCAGTGAAAAAGAGGAATATTAGATGAAATGGATTGACAGAGTGGCTGCAAAAAATGGGCTCAAACATAACAATTATGAAAATAGCACAGGGCCTTCTGTTTTCTAAAGAATCAATGTAAGTTGTAATGGACTCTATGGGACTTAATAACCACAAAAATGAATCTTGGTGGTGCAATGGTTAAGCACTTGATTGCTAATTGAATGGTTGGTGCTTCAAACCCACAAGTGGGAGAAAACACGAGGCAACTCTGTTCCTGTTAGATTAAAAAGCAGTGGTGCCCTCGAGTCAATTTCAACTCATAGCATTCCTTTAGGACAGTGTATTCCCTGTAGGGTTTCCAAGCCTCCCCATCTTTTCTTTTTTTAAAGTGTGGCCTTGGAGGCAGGCTTTTATGTACAGCTAAAATTGAAGTGATGTAAGATCTTGATACTATTTACAGATATTGTTGATTCTGATTTCGTTCCAAAGAGTGCATAGTATATTTAAATAGTACTTTTATTTTTATTTATTTTTTATTAAAAATCGTTTTTGATCATTTTATTAGGGGCTCATACTACTCTTATCACAATCCATACATACATCAATTGTGTACAGCACATTTGTACAAT
>NW_022103942.1:8373774-8375278 GCF_000313985.2 Echinops telfairi
GAATTCTACCTTGCAAGCCTGGCTAGACCGGAGGATGTACACTGGTACAGATAGGAACTAAAAGATCATTTTATCGGGGGGCTCTTACAACTTTTATTACAATCCATATATCAATTTTATCAGGTATATTTGTACATATGTTGCCATCATTCTTTTCTAGACATTTACTTTCTATTGAGCCCTTGATATCAGCTCCTCTTTTTCCCCTCCCTCCCTCCCCACCCTCGTGACCCCTTGATAGATTATAAATTATTATTATTTTCATATGTCACACTGACAGCTGTCTCCCTTCCCCCATGGTTTCTGTTGTTCTTCCCCCTGGAGAGGTGTGTGTGGTTATGTTTTGATCATTATGATTGTTTCCCCCTTCCTCCCCTCCTCTCTCTCTTCCCCCTACCCTTCTGGTATTGTTATTCCCATTCCTGTTCTTGGATTCTGTGTGTCATGAGCATTATCTCTTATCTATACCTGTGTACATGCTCCAGTCTAGTCAGAAGTGAGAGGGAGCACTGGGGTGATGATAGTAGTGTGTGAGGGAGCCTCAAGGAACCAGAGTTATATTGTGTATTTCATTGGTGCTTTACTGCGCCCTGGTTGACTCATCCCTTCTCTGTGACTCCTCTGTGTGTGGGAGGGGGAGGTGTTCCATTGTCTACTGATGGATTTTGGGTCTCTACCTGAAGCCCCTCATTCTCAATGATATGCTCTCCGCTCTCCCTGTATCGCTACTCTCACCACTGGTCCTGAAGGGATGATCTGTCCTGGATGCCCTGTGTTTCCATTTCCTATCTGTACCAGTGTACAGTTTATTTGCTAATGGCCTTCTGATGCCTGTTACCCGGTATGGATCACAACTCATGATCGCACAGGCTGGTGTGCTCCTTTCATTTGGGCTTGTTGTTTCTTTGCTGGATGGCCGCTTGTTTTACTTCAAGTGTTTAAGACCCCAGATTCTATATCTTTTAACAGCCGAGCACCATCCCCTTTCTTCACCACATTTGCTTATACACCCATTTTGTCTTCAGCGATTGTGCCAGGAGGGTGAGCATCACAGAATGATAGTTTGTTAGAACAAAGTATTCTTGTATTGATGGAGGGTATGAGCAAGGACCCGCAAGTGTATTACTATATATATATATATATACCAATACCTCTATTTATATGGATTAATGTATTTACATATGTACACACCTATGCTTATACTTCTATCCATATCTTTGCTTCCTAGATTATTCCTGTTTCCTTTTCCCTTCCTTCTGCCCCACCATCATGTTGACCCTACTTAGTACTCCCTTTCAGCTAGATTGCTGTTGCTCCAACACCCCCAGGATTGCTATATTAAATAGTACTTTTTAATGGAATATTTTTCATTCTTAATGAGAACTGCAGTTCTGATACATGCTGCAACATGAACGAACCTTGATAACATTGTGTTGAGTGAAGTTAGAACAAAAAGACAAATATTATTGAACCCCCAATAAAATGATTTATATTTTTTTTAAGA